>NC_135787.1:151659166-151973333 GCF_051106095.1 Pogona vitticeps | reverse complement strand
GCTAGAAGTCACACCATGGGTCATCTCCTTTAATCCTTTGCCAATGCAGGAAATGTGCAGCTAAAGCATTTTTCACAGATGACCATCTGACCTCTGTTTAAAAACCTGTAGTGAACGCATTCCACCACCTTCTGAGATAATCTGCTCCACTATTGAACACTTCTTACTAGGGATGAAGCCTCGAGTTGCACAACTCACTGTCACGTCAGACTTAAGTCACACTGGTGACTTGACTTAAGTTTCCCCCCCCCGCCCCGGCCAAATTATTGACTTGTGATTGGAAGCTACCCATCCCCTCAGTTTTTTCCACCTAAGCTTATTTTTAATAGGGACTCGGGGCTTGGGACTCAGGACCTAGTATCAAAGACTCAGGCATGGCCTTGCCAACATCCATGGACCCAAAGACTTGCCAACATCCATGCTTCTTACTACCATAAATTCTCCTTAGCATTTAATTAGGGTTGTCCTTTCTTGGAATCCCTCCCTGCCTCCATGATCGTTCTTTCAAGTGCCACAGGAGAAATCCATTCTGTTCTTTGAGGTTTTCCTGCCATTTTCCTGGCCCCTTCTTCTTTCCCTTTTAGTGGTACCTGCTTTAACCTTTTAATTGGATTGAGTGGTCTTTTCAAGAATATTTCCTGTCATCAGTTCATTATTGGCATAGCTTGCGGCTGCTATTTTATGTATTTTTGTTGTTGATATGTTTATTGTTCTGTATCATCATATGATTTTGTTAGCCAATGTTGAGTCTTATGGAAGTCTATGAATGTCAACACGGTAGTGAGGAAGTTTTTCTAGTGCAGAACATGCCATTTGGACTTTGATCTACACTTTGCCTGATTTCTTTGTTGCTCAACATTTGCTGTCTTCTTTCTCCTCATTCCCTGATCCTAACTCATAGTGCAGAATTTTGCAGATTTTTTTTTTTATTATGGACATGCTTTAGATTCTGGTGAACCCTGATCCCAGAACCAAAGTGGACTGATTTTGGCAGATTCGGGAGATCTCCAGACTTCCGCGAAGCAGACCAAATCCAAAACTGAACTTATCTGAAGATTTGCTAGTAACTTAGATTAATTCTGTCAACAGAGACAAAATGTGGCTCCAAAGCCTGATACACTTCACTGCAATGAAGGTGTCCATATAAGGAAACCACCAGGCTGGAGAGAAAGAAAGAGGCAGAGTGGATACAGTTCTATATCTGACAGCTTTAGCTTTTATCACAGTGAATGTTTTCACCAGGACTGTCTCAAACAAGTGCTTTCAAGGAAGAATGTGGAATATATCACAGGGCTGATCTACTGCAGTGCTTTCTCTAGTTCTCCCTTCCACAACCAGGAATGTTAAAAGTGTTTTGGTTGAGTCTGTGGGATATCAGAGGATGTAGAACTGAGTACTTGTTTAAAAAATCCTGGATGTTTGATCTTTTGCCTCTGCTTCACATCCATCACCCATTGCTCTCCTATGAACTTTGGGTGATCTGGATACAAAACAGAGTAAGTCTTAAGTTGATTTTCATTCATCACAACATTTTAGTCCTTGCACCTACAATTTTGAGATCTTGTATGTTTTTGTCCGGGATGATATCCACGATTTAGAAGCAAATAATAAAGAAGGAAGTAAATTACTTCTCCCCACCTTGGAACAAAATGGAAACCAGGAATAAGAAAAGCACAGGTAGGATTTAAGGGAGTGCAGTGAAATCAATACTGAGAGACTTCAGCATCCAAGAAATTTGTGCAGAAATTGCTTCAAGTATTTTATTTTATTTATTCTGGGGAGTCACCAATGGAGGCCAATAGTTTAACTTATTCTTTGTACCTGAAAGAACATAATTGTCAATAAAATGTTAAAAATATGATGTCCTGGACACAAAAGGAAATGAAAATGGGCAAGAGAATACACGGGGGAGATGGAAAAAAGGAACAGCAGTAAATGGCTTGCACCTCACATTGCATAAGACTTTGAAAATGAGTTTTGCCTTTTACAGGAACTGGTCTCCTAATACACATTGTTCAGCAGAGAATACAATGCATGGCTCCTAATGAGCTTTTAATGTTATCTCTGTCAGCTGAAGCCTTTCCCATTTTGTACTGAAGCCATGGCAAAGCAATTTGCTTTGTGGAATAAAAAGGAATCAGGAGGACCTAGGCGCTGAAATCCAATTTCTTCTGCAGACAGCCCCAGTGCTATATGCCTTCCATTTTAATGACTGACAGATTCTATTTCTCCTATCCTGGCATCATAGAAGAAACTAACTGCCTTACATCAGAACAATGCTAAAAGGTTTTAACAGATCACAGTGGATACTTCTTTTCTTTCTTCACTGGTTAAAAAACACACACACACACAAACACATCATGGTGATAATAGAGAAGTGTACTTAATTGTTTACACCTGTTAATTTGGATTGAACATGATTACTAGCATGGTTGACCTGATAGTAATGCTGGTTAGCATTTGTATCAGTTCCATCTGCTGATCCATTATCCTCTTCTGGAACAGTGCAATTGATCGGCTGAGTGTGTATTTATTGCACCCTACTGGAAAATAAAAACACTCTTTATTTGAAAACAGATGCCATAGCTTGACCTTCCAATTTTTCACATGCATAGGTTCAACCAATACAAAATTTCCCACTCCACTCTTATTTTTCATTTTAATTTATAGACATTTTGTTGCTATTTGGGGGCCAGATCCCATTTTTTTGTGGCATCAGTTTCCTTGTTATACAGGACAGTCTGTGTCAGCTGAGGTGATCAAAAAGGGAAGTTGTGAAATTGAAGGTGAAGTGTGAGAAGAGATGGTTGTTAAGGCACAGGAGAATGGGCAGAGATTTTATAACGGAGAATAAATGATAGTTCTTTGCAATTTTTGGCAGGAGAAATGAATACAATTTTGCCACAGGTTGGATCTCCAATAGTATACTTTTTTTAAAAAAGCAGTTAAATTACAGGGTGCTTATGTAGGGGTGAGGAAGGCAAAAAAACTCGGTACAAGATTTTAAGGATCAGATTTTTCCATTTTTTAAAAAAATTACAAACCTCATAATTCTCCATTCTAAGAGTTCTACTAACAGACAGAGATACAAATATGGTCCCTCTGGGATAACAACCTGAACTTTTAGGCCTAGCTAGGCTTGGCTTGACCTAACTTCCTGTTCAGAAAGAAAGCTCCCAGCTAGCACTGAGGAAGAAAAAGGAAGCTTAAGAGCAGCTAGGCTTCAAAGCCTTCTGGTTTAGATCTTTCTCCCAAGTAAGTTGCATTTAGATGCCTATCTGTCTGTCAGGCAGAATTATGGAATTTGTAGTCCCAAAAAATCACAATTCCCATCCCTGTCAAATTTGGTCCTCCACATGTGCAGCAGAAAATGTTGGATGTTGAAGGAACTATACTATTTTACTTAGCAAGAGGGTACCATTTTGAAGGAATGCTCCCACAAGAAAGGAGCAAACCACACAGTTTTTTTTGGGAGAAGAAAAATAGCACAACACTGAGAAAAAATACAGCCTAATTTGAGCGGCCAGGTACCTTCTCTTATGTCAAGCTAAAGCTTAAGAACATTTTTCTTTTGAAAGATAACTCTCAGAATTTACCAATCTCTGTGGCCACTGGATATGCTGGTTGGAGACTTTTTGGAGTTGTCCTCCAAAACACCAACTCTGCCAAGCTTTGTTCTCATCTTGTGTCTATTAGATCACCACGTGTCATACTTGTTGGGTAAATGCCTTGGATTGCTGATGGGACATTTTTCACTGAGCATGGTTTTATACGTAACTGGTGGGTTTTCCCCCTGGCTCTCTATGGGTGGCCATGGGGATACTGACACTAGATA
Organism: Pogona vitticeps; assembly: GCF_051106095.1. Taxonomy (NCBI): domain Eukaryota; kingdom Metazoa; phylum Chordata; class Lepidosauria; order Squamata; family Agamidae; genus Pogona; species Pogona vitticeps. The sequence continues at coordinate 151,969,498 of NC_135787.1, read as the reverse complement.
ACTCTTTGACTGCCTGAATAGCTTTCCTATTAGCTGCTGTAGCTACAGCTTTTACACTAGCAATCTGTAAGGCAGGTGTGACTGTAAGTCATGGTCTCTTAGTGACTCTAATGATGTGGCCAAAGGACACTGGGAGATGAAAAAAACCTAATACTCATTTAATTAGATTGCACACTCTTAAGCATTTTGACTGTCTGTCCTTTTTTTATTTCTCACTGAAAAGGGTGAGAGGGCAACCACAGGCCCAGCTCTCCCCTCTAGATTGCTCAGAGGAATTTTTTTGCCTTAATAAATACTAAGGTGCAGCAAGACTTGATGTATGTGGGTGGAAAATGAACATAGTCCCTCACCCTCCAATAGAAGAAACTATCTCATACAAGAAGGCAGAGACATAAGTAGGAGTGAGCAGGGAATCTAGCTTCAGTGTATAGTTTAATGGGCTTGTGATGATCCACAGTTCCCAGATAATCAAAGGAGCAAGCGATATTTGCATGTGGGAATCCTTGCATTGAATGATTGCTACAGGAATCTAGTGTGTGGCAGTGAGAGTGAATTTGCACATTTTAGGAATGTACATATTTGTTTGTTTGTTTGTTTAATTAATTGCCTGGTTCCCCATGGAGGACTCAAGGTGGTCCACAACAATTTAAACAATACACTGATCACAGTTTTAGAAATACCATGAAAATTATATTTTAAAAAAAGCAACAATTAAAATTGTCAGTCTTAAAACCGAGATTAAAAACTATTTTAAAAACATTTTAAGAGCATCTCAATTGAGATGAGCTATGCTTTAGTCAATGGGGAAAATGTATTTAATATATGCTTATAATTTAAAGGGATGTGGTGGAACTGCAGGTTAAACCGCAGAAGCCTCTGTGCTGCAAGGTCGTAAGATCAGCAGTCGTAAGATCGAATTCATGCGATGGAGTGAGCCCCCGTCGCTTGTCCGAGCTCCTGCCAACCTAGCAGTTTGAAAGCATGTAAAAATGCAAGTAGATAAACAGGTACCATCTTGGTGGGAAGTTAGCGGCGTTCCATGACTAGTTGTGCTGGCCACGGGAACTATCTATGGACAAACGCTGGCTCTATGGCTTGGAAATGGGGATGAGCACCGTGCCCTACAGTCGGACAGGACTGGACTAAATATCAAGCGGAACCTTTACCTTACCTATAATTTATAACATGAACACAGTTTTTTAAAAAGGAAAGAAAGGGAATGATTTCATCTTGTTACAAACAACAGCCAAAAAAATTCAATGCAACACCCACAAACTCCAAAAGACTCAGGCAGAGTCTGGCTGTAGGTCCTGGAAAGGGTGGATGTCAAGTAAACGTGAACACCCAACATAGAAATCACCCCATCACATTTACTACTATGGTAATTTGCATTGTATTCCTATTTAAACTGTAGTTATAATGTATAAATTTGCATCTATACATCTACATTGCCATGAAACTCCTCTACAGATTAGTATCTTCTTTTTGTTGCATAATTGAGTAGTTTAATTATACTAGATTTCTACTCAAAGGGAGCCTCGGATTTTAATGCTTAAGGAACTATTCAAATATAAGAAAATCTACCTGTAGTCCGAATTTGTAACCTCTCTTACTAACTTTGATTTCTAGCCTGTCATTCATCTTCCATTTTATATCTGTCTGGCCAGGTTTCTAGTTCTACTCTTGACATGATGGCAAGTGAAAGAGAAAGATGGATAAAATAAACAGCATTAAATATGCACCATCCATGAACATTTGAATAGCAATTTTTTAATAAAGGGAATTCATTTTGGTGTCAGAGATGAATAGTAAGAAGGGCAGGTAAGATTTTAGTTTGAAACATCAGAAGTTTCCTAAAACATAAAACAAATAAAAGCAAGGGAGAAATTACTTTCCTTCTTCAATATATTTTTCCAACATCCGCTTAGACGTTCATTTATGCAGTAACAAGTCTTCCATGTTATTCCTTCAAAAGGGGGAGAAAAGAAATCAACCTCCTGTTTGCCTGTGAATGTGCTTATGAATGCAGACCCACAATTTAATATGCTTTTGAACAGAGATGTGATTCTTGATTTTTCTGATCAAATATAAATGGCATCTCTAGTAAACATTACTTACTGCTCCGCATGAATACCAGTAGTTTTAACAGAAGTTAGGCAAGAAATATGGGGCAATAGAGACCTAGCTATCCTAACTTTTATGATGAAGCTAAGATATAATTGGGCAACATGACAAAAGTACAGGAAATGGAATTCTGACAGTAAGTCAACACAGCCCAGTTGCATGTTCCTGTTCATCATTATTATTGTTTTTTAAGTCTTTGTCTTGGTCTTCAGAATTGACAATTTCTTAGACTACTACTTTAGCTTTAACAAATATTCTCTGTGGGTTACAGGCAGCCTCCATTTGATGTCTCCATAGGGTTTCTCTCCAGTTTTGTTCCTACTGTTGGCTTCACAGTGTGAGATCTTGAAGTCTCAGCTTTTACCTTTCTTCTAACTGATTGCTCCTGATTTTCCCTGATAAGCTCTTGTTAGCTGAGGGTGTGTGTCCTTGTGTGTGTATTTGCACTCAGCCTTGGAAATGTCTTAGCAAACCTTTCATGTTGGTTCCTATTTATTCTTCATTTTCTTTTTTTAAATAGGTGTGTCATGAAATTATCCACTTGTATAGCATTCATTTGTATTGGATAAAGGCACCTAATTTGGAAGTCATTGAAAATGTTATGCATATATAGACTGAGCATTTAGTCATGCAGTTTAAGCTCATCTCTTGCTGTGACACAGCATGCAATCTTGTGATGTATGGTATGGGCTCCTTCCATTTTCTTTGTGTCACAAATTCCTTTTAGTAATTCCATCTAGTATGAAACTCATGCAGGTGTTAATCTTAAATTCTTATTCACAGACTACTGTGTGATTATCCCCCTCTCTATCTCTGTCTCAGTGTGTAATGTGACTTGGGTGAAATTTCCTAACCGTGTACAAACCTCTAGCCAAATATTTTAATATTTATTTTGAATCAATATGTTAATGTATGCTTTTCTGTCACTGTTGTTTCCCATCTAGTGCTTGTACACACTCTGTAAGAAAGAGCAAGGATGGAATAAGAGGTGGGGAAATGGTTGTTTTCACAATTAATGGTGAACATCAAAGAGCTCCCACAATACCACTTTCCTGAGGATGCTCAGGTTTTATGCAAGAAAAGATGCAGCATGGTGGCAGTTCACTGGGGTCATTTCATCCATCAGCACATGTCTTAGCCTGTCCCTGGGCTGAAAAAAAAACCCCTAAATATTTGCCTCCTCAAATGACTGTTTGGTCTACCTTCTGCTTTCTGTAATAAGACACTGCAGCAACCATTCATATTTTGAGGATTCAGGTATTATTAGATACAAAAACAGAGATGAGAAATCATTCTTCAATGCCTATGGTGCCTGGGGATTTTGAGAATTGTAGTCCAACAAAGCACCATTTCCTGTCTCTGTTTAAAGCCCTTTTGCTATCTCATGCAAATGGAAAACAAGAGTTCCTTTTATTTACAAAGATTGATTTAACTACCGGTTTTCAGCACTAATGATGGGACAGCATCCTCTTGAGCACAGTTTAGGTAGGCCCACATAAGTGTATCATGTGCTGTCACTCCCTGCCTTTGCATCGGATGTCTCTTGAGGTGACTGCTTTACTCTGTCTGATGTACTATGATGGCTCATTTTGCTGAGTTGTCTTCAGAGACAATTTCTCAAAGCCAGAGGGGACCAATGCAAAAAGGGAGCTCAATGGCCCAGCTGACAGCACCCTCTCAAAAGCTTCAGGAAATCAGGTAATTGCCATTTGTGTTAGAGAGGTCTGAAATGATGAAGACAGCCTGTCATATGTGAGGTCCATTTGCCCAAGGTAGCATCTGAAGCTCAAACACTTGGAACAGAAGCAAAGACAATGTCTCAAGGCTCCTTGATAACTAATTGGAAGTAACTGGATGCCTGGCAGAGGACTATGAATGGTACTCACTCAGACAGCTAAGTTGTGGGAGACAACTATTGTAGCTGACGCTTGCTTGCCATCCATTCTTCATGCTAAAACTCCTCAGAATTTGTTGTGTCGGATGAACTGACAATGGTGTGCCTACCTGTTCCCTTTTGCTAAGGTGACTGTATTGGATGATGGCTTGGCTTGCAGACTTGAAATGAAAGACTCATATGCTGAAACATAGTCACCTTGATGATGCAGTCTCAGCACTTATTATCTGCCAAATATTGCATAATGGGAGAGTTAGCTTTGTCCCACCTTCCACCACAATGCACATACATTCACAGCATATAAGAAGCAAGAATGGCAACTGTAACTTTCAACCAAGAAGGTGCGGGAGGGGCTTTGTGAGGTCTCTGGGATAAATATGGCCTCCTCAACCAATTTTTGTGGTTGCCATTTTCCTTTTGAAAAAAAACCACCAAAATTCAGCAGTGTAGCTTCCCAGCTAACTTCTCCTCCATGGCTATTTCACCTCAGATTCAATATATTTTAACTAATTTGGATGTTAAACATAGTTGAAAGCTTTTCTTTTTATGTAAAATTGTGTTCCTGTATCTTAATTGCCTTCATTGATTAACAAAATATTCATTCAGAGTAACTGCTTCCTTGTTCCTGACCACCAATTAACTCAGAAGTAATCCAGGAAATACTAAGTCCAAGTGTAGATTTCCCAATGCAAGTAAGACATCGATCAATAATTTTAAAACACAAAACAGAACCTATAAACTCTGTTGAGCCACTAAATAAGCTAAAATCAGTCAAAATACTTAAAATAGCTGATGAAATTCAGGGAAAGCAGTTAGCAAGATGTACCACTGATTTATTGAGACATCTTTTGGGCAGGCGTGGCCTGCAGCTGCTGGCCACGTTGCAAACTAGCCCTCAGTCTGCTCAAGAGTGCCACTCTTGTATTAAAGCATGAAGTCTTGCTTTTGTACTGGTCAGTGAAGAGCTGGTTACAGCCAGCATGCCACCATACAAAGTGATATCAAATAGCTGTCCCATGACACTACCCCTAAAATGACTCCACAAAGTAAACCTTGTTTTAGCATCAACTATATGGTTAAGAACTGTATCAGAACAGTCTGTTCCTTCATTTCTACTGCCCATGACCTGCTATGCATTAGACTCCTATGTACTTTTGTATATATGAATATACTGTATATAGTGGCCGAAACAATTTATACTGCATACAGAACAAGTAATGTTGAGTAGAAAAGCTTTATGGCACCAGATGTGTGCATATTTAATGCTCCCAAGTGAAAACCTATTCATTTCCTTTTGCCACACCAAAGGAGGAAGTGAATGTCTCCAAGCAGTACAAAAAGAGAAAGCTGTGCTTCATTTTTCAAACACTCTTAAATTAAAGGCAGCCAACCTTTCTTCTCTTCTGCAATCTAGTTTTAATTACAAAAAACCCTCTTTTTACATGTGTAGCCTCAAGCTATTAATACTATAGAATTGGTTTCTGGTGAGTAAATAAAGGGTAGGAAGAATGGCTAATTATCTGCGCTGTTGCAATTTCATGCTGTAATTGTCAGTAATATTAATTCCAACTCAGCATATTCGAAACCTAAAATGGACTCCACATCCAGACAAGTAGAATCTGTACGCATGACAAATAGCACTCTTCAGACAGCATTTTTGAAAGAGAGAGAGAGAATGCAATATTATTTTAAAAATATTCTTATGAAGATGAAACCCTTTTAAAACTGATGGAAAAATAATAGGGTTGGGAGATATATCATTTTCCTGCAGATAGTGACATTCTACTTTTATTTCTAACTAGCTCTTTACAAGAACACAAGCAGAATTTCTGCGGTGAAAAGGGGTATTCAGTTTTACTACTCACTGTGACAGTTTATGGGACCAAGTTGGGGATGCCTCACCTCAGCTTTTTGAGAGTACACCCCTGCTCCAGTGACCTATACTTTTGACTTTAAGTGGTAGGATAATGTTGTGAAGATTCAAGGAGAACATGATGCCTACTATCATTGCTCACTGACTAGGCAAGAAGCCTGTAGATCAGGCTTGTCCAACCTGCGGCCCGAGGGCCGCATGCAGCCCAGGTCAGCTCGTAATGTGGCCCAGTGCATTTTTTTATTTTCAAAGAAATTCCAAAGTTTCAAGTTACACTGCCGGCGCTTGTGGCTGGAATGTGGCCGGGGCATGTCACAACAGGAGAGAGGGAAAGAGGGAAGGAAGAAAGGAGTGGGAGGGGATGGGACAGGGGGGCTGCGTGACTGCATTGCGCCATCCCCGTCAATAGGTGGACCCCCTCCCAGCCCCATAAAGCCACCGGAGTCAAAGCTGGCAGCCTCTGCTGTCTGAGATCGCAGCTGCCAGTAAGCGCACTTGGAGCAGGGCTGTGGAGGATGGCTAGGGCTGCCCCCCATGCGGCCCAAACCAAATGTATGTGTGGCCCAAACCAAATTTTCATCTTCTAATGTGGCCCATGGAAGGTGAAAGGTTGGACACCCCTGCAGATACAATGACTACATAGAATTAATTGCCACAGCCTTGCTACATGATATGGGGAAAGAAGTGGCATGAGATAACATCAGATGCTTCTTTTGCTCCAGCTGAGTTGTTGCTTTCCATACCACAGGGCCACCTAACATTAGCTGCACTGTGGTACAAGTAAGAGAAAGAAGGCAAGTGAAGTTCATCAATACACCAGCCATAAGTTCATGAGACTTTTCTTGTCCTCTGTGCTTTTCTTAAAAAATTTCCTTCCTTTTGACTGCAATGAGAGTGAATTTGGTATGCCCCTTCTAGGGCTAGAATAACAATTTATCCAGTTTGAGGGCATGTGTAGGGAATTTGAAGCCTTCCCAGATTGGTTCCCGAAAATATCAATTTCCTGACTCTTTCATGTCTAGAGAATCACCCACAGGTCAAGAACCGGGGTGGGCGGGGGGAAAACATCTGCAAGGAATCATATGCAAAGCTTCCAAAATGATCCATTGATTCTAATATAGAACAGTACAATTTACAATCCATCACATCACATAAAGCCCACCAGTTGTGTGTGGTGGCCTGGGCAGGAGCAGTGTAAAGTTTAGTGAATACCATCATGCTGTTAACAAGTTTATTTAAAGAATTACTAAAGTGGGACATAAGATAATACTAACAATAACAGGAGTAATAACAACAATAATGTTACTGTTCCACTCACTGTGGAAGAGGGAAAGCTGATTCATAAATTACTGCAACTTGCTGGGAGCTGATTTTGCAGGGTTTCTTCCATGATATTTTGATAACTGATGGAAGAACAAATGGGTGGGTGCAAATTTTATTCTTCCTTCTCGTTTGGAATGATTCTTTTTTCTCAGTAAGGTTTAAAGTCACTCAAATGCATTTGCCTTTGCTCATATATACATATTAAATTTTGGTTTGGTTTTGTTTTAAATTCTTACCATAGGCAGCAGCAAGCAGCCATATACATCATTTTGCAGCCGGTATTCAGGACAATAAAACTTATGAAAAAACTTATAGGCCGCACACCGCCAGCTCCCCTGTTTGTTTTCCCTAACACCCAGGTTCGCCTTTGGACCCGACTTTTTCTTTTATTTCTTTTTACACTGCCACCAGAGGATATTCTCTTCACTGTTCCAATGATGGATACTGAATCAATGCTGTCCATTATAACAATATTTATTTAAGGATTGGAAGGTGAAACATATAAGAAAAATCATGGATGTTCTTGTAGTATTTATTCATTAAACATGCTTTGGATTTCAGATATGTTTACTTATGTAGGATTCACTTTAATCACAGTGTTACAACATTCAAACTGTTTATTTAATTCTTATTACTTTTTCTTCTTCAGTTATCAAACACACCAATTTTCCAGGTTCTTGTTTTCAATCCTTCCCTAACTATCCCTCTTAACTCTTTCAATCTCTCTATATATCTCTGTCTCTTCTTCTCTCTAACTCCCCAATTGCCCAACTGACTTAACCGTCTCAATTGCCTTCCCCCAGTACCATTGGTTCTGCCCCTCTTGTCCTTTCATAGGCTCCCACACCAGAGCTCTAACCTGATGGACAGGAGTGACGTGTGAGCTGTCTGTCACAAAGACTATCCTGGAAAAGTCTAAATATTTGTTCCTCTCCAGGCGCTGCCTCTAAGTGGGCACTCACCAGAGGAGGTGGGGCTGGGAAGTGTGGACAACCCTGCACACACCGCCAAAACAGCAGCTTGTGCCCATCTCTACTCATTACAATAAATAAATCTTTGTAGCACTTGTGTCTCTCTCTCTCTCTCTCTCTCTCTCTCTGTGTGTGTGTGTGTGTGTGTGTGTGTGTGTGTGTTTGTTTGTTTTACAAACATCTTTGGAAACAATCCTTGCACAGTTCTGCAAGCTCTTGGAATAGGTTTATTTTTATTCTTATTTTACAGGGAGATACAAGGTTTTCTGCAAAGGATTGAAATCAAGGTCAGTGTCTAGCACCACAGATCATGGGTGGGAAGATGCCAGGCTTGTGAGATCTAATTTCCCCTTACTTTTTTTTAGCCTACCCGACCCATAGTTGATGGAAACTCTCCTCTTTTAAAGAAACTCCTCTATATAAATGTGTGCTTGAAATTTGAAGGCCGTGGAGCTGGGGAAAGGAAGTTAAAATTAACCACATTCATATGCAGTGACCCAGATCAGTTCATTCAACTTGACTACTCAGAAGTTTATTTATTTTTAAAACTAGTAATCCTAAATAGTACTGTAGTATATATTTAAGTTGTCAGTAGTTTAGCCCTCAGAACTACAGCATGTTGTGCCCTGTTCTGAACACCAGAATAGAATGGAGTTCTTGGGCCTTCTTTCAAATGCAGTTCCATTCCTTACTACTCTTTATTTCTGCAGTATAATTTAGAGTGGCTGTGTATTATTGTGTAGAGCCTCATGTTAAACAACTGAGAAACTGAAATCCTTGTTCCTGTACTGCAGATCTCCTACATGCCGACCAGCAGATCCATTTTTACCCTTGTGCTACATCACATGAATGGGCTCATGAAGCAATTTATTCTTGTTATGGGCATAATGATGATATGCCACACAGCTGGGTGGTGGTGGTGGTGGTGGTTGTTGTTGTTGTTGTTGTTGTTGTTGTTGTTACAGGTTTATGGTATGGAAATAGTTGAATCAGAAAGTTGTTTTCCACCCACTGGGTGGCAGAAGAACACAGTACCTTATGTTTACAAATGTCTGTGGTAGCAACTAAGGAAACTGTACATGAAAAGAGGGTGGTGGAGTCTCTATACTTATGGCAATAATTCATATACACATACATTTTTTCAGCTTTGGTTTGCAAGCTATGCATATTTGCAAATTATTTGGAACACTTACAATTCAACATCTGGGCAGAACACATCATTTAATGAGTCAGAAGATGAACTTCAGTGAAAATGTCCCGAGGAGACCACCAAGGGATTGTTGTGGAGAGCAGCAGCGCAAGGTTAAGAAACATGATAAAACCGTTGGGAATGGATGAATGGCAAGAAGAGGGAATTAGGGAAGCATAAGTGATTGTGTGTCAGGGAGAAGGAAAACAAGAGGCCCAGATTTTCTTTTTAGGGCAGGTCACTTTCAGTTTAATTTCATTCACACCAGTGTAGAATGGAGAACAGCCCTGGGAATCTAAGGTGACCTTCCATTTTGCATGAACAAGCTTCTCCTCATGAAAAAGAACTTTCTCTCCATGCTCCCCCAACTCTGAATTGGCTCCACAGAGCCACACTTTCCACAAGAAAGTGTGAGGACTAATGGAATTTCTATTAATACAGGGAATTATAGACACCCATGAGGAGAAAGTATCATGTTCACTCCTCCTGAATTGTATTCTGAAAGAATTTTCAGATCACATTTTAAAGTTCGAGGATGGCTGCTATCATAGTAACTTGTATTGTAACCTAGCAACCGAGACAAGTGGAGTATTCAAGATAATAATATGTGTTAACTTCAACTTGTCAAGTTGTCTACTTGGGCAAACAGAGAGACCAGGGAAGAATCCCTCACAGTTTTTGATGCTGTGCTGAACATTTTTTCCTTGAAAATTTTCAGTAATGCTATGCAGCAATCCACCAGTCCAATTTCAAGTTCAACCTGGAATTTATCCTGATTTGATCTGGAACTCTTTGCATCTCATCTGTCCATATTTGTGACTTGTATCCAGGTTGATTTGCAAGTCTACCATGAACTTGTATTGAGAAATCAAAATTGTTGTAAATATTTGTTTTTCACTTAATGTACACAAAATCTGGAGACATGGTAGATGCGGATGAAGGGAATAAATCTTTCCGATAGCTAACACATAGCTTCAGAGAACTGAATACTAGCACCATTAAACTCTGGCTTGTTCAAAGAGATAAAAAAGCTGAAACTGTATTCTTGAAGGCTTTCACGGCTGGGATCCGATGGTTGTTGTGGGTTTTCCGGGCTGTTTGGCCATGTTCTTAAGGTTTTTCTTCCAAATGTTTCGCCAGTCTCCATGGCCAGCATCTTCAGAGGACAGAAGTCAGAACTCTGTCTGTGCTCTGAATAGCTGAAACTATTTGTGTTCCATTTGTTTGTCTGCTTGTTTGATTTTTATCGCATCTTTCCCCCCTCATGGGCATCTAAGGTCCCATTTACTTTGGACACAAATCAATTTGTAATTTCACATTGCTTCACCCCCATAATTAAATCTGGACATTCTACTTTGTTTTGGATTTCACACAAGTGAGTTCAGATCAGGCCAGGTCAGTTTGATACATGAGTGATGTGTCTAAATTTGGAGCACAGCCCTGATTCTGATGATTATTATTCAAGTTCACAAAAAGACAGCGCCCTGCCCCTCCACCCCAAAACGAATTGCACAGGGGGATGAATTTTGGAGAAATCCCAACAAGTGAGGTTCGGAATTCTTTTGCTTACCTTACTTAGGAGATGGCTGAAGTGAAGAGTATGTGCTCATGTCTTTCATTGTGCAGTAACTCCTTTGGCAGCTGACAATCTCCATCCACAGGTATCTACTAACTCCCAAAGGAGGTACCATATGGCACAGGTTGGCAACCTTCAAAGGTGCAGGGGCCATAAACGCCAATCCCTGGACTTTGTATGGCCACATCCACCCTCACAGCCCCAGCAGATTTTTTCCCTTAAAAAATGGAGGTGGGGTTGCTAACATATCACTTTTGCACCCCCTAATGCTGGGGGGTAGGTGTGCTGGGCAGCCTCTAAAACAAGACAAAATTGCCCCCATGCCCTCATGGAGCGAAAGTGGACTTCTCCCCTTGCCATGAATAAATATATAAGTAAAATTGGGAGTGTGGAATCGCTTGGGCAACGCAGAGTGTCCATCTCTTCCATAAGGTAATTCTTTGGGCAGGAGGAAACCCAAGAGTGACAGGAAAAACTAGAACAAATAATATAGATTTAGAAAGAAAAGGGGGGGGGGAATAAATGCAAAAACAGAAAGAAAAACAAATTCAACTCCTGCAGAGTTATGGTAAGCGTAAAAATATCGCAGAAAATAGTCTAAAGGGTCCAATGAGTAAACCATACAAATGGAAGCTGGGGAGAATTAATGTTTGTTACCATCAGGGCTTGGCTTTTCCTACCTGCTCTGTCTTGCCCTCGGTCAGTGGCAGAAGCTATCATGAAGGAGTTGCTGCTACTTTGCTGTGTGAGATCATGACTGTGTGAGTAGTTACCCTTTGGCCCTTTATTTAATATAGTCACCCAGGGAGAAGCTGTTTCCATACCATTTGTGCTAGTGTTTTGCTGCTTAGAAGAAAGCAGGAGGGGGGCCGCAACAGAGGTGAAGGGTGTTTTTTTTTTGTTTTTTGTTTTTGTTTTTTTTTTTTTTTTGCTAAGAACATGGATCTGAGTGATGTCAGGCAAGTTTCTTTCTGTGGTTCAGGACGAGTACAGTGCCCTTTAGCAATTTGTTGATCTTACTCTCTGTTGCAATGAATGTGATGTGAACAAATTACTCTTTTGTTGCATTTCTTAATATGGACTGTATAATGAATTTTATTATGGCAGTAATATTGACTATTTGGCATATGTTGTTCTCATTTAATTTTTTTTTGAAATGTTTTACCTGAACTGTTGTTTAATAATATATTTATGCATATTGGCTGAAATCCAGTAGTAAGTCACAACCAGAGCAGCCCATTCAATCAGTGCAAATTTGATTGAGTTGACTTCTCTGTAAGTTCCATTGTTTCAATGGGCCTATTCTAGTTGTGACTTACTACTGGATTTCAGCCATTATGATGTATTAATGCTTTATTATCATGTTATGATACATTAAAATTTATACTGTATTTGTTTCTATGATCTACTTCGAAAACAGTACATTATGAAGATGCAGTATATAAACAAATAGATTATGACTACATCTACAAACACAGCTAAACATGAACCCAGTCTCAGACTCAGAAATTATTGGAAGATTCTGTTTTCTGTTACAGAAATTTGCTGAAATGATCACCTCAAATTTATCTCCATTACAGCTACACACCTACACTTTATACTTACATTTATACTGAGACTTTAAACTGGATTTACAGATGTATTTACATTAATCTCCATATGGTTTCTCAGAAAATTAGAGGGAACATCTTGCTTGAAAGGATTTTTTTTAACTGTAAAAACGTGAACATTTCATGGATTGCTTTAAAGGCAATTACCAAATGTCCATTATTGAAAAATATGCTAACTTTTGCTTTGCTGGCTATGTGAACTAGATAGTACCAGATCTTCTTTTTATAAACTGAGTCTTGGTGTCAAACTATAGAAAAATGCCAACATTAAATCTTTTTAAAGCAGCTCATTCTTGTGTTCCAAAATCAGGAATTTTGAACAAATTATGTGTAAGTCTCACAAGCATTACACAAAAAACACAACAGAAAAGCTAACAATGTTTGACATCTTGGTCTCACTCTGAAACTCTGCTGTCTCATTTTGGAGCTGAGGAAGACTGTTGCTATTTATAGGGATGCTACACATGATGGGAAACCCCCCCAAAATTGGGGCACCTGGTCACGTGGAGATGTGCCATGGGGAGAAAAATGAGATCTCCTATACATATTTATCTTGCCATAGGCATAGAAGAAAGAGAAGGTGGGGTACATGTTCTGATAAGCCCTAACCTGAATGCTTGAGTTGGGTTCTTGAATGGGTTCCAATCCGCAATACTTGATGTGTTTGTCATTCCCCACCCCCTGTTATATTATATATTTCATATTCCCAAGTGCAATCCTTGTTATGCCTACTAAGAAGTCAGGCCAGCTTAGTTCTATGACATAAGTATATGGAAGTGCAGATAAATGGGTGCAGGATAGCAGCCTGATAAATTTCACTAGACTTCTCAAGGCACTTTTGACTTAAAAAATCCTCACATGCTTGACCTGAGAAAAATTACTATGTTTGTTTTCGTTCTACTTTAAGCAAAATTCACAGAGAAGGTGAGAATATAAAGAGCTTCCCCCAGTGACTTTGTGCTGTTTGTTTCTTTTTTGTAAATAATCTTTCTGCTTGACATAAAATTCCAAAGATATTTGATGATGGGTCCATCTACATTTGCCCATCTACTCTAGGCAAGATTTTGATAGCAGCTTCAGTTTGTTTTTCTTCTGGATATGGTTTATTCACCTTGATGACCACATGCAGTACATAGTTGGGCATGACTGAGTCCATTGATTTCGGGCCTGAATCTCGTATTTCAGACAATTAAAGGCAGCACTCCTAAACTTGTAGTGTTTGTGTATTTTTTGGTAAATCATTCATGCTTCAACTGAACAAAAATATTGCTCATCATGTTACATTTCCTGCTTAGGTATACTGAAAATTGACATGTTGGATCTCCAAATACACATATAGAGCCTGAACTACAGCAGGGAATACACAATGGGAATGATATCAATCATCTCTGATTTTCGGCTTCCATTGACAAATTCAAGGTGCATAAAATTCATAGACTGTGTGAAGTTCGATGTACCCTAAATCACCAAGGGAAACTCTTAATCAGCTGTAATTTGCCACTGCTGACAACATATTCCCTTTGCACAGGCAGAACTGCACAAGAGGATTTCAGCCAATAGTGTTTATCTTTGAGTGTTAGGGTTTAACCTGACATGTCTTACATGCTGGGGAGCTCAGGAGAAGCTCATTCACAGAGTTCCTTCTTAGATACACTGGTAGCTGCTAGAAGAGACAGCTGCCTCAATATGTCTAATGCTGTGGCTGGACCAACTTAGTATCAATGATTTTTTTTTCTGCCTTTTAACATTACCAACTGTTTGTAGCAACATTTTCTAGTCAGGAGTAACTTGGAGCCTGTTCTGATTGAGTGGATACACTTTTTGTCATCTATCTTCTCCACCTCGGTGTCGTACATATAATTTGGACTAAGAGCTATCAATAGCTATAGCCAACATGGCCAGTAATAAGAAATGATCAGAACTGTATTCAAACAACATCAAATGAACACTATGTTGGGATAGGCCCTCTATAGAATGATTGTCTCTAGAAAGCCCACTGGCCCTTCATTCTGACTTTTTTTTTGTCTGAGCTTTTTTGCCGCTTTGCTTATATCTGGTTTCTCCACCAGGTTATGGCCCTTGAATAGCATTTTTGGATATTGAACTCTGTGGAGCAAAGCTCATCACTCTGTGTATGGCTGAAAACAAAATGCTCTCTTTTGACTTAGTATTGAAGTCACCCACCCAAGCTGCATCTGAAGAATTCCTGTCTGATGACCCAACAAAGTGCTATTAATTTTTTAAATTTTATTTAGGTATCTGTGAACATTCTAGCACATAACTCGCCCAGTTTCTTCTGTGCAATTCCCTTTCATCTAATGTCATGCATAATCCTAAACTGGAATCTTCACTTTTCTTCTGACAAAACAATCTTCATCATGGGTATTATTTAGCACGAGCATCTTTTATGTAAACCTTCTACAGGCAGAATTTTACAAGTATATCATTTCAAGTGAACTTATCTTTCATTCTCTTTGATCCAGCTGGCAGGTATTTGCATTATGAATCCATGCTTGCTCATCTTCTGATCTTCAGCCAGTAGGGAAAGACAGCACTGGATGTTTCCAGATGGTATCCTAATAATCCTTTACCTTAAGATCTCATCAATATTAGTTTGATGTACATCAAGTTGAGAAATGTTGTTGGACTATAGCTGTCCTTACTCCTGACTATTGATTATACTGGGTGAAGCTGATGGGAAATGAATTTTGATGGTCTAGAAGACAAAGCTTCCTCACCACTAATTATGTGGAAATTGCTTAAATGGCAATACTGTACAGTATAATCCTATATATCTACATTAAGTTAACTCCTATTCATAACAATTCGACTTACTCCCAGGTAAGTGTATATAGGGTACTCCTTTTTGGCTTTATTTTAGTAAAATAAATAATTACATGGTGTAATATGTCATGTGTTGTTAATCATCTGAGGTTGTATTTACCTAATTTTCAGACCTGCTAAGGCCCAGATTATTTTTATAATGTCCTTATATGTAAAACCATAGACTTCAAAGAGGATGTATTTTCTTTTTCAACTGACTGTATATTGACCTATTGAGTTGCATTTGGAAAGAGGTTCTGCCAGCCTGACTCTGAGTCCTAAGTGACTCCAGAATTTACCCCTGCATTTTCAGGGGGATCCACTTTCCAGTTGACCATGGCCTCTACCCCATAGATAAATATATAACCAAAATATACAAGTAATAGATTGGCACACCCATTGTTATAACTTGGGACCTAAACTATTTTTAAGAATGCTAGGTGAAATATTATTTATGCAAGCTGGTGTGGTTGACACTGGGGGGAAAAGGTCTGATTTACTCTTTCACCTTCACTTGCATTCTCCAGAGCCAGAAAGAACAATTCACTGGTGCTTTTTTTAAAAATCTACACAGCTGCCTGAATTCAACAATCTACATTTGTGAAACGGTCTAAAAGGTCAGTCTTCACATCACTGCTTTTCATGGGCATGTGCAAGACAGAATCTTTATGTATGACTCATGCTTCTCCCTCCCTCCTTTCCTTCCTCTTTCTCTCTGTGACAGGCAGAGGAGGAGAGAGGAGAACAGAGAGAGAATATGTAAAGAAAAGTGGCCAGAAGAAATTATACGCATCAATAGTTGTCTGATAAAATGTCACCAGTAATCTAAGATGTCAGTAATAGCAGAATGGCTCCATGGCAATTACAGGAAAATTACAGATCCGAGTTGATGGGGGGAGGGGGTGGCAGAGGGGAAATTGTGATTCTCTAACTTGCTTCATGTGCATTGTTTCACTTTTTATTCTCTTTCACTGAAATCTCTTTTGTTCACCAGTTTAATATCTTTTCCCTCTGTGTGCTACATCCCACCTGTATACATCCTACTTAACAAGGTTTTCAAGGTATGGGAGATATTTGAGTGGTTTTACCACTGCCTTCAAGCAAGTTTCCATAGCCAACCTGGAATTTGAACCCAGGTTTCCTGAATCAGTCTTCCGCTTACAACATGCTGGTTCTCACTATTTTGTCAGTCCAGAGGTCTTTCACATTATCTGTCTACTACCTTCCAGTTGCAGGGTACCAAGCTAAGCAGTTACATGTCTGAGACTCATAATTCCTCTCATCTGGGTGAAGTACATAAATTGCTGTGGTTGTTTAGTCATTAAGTCGTGTCCAACTCTTTATGACCCCATGGACCACAGCGTGCCACGCCCTCCTGTCTTTCACTGCCTCCCAGTGTTGGGTCATTCATGTTGGTAGCTTCGATGACACTGTCCAGCCATCTCGTTCTCTGTCATCCCCTTCTCCTCTTGCCTTTATAATTTCATAACATCAGGGGCTTTTCCAGGCAGTCTTCTCTTTACCAAAGCACATACATAGAACTGTAATTTTAAATAGATGAGTCTTCCTTCAGAATGGTGTGTTTAGAATCACATCTCTACTTTCTACAGTGTTGAAATGTTTTTTTTCTAAAATGCCAGCTCTCACAATCCACCATATGTAGTTGTAGTCCCAAAAATGTAGACCCATTTGCAAGATCTACTACCTTTTTGCTTTTTTCTGCGCTCACTAGATAGACATCTGAAGTAGGCTTCCAGCCTTCAACCTGCAATTTCTTTTTAATACATTTGCCTCCTAAATGTATCTCACTTCTTTACAAGTGTCCCTTGTGCCACTACATGTTGTTTTTCTATGCATGCATGTTATGACATTTAAAACAGAAAATGCATAGCTTGTGAAGAATGGGGATGGTGAACATTCAGCAAAGATTTATGAATGGATATTAAAACAATGGACTGCCAATATGTAATGTCGGTCTTATATTTGATGGGCAATGTTCTCCCTTGTTCAAACATCATTGACTTATATAAGACTCTTCCCTGTAATATATATACAAACAACCAGTGCATTAAATACTTTCCATTTGTGGAATCTGCATAGTAAGGATTTTTTTTCAGTTATTATTTTTAAGCATTTTAAGTTACCTTTAGAGGTAATTTAATAATTTCTTTTGAGCAGCTGAATGCTTCATATGTTATAAGGATCATAGAGGAGAAATTGGATGGAAGGAAAAGACGAAAACATGAAATGGTCAGTTTAAATATGCCCATAATGCCTCATTTACTTCTCTTTTTAAAAAGGTAATAAACATTTTTTTATTTACATGCAATATGATTTGTGCTATGAGCGGCTGCCTCTTTTAGGGTTACAAATCATGCCTTCGTTTATCCTTGTGGGCTAAATGTGACATCATATACATTATTGTTTTTGTGCTGAGACAGCAAGATCTCTTTTATGAGCTTCAGTGAGAATTTTTACATTTGCTAGCTTGATTTTTGATCAACTGTGCAGGAATGTGAAACAACAAATGTAGGCAAGTTTAAAAGGCAGAAAAAGTAGATACAGTAGATTGTTTGTGTCCTGGTGAGCAATCGGCATGCTGTTTTGTACTTGCTGTCTTTCCGTATGCTTAGCTTCAGGCAGATGTTTCCAAACATTTTGTGCTGATTGTGCAAATCAGAACTCCCCACCCCACTCCTTTCAAAGAATCACTCTTGCACTAGAGGTGAGAACTCTCCTCGTGCTTGGAGTTCCCTCAGCTGGCTGTTTCACCAGGTTAGGCAGCCTGTCATGACCATAAACAAGATGTAGCCTACTACAATGGATTCCACTTCCTCAACATTAAACACTTTGAGAACTGTGATATGTTCGATAGCAAAGATCACTCAAGATCTGAGGGGCAAGGATGCCCAACCCTAACACTTCAGGACACGACACCTTCCTATGTACCATGAGTCTTCTGAATTTGATATTAATTAAACAGATGCCATTTTTTTAGCCACTGCATGAGGGGCAAGCATAATCTATGATGACCTTTCATACCTGGGCAAAATGTGGCCCTCCGGATGTTACTGAACTGCAAATCCCAGCACTCTTTACTACTGGCTGTGTGGGCTAGAATTGATGGGAGTTGCAGTTCAGCAACATCTGGAGGGCCACATTTTGCCCACCCCTGCATGCTCTCGTGATGACATGATTTAATAATCCTAGGAGATCAAGCCCATATCAAAGCTGGAAGCAGTGCTTTGAAAAGATACATTTGAAAAGCACTTTCTTCCAGAAGGCAGTTGCTGTTAAGGTGCAGTTGCTGTTAAGGTGGTGGTACTACATCCAAGTGTTAGTCTGAATTTTACAGGCCAATTGGCCTGTGGTAGGGCATACAACTAAGCAATGAGGACACACATTCCCTGAAACTATAAATATAATTAAACTGTTGCAGTTTTTCAACAAAAGGAGTGAAGTTATCCCTCAACTGGTTACTTGCAAACATAAAGTAACTAAGTTATGCCATAATTATTGCAGAAAGAAAATAACTCACTGGTTACTTCTACTAGAAACTACTGTTTAGGTGACTTAGAAGTTGCTATTTCACTTTTTGTTCAAATGATATAGCGTTTCAAGCTGACTTGTGATTATTTTTTTACTATGAATTATTTAGAAAACAGAAACACATTAGGGATTGTGTCTTCATGACAGCAAGAATATAATGTACTCTAAAAGCAGCAAATACAGATCTGGAAATATACCTGTCTGGAAGAAGAATCCCACAGAATGCTTTTCCAGCCTTACATTGTGGAAATTACAGATAAAGATGCAATATACTCCTGTGGATTTAACTCCAGTGGGTGAGCAAAACATAGCAAGTTATTCTTCGAGGTTTGAAGAATGGTTAATGAAAATATTAGTCATATTTCTTTAGCAGGATACTAGAAAATGGCCAGAATCCTAAAGAGGCGATGTAATCAATATTTATTCCTGGCTTCTAGCTTCACAAAGCCCTATTGGAAATCCACCTCATATTTTTATATGGAATTATGAAACTTTGGCCTCCTAATAAATAATTCTTGTCCTAAGCAGATCAAAAGCAGATCACTAAGCAGAGACAAGAGCCTCGTGGCGCAGTGGTTAAAACGCTGTACTGCAGCTAAAACTGTGCTCACGACCTGGGGTTCAAATCCCAGGTAGCCGGCTCAAGGTTGACTCAGCCTTCCATCCTTCCGAGGTCGGTAAAATGAGTACCCAGCTTGCTGGGGGGGGGGCAATGTGTAGCCTGTATAGTTAAAAATTGTAAACCACCTGGAGAGTGCTTGTAGCGCTATGGGGCGGTATATAAGTCTAATAAATAAATAAATAAATAAATAAAATAGAAATAATAGCAATGACAACAACAATATTTAGCAGTTGCATGGATGGTGTGTTGCAAACAAAAACAAAACAAAAACCCACTGTCTTTTCTCCTTTTCTCTTTAAAGGATGATGATTCTTCTGAGAGCATTCTGAGAGTGAATTGTTAATATGCATGTTTGCCGTGTTTCAAAGAGATCCTTTTTCTGGCATTGATAATATGATATATTAAGTGCAATACTCCCTATAAGTATATTTGGCTGTTACAGAAAAGCTTCCAGTGATGCTGAAACTGGAATACATTTACAGGCTATTATCTGAGTATCATTTTTGTGACATAATTCTATATTTTGCCAAAATAGTGAAAATGGTGGTTTAGAAACAGACCAGACTGGTGGACTTAACATGCAATAAAATTCATAGTACATTTCTTCTTTTCTCTCCCAGAAGTATCCTGTTCAAATTACCATCCATGTAAGGGCCAGACTTGGGGAGAGCACAAAACCCATCTAGAAGCTGTGCTATAAAGATTACAGGAGGCTGGATTAACAGTGAAAGCAAATAAATGTCAGATTGGTAGTTCAGAGCTAAAGTATTTAGGCCATATAGTGGGTGGAGGAGTAATTAAACTTCTCGAATCTAAAATAGAGGCTAACAACAATTGGCCTATTCCAAAATCTAAGAAAAAAGTAAGATCATTCCTAGGGTTAGCAAGCTACTACATACATTTTGTTCCCAATTTTAGTGAAGTGTTGTTGTTTAGTTGTTTAGTCATGTCTGACTCTTCATGACCCCATGGACCAGAGCATGCCAGGCCCTCATGTCTTTCACTGCCTCCTGGAGTTTGGTCAAATTCATGTTGGTCGCTTCAATGACAGTGTCCAACCATCTCATCCTCTGTCGTCCCCTTCTCCTCTTGCCCTCACACTTTCCTAACATCAGGGTCTTTTCTAGGGAGTCTTCTCTTCTCATGAGATGGCCAAAGTCCTGGAGCCTCAGCTTCAGGATCTGTCCTTCCAGTGAGCACTCAGGCTTGATTTCCTTTAGAATGGATAGTTTAGTGACGTAGCCACCTGTTTATCCAATCTAACCCACAAACACCAATATGAGAAAATCCAATTGACAGCCGAGTGTGAGGAGGCCTTTAACAATCTAAAGACGGTGTTGACTTTTGGACCAGTACTGCGAGCACCAGACATCCAGTGTGAATTTGTCATCTTTATGGATGCATCTAATATCAGGCTGGGTGCGGTGCTGAGTCAGGTGGATGACAACGGAGACCATCACTCCGTAACTTTCATTAGTAAGAAATTGCAGGTGAGCAAAAAACATCTTTCTACCATGGAGAAGGAGTGGCTAGCCATTGTGTGGACATTACAAAAACTGAAACCATATATTTGGGGGAGACATTTTGTCTTATGTACTAACTATTCCCCACTTTTGTGGCTGAGGACTATTCATGTCAACAACAATAAACTGATAAGGTGAGCACTACTCTATAGGACTTTGACTGTGAGATATGAACTGTGAAAGGAACCCAGAACACGGTTGCGGATGCGCTGTCACGGAGACCAGAGGACTGAGGAAAGAAGACTAATGAATATTAATGTATTAAATGTATTATTGTTGTAATGGTTTGCTTATATAAAGTGATGTGTTGAGTATATATAAATGAGTGACATAGAGATATATTTATGTGTTGAATTGGTTTAGATCCTAAATGGTAAGTCTATTATATGGTAAGTGTATTGGTTTAAAATGCAACCTGTGTTCTGTTGTTTATAAGGGTGAACTGTAAAGTTTTTCCTCATGAGACAAACTTTTCTTGGGGGGGGGAATGTGGTGATTGGTCCTATCACTCCTGCCACTCATTCTCAAGAGCTTATTTGCATGAGCCTATGAGAGAGCTTGAGAGGCGGAGTCAATTGATATATGAGACTTGGCTGAAGGAGGAGCAGTCAGATAGGGATGAGTTAAGGACCAGTTAGGGAACTGATGAAGAGATATAAAAAACTGGCTAGAAAGATGTAGATTGGTGATGTGTGTATGAAACTGTAAACAAAGAGAAACAAAGTAATGAGGGAACTGATAAGCTAAGGTCACTTGCATAAGCTTATGAGAGGACAGGAGGGGCGGAGGCAGAGAGTATGTTAAGTCAGAGAGAGAGTGAGAGAGAAGAGAAGGAGAGAGGTTTCCAGAGAGAGAGAGAGAGAGAGAGAGAGAAAGAGTGAGAACTGTAACTAATAAAGATAAGCTGGTTAAAGTGAATAAATAAAACAGGAGGTGATTGAATGCATGGCAGAATATATGATATTTCAATGATTTTGATTCTATGAAATGAAGAAAGAACAACATCTCTGATCCTGAAATGCCTTAATTACCCTAATACCCTTTAATAAACAAGTTCTATTGTTGGCAGCCAGTGTCAGACTAAAGTCCTTTACAGTGTGGATAAAGAAATCCACTGGTGGCAGTGAAAGAAAGAGGGAATGTCACCAGTGTGAGCCCTTTGGGTTCAGAAAAAGAAACAGGCATGGGATGAACGTAACAGTCCCCATCTCTTGAATGGGACTACTTGAAATGAATATCATTCTAAAGAAGTGGAAGTACAGGATAGGGGTGAAATGCACTTCCAACTGTACAGTTTAATACACTGTTCCCAGGAAAGGCTAATGTATTGTCAACTATTGCTTGTCATAGCCAACCTGAAAACATAGTAAAAAAGGAGTATGCAGAGAGAAGAAACAGTGGTATGAAAACAGATGACTTATGCTTTGCATCTTTCATAGACATGACACTGCCTGTAACAAGTAATTACTAATAGAGTCATAGAGTCATAGAGTTGGAGGAGACCACTGAGGCCATCCAGTCCAACCCCCTGCCATGGGGAAACATCCATCAAAGTACTCCCAACAGATGGCCACCCAACCTCTGCTTAAAAACCTCCAAAGAAGGAGACTCCACCACCCTTCGAGGCAGCCTATTCCACTGCCGGACAGCTCTGACCATCAGGAAGTTCTTCCTAATGTTCAGATGGAATCTTTTTTCCTGTAGTTTGAAACCATTACTCTGTGTCCTAGTCTCTGGAGCCCTGGAAAACAAACCTGTCCCCTCTTCAACATGACATCCTTTCAAATGTTTAAACATGGCTATCATGTCCCCTCTCAACCTTCTTTTTGTAAGTCTGAACATTCCCAACTCCTTAAGCCGCTCCTCGTAGGACATTGCTTCCAGACCTTTAACCATTGTAGTCGCCCTTCTCTGGACACGTTCCAGGTTGTCAACATCCTTTTTGAACTGAGGTGCCCAAAACTGGACACAATACTCCAGGTGAGGTCTGATCAAAGCAGAATAGAGTGGTTGACAGGTCTCAAAGTCAACCTAGGGAATTGTTCATTGCAATTCAGTGTATAAGTTGTTACAGGATCAGATTTAGTAAAGCAACACGTAACAAAGGAGCACAGCTGAGTTAATTGAGGCAGCTGTGGGACAACCAATTTGACTGGTTGAACCAAGGATAAAACTAGCCAAGCTTGCAGGCACAAACTGTTGGGTAGTTTGGGTAGTTGGGCTGTTGGATAAGTTTGGGTGGTTGGATTGTTGTTGTTGCTGGTGATCGTGTTGCTGAGAGCTGTATGTTCTGCATCGTTGGATAAAGACTTGCCATATTGCAAGGAGAAGATCCTGGGAGAAGACTATCTCTGTGGTGAGAGGAGAAGACTTCGTGGATGCTGGACTATTTACATTGGTAACAATCTTTGGTTACTGAAACTGTAATTTACCATTGCATACTGAAGAACTACTGTGAATGACCAGGACTGTATAAAGACCAAGAGAAGCTGTATTTACCCCTGTATATATGGACTTTAATGTAAATAATACTTTCAAACACTACAACAGTGTCTGTTTGCTTTCATCTCTGGGCAGTTCACTTCACCATTACGCCCCCTGGCGTAGTCTGGTAACGCAGCACCTCTGTCAATTGGTTATGGGCCCAGACAGCGCACCAGACTGCATCCAGGTATAAATTTAAGAAGTTATTGAAGAAACTGCTGACCAGAGAGAGCCAAAGTAGTGTGGCTACAGTCTGTGGTAAAAATGGCCAACGAAATGTCAATGGCTGGACTGTGCATAAAAAAGTTGAATGGGGAGAATTATGCAACTTGGCAGCAGAAGGTTCAGTTGCTACTACAAAAGGAAGCATTATGGGACATTGTAGAAAATCCCCCAGCAGTCCTAAATGAGAGGAAAAAGAAACTAAATGCAAAAGCTCTGGCTATTATTGGGTTAACTCTAGAAGACCGTCTTCTTATCCACCTGAGAGGCCAAAACTCAGCAAAGCAGGCATGGGAGGATTTAAGGAGACTCTTCGTAAGAGATAACGTTGGAAGCCAGATTCAAATTGCCAGAAAACTTTTTCGAACTAGACTGAAAGCTGGAGGGTGTATGCTTCAACATTTAGAGGCAATGAAGTCAATGTTGATGGACTTACGAGAAAAGAACATCACATTTACAGAAATACAAGAAGCATTTATTATCCTGTCTTCATTAGATGAGTCATATGATCAGCTGGTGACCAATTTAGAAATTCTTCCTCAAGCAGAGCTAACAGTAATTAATATAACGGCCAAACTGTTGGAAGAAGAACAAAAGAGAAAAGATAACAAACAGCTCCGAGACTCCAAACTCACTAATCACCGTGATAAGCTGAAAGAAAGTGAGGAGGAGGGGGACACAGCTGCAAGCATTCATTCTGGAAAACGCTGTTTTTCCTGTGGCTCAAGAAAACATCTGATGAAAGACTGTAAATTTAAGAAAGGAAAAGAAAAACAAACCAGACGCAAGAGAGAAACACTAAGCCTGACTGAGGAAATTTATAACTCTGAACAGGGAGAAGAGTGGATTGTCGACTCTGGAGCAACTGCCAGCATGTGTAAGAGTAAACAGCTAATATTTAACTACCAACCTGTATCCAACCAACAAGTATGCTTAGCAAATGGTGTTAGTGCTAAGGTACTGGGAAAAGGTAAAGTGAAATTGCCTTATATTGCTAGACCAATAGATGTTTTACATGTTCCAAATTTGAAGCATAATTTACTTTCTGTGAGTTCATTAGCAAAGAATGGGTTTATTAGCACTTTCTATGAGGAGAAATGTGTAATAACTAGCAAGAACAATGAAAAATTGAATTGCTATGCTAGAAATAATTTATATAGACTAAACTGTACTAAGGCTAACAATGTCTATGAAAAGAAATGTATACACAAAGATTGTATTCATTTATGGCATCAAAGACTAGGACATGCAAACTACAAAACATTGAGAAAAACAATTGAAAACTCAGTAGGAGTTAATTTAAAGCAATGTAATGAATATGTGAATTGTCAAGCTTGCCAATTAGCCAAGAGTAAGAAAGCTCCTATAATGAAACATAGTGATGTACAAGTGAAAAATATATTAGATTTGGTGTCAATTGATGTAATTGGACCCAAAAGTGCATCATTAGGAGGAGCCAGATACATTCTCTCTATCCAAGACCAAAAGTCCAGGTTTGGATATTGCTATCTCATGAAGGATAAAAGTGCAGTACATGTAGAGTTTGAAAAATGGCTCAAATTTGTAGAGCGTAAAACAGGGAAAAAGGTTAAGGTGGTGCAAACTGACAATGGAACAGAGTTTACAAATGCCAAATTTCAAGCAATATTAAAGAAAAATGGTATTACTCACAGGAGAGCCGCTCCCTATACACCTACTCAGAATGCCTTTATTGAAAGAAGGGGCCAAACTCTGCAGAATATGGCTGAGGCAATGATTAGGGGGAGTAATCTATCAGAGAAATATTGGGGAGAAGCTACACTTTGTGCGAATTTTTATATTAATATCCTTTGGCACAGTGGAATAAACAACATACCCTACACAGTTTGGACTGGGAGAAAACCAAATTTAAAATTTTTACACGTATTTGGATCTCCTGCATGGGTTCACATCCCAAAAGAAATAAGGAAAAAGGGAGAGAAGAAAGCCAGGTTGATGTATTTCCTTGGATACCAACAAAATAGGAGAGCATTTAGGTTTGGGTTGCCAAATACCAACAAACTTGTAATAAGTAGCAGTGCTTCATTTAATGAGCACAGTAACTGGGACAAAATATGCAAACCCCCAGAAACAATAATTAAATTGCATGAAAGGAATGAAAGTAGTGAAGATAGTGCAGATGAAAGTGACTCTCAAACAGAGCAAGAAATTAAAAGAGAGGTAGAACCTGAGGAAATGCAAACAGATAAAGAAATTCCATCCAACTCAGAACAGAGGGAAACTCACGAGGAGGACAGTGAATTACCTAGGAGGTCTAGCAGAGAGAGAAAAACTCCAGACAGGTACAAGCCTGAGACCTATTATTGTCTCAATGTGGCTGAACCAGAGACATATAATGACATATGTAATATGCCTGAGAAAGAACAAATAAAATGGAAAGAGGCAATGGAGAAGGAGTTAAATTCATTAAAACAACTGAAGGTTTATGAGGAGGTAAAACTGCCTGAAAAATCAAAAGTAATTGGTTCCAGATGGGTATTTAAAATGAAGGTGGATGCTGATGGTAATGTGAGGTATAGAGCAAGGTTAGTGGCAAAAGGATATGCACAAATTTCAAACGACTATGATCAAGTTTTTGCACCGGCTCTAAGACCAGAAACATTGAGATTTGCTTTAACCTATGCAGCCAAGCATAATCTCATGACCAGGCATGTTGATATAGAAACAGCCTATTTATATGCTGACCTGAAACACACAATTTATATGGAAATACCACCAGGAATTGAAAGTGAAGGTAAATGCTGGATATTGAAGAAAAGTCTATATGGTCTCAGACAAAGTGGCCATGAATGGAACCAACATTTAACCAAAACTTTAAAGGATAATGGTTTTGTGCAAGGAAAGGCAGATCCTTGTTTATTCATAAATGAGAAGACACAAGCTATAATATTAGTGTTTGTGGATGATCTAGCCATATTCACCAAAGGTAAGAAAGAGGCTGAAGTAACAATCCAAATGTTAAAGAAACACTACAAGTTGAGAGATTTAGGAGAAATAAGTAACTACTTGGGAGTAGAAATAGAGAGAAGTGAGAGAGGATTTAAAATAGCCCAAAAGAGCAAAATATTAAAACTCCTAAAACAATATAAGATGGAGGATTGTAAAGGTGCAGCAACTCCAATGAACATAGAGTTTGAGAAAGAAGATATTAATGGCCCAGAATGTGATATTGATGTATATAGGTCACTGGTAGGCAGCTTACTATATTTAAGCAGATGGTCAAGGCCAGACATCTCTATAGCTGTAAATCTGCTATCAAGGAATGTGAGCAAGCCGAATGAAAGGCACTGGCAATCAGCAAAAAGAGTACTTAGGTATTTAAAGGAGGCACAAAATAAAAGGCTAAATTTAGAACCAGTGGGAGAACTATCTATTACTGCTTATGCCGATGCTAATTATGGTAGTGATTTAACAACCCGAAGATCAACATCAGGCATGACTGTGCATTTGGGAGAAAGTTTGATAAGCTGGAAGACAGCTAGACAGAAATTTATATCATTGTCTTCTGCCGAATCTGAGTATGCAGCATTATCTGAATTGTGTACAGATCTAGTATTCTATAAACAATTGGCACAAGATCTGGGATTGAATATAAAATCACAAATAAAGGTTTTTGAAGATAATCAAGCTGTCATACAGATGGCGAACTCACCAAATGTAAGAAGCAGATCTAAACACACAGATATCAGGTACCAAAATGTAAAGCAAAGTATAGAGAATGGTTTAATTGAACTGGTATACTGTGGAACAGAAAATAATAAAGCTGATTGTTTGACAAAAGTATTGGGGCCAACCAAACATAACAAAGCATGTGAAATGTTGGGAATGATATAATGTATGTGAATGTAAAAAGGAACTCTGTATATGTTCAAGGCAATGTACTATGTAAGATACATATGCTACAGAATTGCTATAAACAATTGGAGGAGATTGACAGGTCTCAAAGTCAACCTAGGGAATTGTTCATTGCAATTCAGTGTATAAGTTGTTACAGGATCAGATTTAGTAAAGCAACACGTAACAAAGGAGCACAGCTGAGTTAATTGAGGCAGCTGTGGGACAACCAATTTGACTGGTTGAACCAAGGATAAAACTAGCCAAGCTTGCAGGCACAAACTGTTGGGTAGTTTGGGTAGTTGGGCTGTTGGATAAGTTTGGGTGGTTGGATTGTTGTTGTTGCTGGTGATCGTGTTGCTGAGAGCTGTATATTCTGCATCGTTGGATAAAGACTTGCCATATTGCAAGGAGAAGATCCTGGGAGAAGACTATCTCTGTGGTGAGAGGAGAAGACTTCGTGGATGCTGGACTATTTACATTGGTAACAATCTTTGGTTACTGAAACTGTAATTTACCATTGCATACTGAAGAACTACTGTGAATGACCAGGACTGTATAAAGACCAAGAGAAGCTGTATTTACCCCTGTATATATGGACTTTAATGTAAATAATACTTTCAAACACTACAACAGTGTCTGTTTGCTTTCATCTCTGGGCAGTTCACTTCACCATTACGCCCCCTGGCGTAGTCTGGTAACGCAGCACCTCTGTCAGTGGTACTATCACTTCCCTTGATCTAGACACTATACCCGTATTGATACAACCAAGAATCACATTGGCTTTCTTGGCAGCTGCATCACACTGCTGATTCATGTACAGCTTGTGGTTTACAAAGACTCCCAGATCCCTTTCACAGGTACTGTTGTCTAGCCAGGTGTCTTCCATCCTATATCTGTGCAGTTCATTTTTTCTGCCTAGGTATAGGGCCTTATATTTCTCTCTGTTGAAATTCATTTTATTTTTTTTTTTTAGTTTTGGCCCAGGACTCTAATCTGTCAAGGTCATTTTGAGTTTAAATCCTGTCTTCTGGGGAATTAGCATCCTCTGCCAATTTGGTATCATCTGCAAATTTAATCAACATATTCTCTATTCCTTCATCCAAGTCATTGATAAAGATGTTGAATAACACGGGACCCAGAACAGAACCATGAGGCACCCCACTTGTCACCTCTTTCTAATGTCATAGGGAGCAATAGACAAATGTTATTACAGAAGTACAACCAAGGATTTTTGTTTGTTTGTTTGTTTTTTGGGGGTTGTCTCAATAAATTGGTATCTGCAGTTGAAAAAGACAAGAACTGATTTGTGAGAAGAATGTATGACAATAAAAATCAGATTTTATCTCGTTCTTCTTCAAATGCCAGTCTGTACACCAATTACAGATACAGTGAATCATTTTCTCTTAGTTTGACAATCATGGTATAGATGCAAGTTGGCCCCATGTGTCAGTCATTCCCTGGCCAGCTGCTGAGTTATAACAAATTTAGGATACATGGAGCAGAGTCTGTAAGCCAGCGCTGCATATTTCACAGTTCTTTTGTTCTATTTCTCATCATCTTTGCCTGGATTTTTCCCCCAGACTAAATATCACTTGTTCCTCTCAGTTCTTGCCTTCACAAATTTCTGTTAGTCTCTTTTCATCCTTTTTACCATCTTTGTTCAGCCCACCAAAGGATGACAGAGATCATTCCGGGTTGCAGGAGTGACTTTCAACATGCACAACATGTTGTCTAGGGAGATTGTGAGGCTTATTACTACCATGTGGTGAGTAATGAAGCCGTGGAACTTCACATTGTGACCTTTGGATGCGCCTTTGTAAAAACATTTGTCCATTGCTCTGGTGACATTAGAAACTGTGGCAACCGTTTCCAGAGAAACTGTGAGGGTGTTCATAAGCAGCAACTCTGTCAATCAAATAGCAGACCTGTGGTTTTTTTTTGTGTGTGTGTGTGTGTTTTGTTTGTTTTTTTTTTTTTTGAGGGGGGCAGACGTGAATTTTTGGAATCCCTACCAGCACCTTCTCGGATAGCACTAAACTAGATCTGTTCTGCCTATTAATAGACATTACTGTTAATGTTTAAACACAGTCTGCAGAGACACTCCGATTTTTATCGTGATGGAATGATACAATTATAGAAGTTGGAAATGGCTGTGATTAGTGAAGTATGTACTAGCTTAGGGCATACCCGGTTTCCATGGGGAAACGCATGGGGCCTGAAAAGTGTGGTGCCAGTTCAGAGGACAGAATTCTTCACCATGCACTAATAGTGGTTAGGGAGGCATGGAACTACTGAAAGAACAATTGTTCATGCACAACATCATTGAACATCAGATAGTTCTTTTTCTAGAAACAACGAAATGTTCAGACAGTGATAACTTCACCTCTTAATTATTATACCACTGGGATGTAAGCCGCTGTAAGCCGCCCAGAGACCTTTGGGTAGTGTGGGCGGCATATAAATTAAATAAATAATAATAATAATAATGTACATTTTTTAAAAAATCACAGGATGCTTAGACAACAACCACAATCCATGGCAGCCACCGTATTTATTCAGATATTTCTATGGCTGTTAAGTGCCCCTCAGATCCCCCCAGCCCCGTATTAATCTCCCACTACATATATGGTATATGTGTGTATATATGTGTGTCAATCAAAGTATTATTACTTTAACGGCAAATGTATACATATGTGGCACACACGTTAAACCTACACACCGGAAATACTGACAATCTGTTATATAAAACTAAATGATTTTTAAGCAGTGATTAATAACTAAGTTTGCAAGAGCTGAGCAGGGCAGCTGGAGATCACTCATTCACTGACTTGATGGTATGTAACAACAATAATAATGTTGGAAGCAATATGGAGATTTGGTTCAAGAGCTGGTTTTAAAAGGAAAATGGCAAGTCTGGATTAATGTGAATGAAGTTTGTATTGACCAAAAATGTTAACCAGTCTGTCCAAACTTTGGTCTGCAGCAAGTATTTTTTTAGTTTATAATCTCCCGGAAGAGTGTAATATGTTTTTACCAGCTGGAAGAGTCTTTCTCAGAGGAGGACCTAAAGCTCCTTTCAGAATTGGTGGAAACAGAGGTCCAAGCAGACCCTGTGTTCTCAAGAGGGATGGCCAAAAGTCCATCTCCTTCAGATGAGAGATGCTTGGTAGCAGTCTAAGGTAGAGCCACCCCAAGCCTTCAAGAGCAGCAGTGCCTAAAGAGGTGGAACAGCAATTTGCTGCCTGGAGAGAGACCTCAGACTCTTTGTGAGGAAGACTCTTTTTGGAAGCCATTGAATTGTTGCAACTGGACCACGGGCAGGGCTGGCAACTCTTGCATAAAAGTATTTGCCAGTGGCCTGAAGAATTGCTGAAAGCAATGCACCTGGTGCTGGTCATATTTTGCTTGCTGTATTTCTGGAATCTCCTAATCTTTTTATTTGATTTACTGGCTTTAAAACTTGGACTGAGATACAACTTTGACTTTGACTCTGTTGCAAGTGGCTTGTTGACTTATCTGGTAGGATTTAAGCTGTATTGACCCTGGCTTGATTTGCTGGACTTGACTGTGGGTTCTGCTCTCTTGGCTGGTTTGCTGCTTGTGTATGTCTGGCTTTCCTATTTCGACTCAGGGTTGAATGACTGCTAGCACTTGCATACAGATGGCAAATTCTAGTTCCCTTCCCCCCCCCCTTCCCAAGTATATGCAGATAATTGTGCACAATTCAAACTGTGTATCTTTTGAAAAATGTGCACAGAAAATGTGTACATTAAAAATGCATATTAACTGTATGCACATTAGGACTAGAGTGTGCCAGAATACATATGCATTTCCATGTAGGTGACGACCTGACAAAGTCTTTCAATCTAATATGCAGCAAGGACTGGAAAGAAACACAAGTAGGATTCAGAGAAGCACAACATAATTGAGATGGAGAGATTTTCACAGTGGAGGACTAGTGAGAATATGTCTGTGCACATGCTTTCATCTGTGCTTTGGGTTTCTGTGGGGCAGTTATAAGAAGAAGCTGTACCTGCTTTAGACACCAGCTGTTCTTTATTTTGTTGCATTTTTTATTTGTTTGTAACAATCTCTTTCCAGTTTCCAATATTGTTTATTTTACATATTCTAAGGTGCCTTGGTCCTTATGAGGAGAAAGGTGGAACACAGCTATTATAAATAAATAAGAAAAAAATAAATAACATCCGAGAAGAATTCAGGTAGGTGTAATAATGATATGTGTCTGCAGCCTGGATTATTAGCAATACATGTTGTGGGGTAGCTTCGATGTTTTGAAATAAAGGAGCGCTGTGTGGCCCAAACAAATTAAAATTCAAAAACAAGAATAGGTGATACCTTTGTTGCTGTTTAGTCACTAAGTTGTGTCTGACTCTTCATGACCACATGGACCAGAGCATGCCAGGCCCTCTGGTCTTCCACTGCCTCATGGAGTTTGGTCAAATTCATGTTGGTAGCTTTGATGACACTGTCCAACCATCTCATCCTCTGTCGCCCCCTTCTCCTCTTGCCTTCACACTTTCCCAACATCAGGGTCTTTTCCAGGGAGTCTTCTCTTCTCATGATATGTCCAAAGTATTGGAGCCTCAGCTTCAGGATCTGTCCTTCCAGTGAGCACTAAGGGTTGATTTCCTTCAGAATGAATAGATTCTCCTTGCAGTCCAGGGGACTCTCAAGAGTCTCCTCCAGCACCACAATTCAAAATCATCAATTCTTCTGTGGTCAGCTTTCTTTATGGTCCAGCTCTCACTTCCATACATTGCTACTGGAAAAACCATAACTTTGACTATGCAGACCTTTGTCGGCAAGGTGATGTTTCTGCTTTTTAAGATGCTTTCCTCCCAAGAAGCAGAAGTCTTTTAATTTTTTGGCTGCTATCACATCTGCAGTGATCATGAAGCCCAAGAAAGTAAAATCTGTCACTGCCTCCATATCTTCCCCTTTATTTGCCAGGAGGCGATGGGACCAATGGCCATGATCTTAATTTTTTGATGTTGAGCTTCAGACCATTTTGGCACTCTCCTCTTTCACACTCATTAAGAGGTTCTTTAATTCCTCCTCACTTTCTGCCATCAGAGTGGTATCATCTGCATATCGGAGGTTGTTGATATTTCTTCCGGCAATCTCACTTCCGGCCTGAGATTCATCCAGTCCAGCCTTTTGCATGATGTATTCTGCATATAAATTAAATAAGCAGGGGGACAATATACAGCCTAGTCGTACTCCTTTCCCAATTTTGAACCAATCAGCTGTTCCACATCCAGTTCTAACATATAGATTTTTGTCCCACATATAGATTTTTCAGGCAATACCTTTACAGACCACTAAAAAAATCCACTCCACAGCTGCCTCAGCTATAACCTTAAAACCTCTCCTGATTTACATCTAAGCTGGCGAAATCCATTTTGCCAAGAACTTTGCACTTTTAATTAGAGATGGGGAGGAACTGTCAAAATGGTGGTTCATCGTGGTTCATGGTCTGTCAAAGTTGATGAACCATGAATCACAAATTTCGTCACCATGAACCAATGAGCTACAAATCAGTTCAATGTATTTTTGTTGTTGTTATTTTAGAAAGCCCAAGGCTTATGGCAGGCTTAGGGAATCCAGGCTGCCCTTTGCAAAGATGGTGACTGCGGCTTCCCTGTCTTAAAGGAAACCACAGCTGCCATCTTTGCAAAGGGCAACCAGTGTCCCTTATGGCAAACCATGGCTGCAGAGGGCAATTCAGTGGGCAGTGATGGATGGTGGCAGTAGTGTGCAGCAATGGATGGCAGTGGAGCTGGGTGGCGGTGGATGGTGGCAGCGGCTAAGGGATAGGAAGGGGCAGAGGACAGCCTGTTGGGTGTTTGGCTGTGGGGCTGTTTGACTGCCTATGGGGCCAACCATCAGCTGATTAATGGGAGCATAGACAGAGTGGGAAGGCCATAAGCAGAAAGGGGAGGCTAGCCGTCCCTCTCTTTGTATGGGGATGAACAAAAATGGACAGATATTCTTCCCTTTTTAGTTTTTGGGGTCTCTGGAACTGACAAATTCAAAGGGACAAATATTGAATGAATTAGTGATTTTAAATGAATATTGCAATTTGGTTTTTTATTTGTCTCCATGTCTACTTTTCATCCAAGAGTAACTTTCTAGGTAAAATCCATCTTGCCATAAACCTCTGGACTTTAATTTCTTCATACTGGTTCAATCCCGATGAAGTGGAGTTTCCACGAAAGCTCGCATATTATATTATGATTCTCAATGGTCTGTAAAGGTATCACCTATTTCAGCTGTTTTGGATATCTACAATCCCATGCCATGCTCATTGAGTGCTTTCCATCACATGGTTTATCTCTCTATGGGAGTTGTGGTCCAAAGGCATCAGGACACACATACCTCATGTGTAGTAACCACATACATGGTAGGGAAATGACATGAAAAGTTTATTCCCAGATGCCATGTCACAGCCTGTCATGGACACAAAAGGGTTACATTCCTGCTGTTAGCACAGGCTAGGGAACAGACAGCCAAGAAGAGATGTAATCAACTCTCAAGCCAGCTGAAATGATTTTGTCGCCTGCTGAGATCATCCCAGAGATAAAGGAGCTGTTTCTTCCCACCAACCCCCATTCCCTTTGTAGCTGTAGTTGTTTCATCCTATTGTTTATCTATTCTAATGTCTTCTGGAACTGTGATAGAGAAACCTCACATAACATAATATTTCCTATTTTTTCCAGTCCATCCACTATTTCAACAGCCGCTCTCTCCTAGAATCAATCTATGAGAACTGCCTCATTCAGTCAGTTTATGAAATTAACTAGGATTAGTGAAAATGGTCTTTCTCCCAGCCATTTCAGATTTCTGTGAATCTTCATAGGTAGCTCACATTTGTTCAAGAAAACCCAGGAGATTAGCCAAACATAGACTGGCTTTTGATACATGAGGTGTGGCTTCTTTATCAGTAGGACTTGTGAGAAGGCAGATCAAGAATCCCACCCATTGAATGTTTTGTTGTGTGGGTATGTAGGGGGTTTCTAGGGACTTAAACCTGTTTGGTATAGATGGAGGAGTCTGTGCAGCCTGTAAGGTAACCACAGCAGTGACATAATTAACAAGCCCCATTAGAAGAATGTCTTTCCTGTTGTCTGAAGTATTCATTGCAGATACCTCATTTTTACAAGATGGAAAACTGTTAGTGATCCAGAGAAACATCTTTGTGATTCAGTAATAAATGTGACACATCAGCTTTACTAAGCATCTGCTGTCAATGCACCTGAAAACCACTAAAACTAGTTTGTTCATATGGATCGAGACAGCTCCCTCAGCTTTTGCTAGCTCCTGGGGAATGTGTGTGTCCATTCTGAAATCAAGACACAGTATATTTCCAAGGCCTTGGACACTTTGAGGCTACAGACCACAACAAAACCATGACCATGAGCTTAAAATAATAATGATGATAATAAGGTAAGTCAAGACAAATCCAAAATGAAAGGTTTTGGAATCAAGCGTCACCTTCAATCCATAACTGTCACAGGCACCTTGTGTTGAAACATTTCACATTGGATTTGTTTTATCTTTTTAAAAAAATATCTATGTTTTTTTGTGGTTATGGTGTCTATGTGAGAAAGAGAGATCAGAAGGCTGGAGTTATGTGTACTGTATCACCAACATACTGATTCATGGTCATCTTGTCTTAAAGCACAGTAAATGCTGTTCTCCCCTGTGCACCCTAACTAAGGGTTGAGTTAGGCAATTTCCTCTCAGCTGAGACCAAAAAGCTTGAGGGCCCTGCTTTTTTTAAAGCTGTAAAGAAATCTGTACTCAGAAGTCAGCATACTGTTCAAGAGAGCATCCAGGGCATCTGAAGAAGTACCATGTTTATATGGCTGTGTGAGTAATATTGGCTAGCATTCTATTGCTAGTCCCAACTAAAAGTGGGCCCATTGAATCAACAGCTGAACGATGTTAACAGTTACATATATCCCACTGAGTATTGGTCATAATATCAATAAACAATCATAGGGAGCCAACTATTCTAATTTTTCAGATGTAATAATGCCACCTCACTTTAAGCCATGATTGTATAGGAAGGCGGAATAATATAACTTTTGCCATTATATATACATTACACTTACAATTTTGAAAAAAAAGAGCTTTTTTCATGGTGGGATATATTTTTATTCTTGATCTGGCACCTTGTTACCTAAGGGAGGATTTCAAAACCAGACATTTCAGAACTTATTTTCATTTGCCCATGAGCCTTTATTATATTTTCTCACAGTGATTGTTTTGACACTCCTAAGTGCAAATTTAAAAGACTGTTAAAAGAACTTCTGGCAGTTGTTACAAAAGAGTTATATTAAGGAACCCACAAGCAAGGAAATCCCAGGCTAGATAGGGGATTCAAAAGGTTTAAATTTCATTGTGTGACTTAATCAAATCAGCCTTTCTGTGTCTTAAGTATTATGTTTGAATGTGTTAGCTATGTGTCTCAAATTAATGTGTGTTTCAATGTTAAGTGAAAGCCTTTCTGCTTATAAAATAAAGAACTAGCAGGAAAGCTTTATGATTGCAATCTTGGAGCCGTTTGGAATGTGTTGCCCCAAGAAACCAGGTTGGCCCCCTTCCTCTTGTACTCCTATCCTTAGGCAAAAGCCTTCCTCTTCAGGCAGGATTTAAACGATAACTCTCTCAGGAATACTTTGATTATTAAACTTACAGATTTTGAAATGTTTTTAAAATGTTTTAAAATTGTTTTTCATCTCAACATATATTTAATTTTTAAAAACATGATATTTACATGGTATTTTTCAGCTGTTGATTATTTAATAGTTTTAGTTGTGAGCCACCTTGAGTCCCCTATGGGGAGAAAGGTGCCATATAAATAATATGGATAAATAAAAATAAATATTGATCCTGAATGATATCAGCAATGAGAACAGGATGACGTTAAAGTTAATGTTTTGAGGATTTGCCGTACTAGTTATTTCCAGTTAATCTGACACCTGCTGTTGTCCTCCAGTATCTAAAATGCTGCAGTCCATGACAGAGGTTGGAAAAGGTATGTTTTTTGGAGCACAGCTCCTAAAATTCCCAAGCCAGCAAAGGCAGTCCAAAGAAACATATTTTCTAAATTCTTATCCTTGGGCCTTTTGGAGTTCCTTTTGATTCTTCTCTTTACTGGTTTCCTATAGCAGATCTACTAGAATAATATAGCATTTCTAATTTTACATGCTGTTAAAAACTGAGTGTCAAATCTGCTTGTTAGTTCCCAGTAGAGCAAACTCATCAGTGGAACTTTAGAAAGTCAATGCTTATGTAAGTCCCTTTAATTCAGTGAATCTACTCTTGTTGGGACTAACAATTGGGTTTGGACCTGGCTCTTTTTGTCACCCTCCTCTATTGCAATAATGTTGACCTCGTCTCTTTTCCTTCCTTAGTATGTCTTTTTGTACCTTTCTCAGTTTCAGCTTCTTATTTTTTTCTTTCCTGAGTCACTGGCTTATTTTGGTTCCCCCGTCCTGCTGCACCCAACAATCTCTTTCACCAGCTTTTATTTAAACAACTACTTCTGTTTTTATAACTCTTTGTTCTTTAGAAGCTTCCCCTTTTTTTCTCTCTTCCAGGATGGGGAACCCTTGGTTCTTCAGATGAGAGCACAGTTCCTATCAGCTCTCGGCAATATAGCTAGTGTCGAAGGATGATGGGATTTGCCGCCTGACATCAGCCAGAGGACAAATCTTTCCCCAACTCTGCTCTAGTCACTCTCTTTTTCAATCTTCATTGCAGATATATCTTTCCCAACTAAGTCTTAGATTCCTTCCTTTATTTCTTTTCTTCACCCATTCACTTTTCTGACTTTTCTCAGAAATTCACTGCTGCTGCCATTTTTACTCTCTCGTCCTGCAGTTCTTTAAGCAGCACTGTATACCTCTTCTCTCAAGAGTTTGGACCCTAATCTCACTATCTCTTGTTCTCCATTGCCTTTTGTCTTTCTTCTTTTCTCATCATGTTTCCATGCACAACAAATGTCTCTAGATAGATGCTCTTTTTATTACTTTTACTATGCTGTGCTTCTGTCTCTCCCCATAAGTATCTCTCTTCAATTAAGCAGTGTTTTGGTACTCACTATGTTATGTAAACATGCTTAGAGTCAGTTGGATCCATATCTACAGGTGATCCATGAAATACTGTAGGTACAGCAGGGTAAAAAAAATCAAAACAAATGAATACACAATAATTTTAGGAGAAAAATATAACATTTACTTTCCCCAGTTATGTTGCATATTCTTGAATGAACTAAATAACTGCAATAATTTTTAAATGACAGCCCCATGATACATCTGTTTCTTTCTTAACCCTAGGAATTATTTGTACTTTCATTGTTACTGCATCACCATTCATGGGAATAAGAAAAGGAGCCATGAGTTTATAGACGGTGGTGCAATCACACTTAATTTCTGCTTAAAGAACCATTTCAATTAGACTGAGTGCCAAAATACTTCACAGATTGTTAAATGTACCATTTTTATTCCCACAGAGGTGGCAAGTTTTTGAGGTCTGCTGCTCGCCAATGTGAAATAATTACGTTGGTCTAGACTAAAAATGGGCAATTTGAGGCACCTCATCTAGCCTTTAAAAGATTTCTATTGCCAGTAGATCCAGATCTTAAGATTTCCATAGTTGACACACTCATGGTAAGACATCTTAGTCACATCCCTGTGAAATATGCACATATATGTTTTTGTGTTCACGTCCTTGCACACATACACATACACATACACATACACATACACATGCATTCTTATCCTCTTAGTTATGATAATAGCCAACATGTCTATGTTTATGTGAGCCATAAAATCCACACCAGCATTCTCTTACTCATCTCACACTTCTTGAGACCTTTTGTGAAACAAAGCTCCACCTTGTCATAGAAATTTGAACATTTGTGACATTTGTGAACATTTGTGCTTTCATATGCACAGAATCAAGCATGCATTTCCCCAATGTGAAGAGCTTTAAATAAACAAATAAACAAACAGTGTAGTGGAAAAATATCCATCAATACACTTTCATCAATGGAGAAAATATACCAAAGAGGCATATATTTGGAAAGTTCATAGAAAAAGCATGTATTAACAACATTGCATACGGACAATACATACAACTTTTTACTTTTTAAATTAAATCTTTTGGCTTTTTAAGGAGATAAGTGAAATTTAAAAGCTAAATTTAGCAATATGTCCTAAAAGGGCACTTCTAGAGTGAACAATAGGATTGGACAATGAAAGAAGTGATTACAAATTTAGTAACAGCAGCTAAATTAATAATTGCAAAGAACTGGGAAGTTAAGAATGATCTCCAATTAAATGAATGGTATAAAGAAATGTGAAATATAGCTATTAATGATAAATTGACATGTAATATCAAAATAAAAAAGGACTATCAAATAAAAATATATTTTGAGATGTATAGGGAAAATGTATTGATTTAGTACTAACAAATGGGTTTGTGGGACGTGGTGGTGCTGCAGGTTACCCCTCAGAAACTTCTGTGCTGCAGGGTCAGAAGACCAGCAGTCATAAGATCGAGTCCACGTGACAGAGTGAGCTCCCGTCGCTTGTCCCAGCTCCTACCAACCTAGCAGTTCGAAAGCATACAAATGCAAGTAGATAAATAGGTACCACCTCGGTGGGAAGGTAATGGCATTCTGTGTCTAGTCACGCTGGCCATATGATTACGGAAACTGTCTATGGACAAACGCTGGCTCTATGGCTTTGAAACAGGGATGACCACCACGCCCTAGAGTCAGACACGACTGGACTAAATGTCAAGGGGAACCTTTGCCTTTACTAACAAAGGGGAAGGGTTGTGTACCTTCACAAGAGTCAATGTACAG
Source organism: Pogona vitticeps (assembly GCF_051106095.1). Taxonomy (NCBI): domain Eukaryota; kingdom Metazoa; phylum Chordata; class Lepidosauria; order Squamata; family Agamidae; genus Pogona; species Pogona vitticeps. The sequence goes on along the minus strand of NC_135787.1, from coordinate 151,929,937 downwards.
TGGTGCCTCGCAAGACAATGTTAATTCATTCCACGAAAATCACTGTCTTACAACAACATCGTCTTGCGGAATGAAAAAGCCCATTGAAATGCATTGAAACCAGTTCAGTGCGTTCCAATGGGCTGAAAACTCACCGTCCAGCGAAGATCCTCCGTAGGGGCGGCCATTTTTGCTGCCTGTAAAGCGGGGAATCTGTCCCTAAGCACAGCGGGAGCCATTTTAATTACCTGGTGGCCATTTTGAAACTGCCGATCAGCTATTAAAAAAACATCATTTTGCGAAGAATCGGTTCCCGAAGCAGGGAATCGATCATCGCAAAGCAAAAAAACCCTATTTAGACCATCGTTTTGCGATCGCAAAAGCGATTGCAAAAATGTCATCGTGATGCAGTTTTGTCGTTTAATAAGGCAATCGTTAAGTGATGCGCCACTGTATTTCTGGAAAAGGAATGGGGCTACACAAAAAAAGGAAGGAAAAGAATATCTCCATTGGTCCCGGTGGGGCGGGAAAGTTTTGTTTTTTATGTACACATAATTAATTTAAAATAGTTAATTAATTAATTTTTAAAAAAGAAATTAAAAAGAAAATCTTGCAACCTGCTGTAGACAAAGGATGGGATGAAAATGCATGTGGAATTTGAAGGAATATGATGAATTAAGTTGTGTGTTTTTAAGGCACCCCTGGCCTCTCCATTAGAATTTTCTTGACACAAACTAAATTCAAAGACTGAAACCATACCCAATGACACTACAGATCATTGTGGAGGGGGAATACATAAGTACTCTGTATCTCTGTCATAATAGTAAATACATGCACTCAGTATTGCCTGACTGTCTTGTGGTAGAGAATCACTATGATGCTGTTCCCCTTCTCAGCAGTTCTAACATGATATGAGAATAATTTCCCATTGAGGGTAGACCTTTCTGTCTTCAGAGTGGCATCCCATTGAGGAGCAACTGCTTGATGATGCCCCATTACAAAAGAGTTCATTCAAATTCAACGACAAGTTGGACATAGCGTGGATTCCCTGGCTGAGGAAGAAACTGAAGAAGAAATAACCGTTAAAGTTCTTAAAAAATATCCTAAATACACTCAAACCCCATAATGGCTTCCCTATGAAATCTGACATTATTAGCAGCCGTAATTACATTTGGGAAGGTTGCATGCCGAGTTGGCTCTTAAAAAGTTTGTTCTGGTGGAGCACTGCCTTGAGATCATGCTGGGAAAGTACAGATGAGATCAGTTATGCTGAGGAACAAAAACTTCCTATTCTTTTTCTTCAAATGAGTAACAAGAACCCTTAAAGGCAACAAAAAGTAAGATACTTTCATATATGCTCCAGAGAACTGAAATGTAAAGTCTGTGGCGGTGTCATCTTGAGTTCACAAATGGGAGAGACAGTTCATGACCGCTTTCACTTTGGCCGCTGGGAATTCTTTATTATTCATGGCACCTTTATACAGTATAGGAAGAATTTAGCGAGCAAGAAAAACAGAAGATGCTGAACTTCTTTCTGGGACATCTAAATGAGTTCTAAGCTGCATAATCTTTCATTTGATGTTCTTTTGCATGTTCTGGTATTATCAGGTACTGTAACCATACAAGACATTCCAGTTAGTGCCCAACAGTTGGCAAATAGTTGGGAAAGAAATAACAATGCCAGGATTTATTAATTGAGTTGTCATAAAGATTAATCATTCAGACTATATTCAAACAAAGCCGGGTAGTTTTTTAAAATAAATTTCTCCCAATATGAACCTGAAAGAACAGACGGTATCCCCTAGAGTATGCCTCTTTATGGCTTTATGTTCAAACTCAAGGCAGTGGGTGAATGCATATTTGCTTTTTGACAGAACATTAAACTGCGGCACTGTTTAGTTCAAAGCATAAATCATTTGAAAGATACACAGTGCAGCTGCGGTACATGGTGCAACAGAGTGCCGGGAACTGTTAACACAGCATCTAACTGTGGCACAACTCTACGCAGTCCTCCTACTGACACTGTCTCAATGTATTTCAGGATATAAGTCCCTGGTATTCATTTTGCTATGTAGTCAAGAATTACCCAAATCCAACTTGTAAACACATTGTATGGCATCCTCTGCTCTGGAGAGGGCAGGTGCCTTATTTTATACAAGACTGGCTTCTGCTTAAGCAGTCATCCCAGAAGAGTCCCGTTTCTCAAGGTATTGAAGAGACTCACATCTGATCTGAGGATAAAGAATCACATGACAGGAGATCAGGGGCCTTAAAGCTGCCTGTCAATCTGAACAACTTACTAAACAGCAGCACCGTTCACTAGATGTTCCTCACTAGCCCAAGAAGTATTGCATTTCTGTTTACACAGCAGTAGTAATTATGACAGTATTTACTTCTAAATGTGCATATGAACAGGTATAGTTTTAAAATAAATAAATAATAAATAATGAACCTTTCTTGGATACATTTTCTTTTTAAGAAGGTGTCTAACAAATATAATGTACAAAAGTCAACGGTTGCATAAGTGTTATGCAAATCATTACCTTCCCATTTAATAAAGAGTTTCATTTTCTTCAGTGATGTATCTGTGGTCAAACTAATCTAAAGACATAACGGCTGTGTTTTGTGACTGGGGACTCGCATTCAGTACTCCTGGGATCTCTTGCAGAATATTATAATAACAAACATCAGTCAAAAATATATTGAATAACATCCAGGCTTCTGCAGAAAACAAAACATTGGTATGTTTGAAAGTTCTTGTTGTTGCTTTGCAAATTACATTATTTATATAATAAAGCTACAATTCCTTTAAACAGAAAATAGCATTTTCCCCTTCCTATTGCCAGCAAAAAATCTTGGCAGTCATAGATAGATAGATAGATAGATAGATAGATAGATAGATAGATAGATAGATAGATAGATAGATAGATAGATAGATAGATAGATAGATAGATGTTAATCATAAAGTTGGGGAGAGAAAGGGAGAGTGCTGAATCTAGCTAAATAATCCTGATTCCCTTTTCAGATACATGGACAAATGTTCTACTTAAACAACCCTGTACATTTTTGTACTACATGTTATAAATAGTAGCAGACATTAGTTCAAAAGCTTGTCTATCCTATTTATCCGGAATAATTTTTCTTCTTCTTAGGAGTAATAACAATTTTGTTACACTGGTTTCAATAGGCTTAATAGATAGGACACAATTCTGTGAGAATGACTTTTGAGAATATCTCATCTACTGTACATCGGCACTAAAGAGCCAACAAATACATCTCATATTATTACTACTAAGCAGGAAATTTCACCCTTGTTGGAATTGCCTAGCTAGAGCAGAGAACCTTCAGTATATTAGCTTCTTTCAAAAGGAGAACAACCTTTTTAAAACATACAATTAAAATTATTTAATTTAATGTGGAATTTGAAAAAAAAACAGCTACTGTATGATCTGTTGTAAAAAAATGCCTGAAAATACTTTTTTTTTTACTTAATTCTTCCTCCAAAACAAAAGCAGTAATTCAGGTGTGCCATTTATTTGTTACTTTTCCAGTGTTCAAAAACAGACATGAAATGAAGTTGAATGCCTAAAATTGACAAAATTAACAAATGGCTGCATTTGTTGGTAACTTATCTCAGTGTGCTCAAAAAGGACTCAAAAAGTAAATTACAGAAGATGCTTTCCTTTTGAGATACTTGGGAAAAATGTTTCACAATAACATGGCACTTTTCTTTGTGTGCTGTGTGCTATCAAGTCAGAACTAATATATCAATAAACCAAATAGAAGTTTCAATGTAAGGGAGTTTTTTAAGGAGTAGTTTTAACAGGTTCACACACACTCAGGAATTTCCATGGTGAAGCAGGAGTTCAAACTCAGGAATTCTGAGTCCAGGTCTGTAATTCTGAGTCCAGGTCTGTCACTCTATCCACTGTATCATACTGAGTGCCATGTACTTTTCTTTCCCACAGCTTACAATTAGTAGTGGACATTGATTAAAAACTCTGCATGTCCTATTTATCAGGAGTCCGAGACTCACATGCCTCTCGTGAACTGGGCCCAGATTAGTTTGAGCCACCAGTTTGATCTAGTGTCACTAATCATTCCATTTGAAAAGTCTGCTATAGACTTTCCTCCTCCCAAATATATTCAAGCAAAATGCAGTGGCATCAGGGACTTCATAGGAGCAACCTGACTTCAGTTTCAAGGCCTTTGACAGGAGACATCCTTATTGCTGCCTCCTTCTGTCAAAGTATATTCCAGAAAGGAGAGTGGCAGCAGAGAATGCTGTTAGCACCGTACCAGTGATAAAATGCTAACAGGGCGTAAACTTCTAAACTGGTGTCTGAACTGGGGGTTTATCTTACAGTTCTACATGTCTGCTCCAGAAGTCTAGAGTGGTGCCTCACTTAACGACGTTAATTTGTTCCAGCGAAATCGCTGTAGAGCGGAAACGTCATAAAGCGAAATTTAAAAGCCCATTGAAATGCATTGAAAACCATTCAATGTGTTCCAATGGGCTGAAAACTCACCGTCCAGCGAAGATCCTCCATGGGGTGGCCATTGTCGGGTGCCTGTAAAGCGAAAAATAGCTCCTAAATACAGCGGGGAGCCATTTTGTACACCTGGTGGCCATTTTGAAACCCGACAATCAGCTGTTTTGATCGTGGTAAAGCAGGGAACCTATCATCGCAAAGCGGAAAAACCCCATTCAAACCATTGTTTTGTGATTGCAAAAGCGATCGCAAAAAACATTGTCGTCAAGCGGATTCGTCGTTAAACGGGGTAATCGTAAAGTGGGGCACGAATGTATTTAGTATACCTATGGATTGTAGAGTTCAATGCACCTTATTCCTAGATAAGGATTGCCACGTTTCATGCAGTGGGAGCTTCACAATAATCTTATGCCTTTCCAGCCTAGACATCTATCTTCATCCACTTCCAGCTAACAGCAGACCTCAGTGGCTTATTGTGTGTGTATTGTGCTTACACAATGTCAGTATACTAAAATGCCAGGAGAAAGCAGAGTGGACAATGATGAAAGACATAAGGGCTTGGCTCATCATATCATGGGGGCTTTCCTTTCGAACAGAAAGTTAGATGCAACTAGGCCTAATTAGGCCACAAGTCTCCCAGCTAAGGCCTTTCTCCTAGGTGAGCCACATTTAGATGTCTGTAGGTTTTGGTTTATCAGGTGTAAGTCCCAGAATGGAGAATTATGGGATTTATGATTGAAATGGCACATCCCTACTAGTGACATCACAAGGATGTACCCCTGGCAGCAGGGGTGGTCTTAGGCTAACTAGTGCTAAGAGTGACAGAGTGCCTTTGGTAGACCATCTGCTTGGTTCCCTCGGTGACTGCCCAGCTCACAAGTTTGGCTTTGCCTGTGACATCACAAGAAACCACTGCATCTTTTCTCTGCCATTCACCCATTTGGTTCCTCACAATATTCCTTGCCTTCTCCTTATATAGAGATGTTCTGAAGCTTACTTCATCTGAATTCACTCCTCCTTCCAGGGTCAGCCCAGGACATTTTGCTGCCTGAGGAAGAACAGCCAACAACACCTCCTACCCATGCAAGCCAAGGTCCATGGTACCCAAATCAAGCCTATTTTGGCAAATGAGACACAACATTTCACATGTGCCTTGCTTCCTCCAGGGCAGGGAAAAATGTAACCATTACAAATTAAATGCTAACAATTTGCTTCCCATTCGAGAGACAATTATCTAATAATAGGGCTGGCCTTGACGTTACTCCCAATAAACTGAGTGAACTGGAATGCCTTCTATGTCTCAGATGATTCTAAATGTCATTGTTGTATTGTTTGTCAGGCTCTATCTGAGCCTTTGGAGATCCTTAAATCAGGGTACCTCATTTCTGTAATTAATGAATTTATATTGGGCAAAGTCCTCTAGCGATAGCTTTTTGTTCCATGTTCTGCAGGAAAACTGCTTTTCTTAATAACCAGAACCAGCTGGCACAAGCACAACATTGATGGCAACGGTTCCTCAGAGCCTAAATCAGACGCAAAGGGAGTCAAGGAAGGCTAAACTCTTTAATTTCATCTCACTCTTTCATGATTGATATGTTCTATAGAGAGGGACTTTTCTTTTGTATACACTAGGAGCTCCAACTTGAGGTTTAACAGATGCTGAAGGGAAATCGCTCCAGCATACATTTGTTAGACAGCTGTGTTTTACAACAGGAATGATTACAACAGGGAATCGGTGTTTCCATGACAGTAAAACTGACATAATGTATGAAAGCCATAGCTTAGGGGTGCAGGGAAGAAATCCAAGGACAACTTCAAAATATGCTCTGTCTTGCATACAAACTGACTTCTAAATAGATGGATATTTGGTAATGTGATTGTTGACTCACTACATTGGATAGAGATAAAATAATACTGACAATCATGTGCTGTCAAATCAATTCTGACGTTTCAGGATTCTCCAAGTGGATTCCCTTCTTCTGGGGGCAGCCTGGGTCTGACCAGGTTGCACAGGCTGGCTCTATTTGCAGGAGGCACAGTGGGGAATTGAACTCCATAGCCAGATACCTAAACCACTGAGCTACCCAAACCAAGCTTAAAATCATCTTGGGGAGAAATGCACACATCATAGCCATTGTAGAGTGACTGGGGACATGAGGTGGAACACAACTGCTTTCCCCAACCTGAGCAGCACAAGGGTGGCCATCAGCACAGGTAGGTCCACTGGTGCAGTTGCCTCAGAATCCTTTTGGTGCCATGAAGTTGATTCTATTGGATTCTTAAGTACTGAAGATTTCTTTTGTTTCATATTTTTTTTACAGACTACTAAATTTTAACCTGTTCCCTGCTTGCACAAAATCAGATATCAAGGGAGGGGAAAATTTAAAAAAAACACTGTGTGTAGGTTTTTTTGGGGGGTATTTTAATGTGATATCAATAGTGAATATGCTGAAAACCAGTCTGTCCTCTTGACTAGTCTGAAAGTGGAGGTGATCAGGAGCCTAGCTGAAGTCTAAGAATTTTGTTAACAGCAAGGGACCCCATGGCACACAGGCATGCAGTGGTGGTTGGTCCATCAGAACAATGGTTCTCAGCCTCAGGTGCCCATATATACTTGGATTAAAATTTCCAGAATACTTCACCAATAGCTGTGTTGGCTAGGATATCTGGGAGCTGTAGTCCAAGAACATAAAGTTGGGAACCACTGCATTAGAACAAATGGGGCATTACCCAACCTGAAGCTCATGGTACTCCCAGTCAGCTCATTCATACATGCCTCCTCACTGAAGACAAAGAATCAAGGACCTGCCTGTGTTCTCCTGTTGTATGTATGTGTGAATGCTTGCTTTCTTGCCTTCCTGCATGTGTGTTGAGACAATAAATGAATGCTTCCTTTTGCCAAAGACTTTGCCTGTCACCGTTGGCTCCAACCATCTGTGTTGTGCTGTCTGCCCCACCAACCACAGTGGACACAAGCTGGCACTGCTGGCAGGGAAGAGGTCAATAGAGGTTCTCATTACATGTTAAATATTAGCAGAGGTCAGACTAGCATTTAATAAACTTGTGAGATTCAGTTAACTTACACAGATGGGAAGACAGCAAATCCATATACCTGGTGTCATATATGCAGCTGAACATTTACTTCAGTATCCAAATTCAGAAATTATGCCTGGAATCCTGTTGCATATTTATGGAGGCATAACTCAATTGGCCCCCTTTACAGATTGATGCCTTGTCATGGCAAAGGGGCTTGAGTAATTCAGAGAAACTATGGGCTATGCTGTGCAGGGACGCCCAAGATGGACAGGTCATAGTGGAGAGTTCTGACTAAACACGATCCACCTGGAGCAGGAAGTGGCAAGCCACTCCAGGAACTTTGCCAAGAAAATTCTATGGACAGAAACCAAAGGCTAAAAGATATGACGCTGGAAGATGAGCCCCTCAGGTATGAAGGCGTCCAACATGCTACTGAGGAAGAGCAGAGGACAAGTACAAGTAGCTCCAAGTGGTTGGGCCAAAGTCAAAAGGATGCTTAGCTGCGGACGTGCCTGTAAGTGAAAGGAAAGTCTGATGCTGCAAAGAAAAATACTGCATAGGAACCTGGAATATAAGATCTATGAACCTTGGTAAGCCAGATGTGATCAAACAGGAGATGGCAAGAATAAACATTGACATCCTGGGCGTCAATGAACTAAAATGGACGGGAATAGGTGAATTCAATTCGGACGATTATCATATCTACTATTGTGGGCAAGAATCCCATAGAAGAAATGGAGTAGCCCTCATATAGTCAACAAAACAGCGGGAAAACCTCAGATATGCAGATGCTACCACTCTGATGGCAGAAAGTGAGGAAAAATTAAAGAACCTCTTAATGAGGGTGAAAAAGGAGAGCGCAAAAAATTGTCTCAATATCAAAAGCTCAACATCAAAAAAACTAAGATCATGGCCACTGGTCCCATCACCTCCTGGCAAACAGAAGGAGAAGATATGGAGGCAATGACACAGTTTACTTTCTTGAGCTCCATGATCACTGCAGATGGTGACACCAGCCACGAAATTGAAAGACACATGCTTCTTGGGAGGAAAGTAATGACAAATCTAGACAGCATCTTAAAAAGTAGAGACATCACCTTGCCAACAAAGGTCCACATAGTCAAAGCTATGGTTTGTCCAGTAGTGATGTATGGAAGTGAGAGCTGGACTATAAAGAAGGCTGACCGCTGAAGAATTGATGCTTTTGAATTGTGGTGCTGGAGGACACTCTTGAGAGTCCCCTAGACTGCAAGGAGAACAAACCTATCAATTCTGAAGGAAATCAACCCTGAGTGCTCACTGGAAGGACAGATCCTGAAGCTGAGGCAGTGGAAGACAGAGGGCCTGGCGTGCTCTGGTCCATGGGGTCACAAAGAGTTAGACATGACTTAATGAGTAAACAACAAACAACAAACTCAATTGGTGGAACTGTAAGCAGTGAATTGCCACATGTTAGAAAGTCAGGGTAAGCATTTCCTGTTGCACATGACATATGTGATAGGAAATGTGTATGTCAATGTCTTAGCATATGTCAATTTATCACAGGAAGCTATGCTACTGGAATTATGCCAATGGACATAACTAACAGGATTCTGGCCAATATTTGTTATCTCAGCATTATTGTTGTGTGCTTACCATGTTTTCCCCAAAATAAGACAGGATCTTATATTAATTTTTGCTCCAAAAATGTATTAGGGCTTATTTTCAGGTGATGTTTTAATTTTTTTGTGTACAACAATCTACATTTATTCAAATACAGTCATTTCATCTTCTGGTTGCTGCACAATGGTGGAAGGCAGGGTTTCAATTAACTGGGGCTTATTTTGTGGGTATGGTTTATATTATGAGCACCCTGAAAATCACACAAGGGCTTATTTTGAGGTTAGGTCTTATTTCTGGGGAAACAGGGTAGTAATCAGAATGGTTCAAAGAAAGCTCACCTGTATGTTACCAATAGGTTTGCATGTGTTAGCTTTGGAGAAAGAAAGCTGGGCATTTTAAAGTTGAATCAGCAGGATGTGTTACATCTACATGAATGTAAGCCCCATTTAATGGGCCTGATCTAGTTATGACTAACTAACCATTGACTTTACTTGATAACCGCTTTCTGTAGCTGGTTAACATTTTCCTTTTCCTGTTACTTGTTTTCTTACAAACTACAATTATTCCATGTGTTCTTCTAGTTTAGTTTACCACTTTTTGCTCCAGATCTCAGATCTACTAGCTGTTGATGTCCTTGGGCAAGTATCAGGGCACCCCTGACACAGCAGAGTCCACTGGAGCTAATGCTAGCTCTAGGCATTCCTGCTCATTCTCCTTCGCTTTGGGCTTACCTAGTGAGGAAGCAAATAAACGTGAAGACTCTGCTTCTTAAGATCAAAGGATATACAGTAATCTTGTATCATTTTAAACTCCCACAGTCTCCTAGAAGAATGCTGCATTAACATGGTGAGAGGCTTGGGGATACCCAGGCAGATCTTGTTACTGTTTCTATGTTGAAGGAAGGAAATAAAGTAGCTGAGAAAGAGGTGCCTCTGCCACTCAGAAACAAACACTCAGGATGACAGTGACTGTCTGGGCTCATTTCAGTTGGACTTTCAGCTGGATATGAAACTGAGATGGCTTTGACCACCTTGATAGATACGTAACCCACGTTGGCAATTAGCTAAGGGGAGCACAAACATGTTAGTCCTCCTGGGCTTCTTGTGGCTTTTGATACAATTGAGTATCACATACTTGGATTGGCTACTAGGGACACTGTGTCTCAGTGCCTTGGATCCTTTTTGTCAAGGTATACTTAAAAGGTGGTGCTAAGGAGCACTGTTTGATACCATGACCTTTGATAGTCCCCGTCCATCACAGTGTGGTCCCTCTCTCTCTCAAGATTAAAATATTTTAAACAAACAAACAAACAAAAAACAAACAGTATTGTACAGCTATATCCCCCCCCCCTTTGTGGACCACAAAGCTAAACTTCTTTTTTTTATACAGGGATATTAAAATAAATGTTCTGAAGTAGAAATGATTGCAGTTTTCAGCCTTAACATTTGTTAAACTTTCCATAACTTTGTTCTCTTGGGTTGCAACTTTGCCTAGTTGTATCTGCATCCAAAAGTTCTTGGTAATATAGCATATATTATTGCTATGGTGAGAAATATAGCTCAACAGGCTCAGAACGCAGAGACAATGAAAAATAGCAGGAGACTGGAGATGTGACATTTGAAAAGAAATAGTCCTCCCCGAGGAGAAGTGACTTTTATTATGTGTTGGAGAGAATTGTTCCTTTTGAGCAAAAGTGTAAGCATTTTGGAATGTTCACAGAGAGTTATATTCAACACATATAAAGCTAAGAGGGGAAAAATACTATATAAGCATATACGGGTAACTGAGCTTGATTATGGGCTAAGAGAGGTTTATCATTTGGCAATGCTTTCCAAAACATTTTGCCGTAGACATGCTGTTAACTTGTATATGACTTGGTTTCACCTCCAAGAAAGAACACCATACATTTTGGATGGGTATTGTGCAGACAGATTTCATTCTGCCATTTTGCTCTGGGCCCCATTTCCACAACCCAATGCCTTTGCCCGCCCAGCCTGGAATAAAGAGACGAGACACATAACATGGGGTAACTGAACCACAATTATATTAACTTTTATTAAGTTTAATTCCCCTTTTACAAGGGGGGGGGAGCTTTCCAAAACTGAAACCATATCAGGAGCAACTTATCTTCATGTTGTGGAAAACCACTGTTGTCATTCCCTCTAAGCTGCAAATATTCCTGTGTGGCCTTCCAAGGTTAAATTTCGGCTAGGGAGCATTGCCCCAATAAGATAAACTTCCCCTTTACTTGTTGGTCAGTTTTGGACCTACGTGAATGACCTTCTGATACAACCATGTCATTCCTCTGCAAAGAGGATAGCCACATGTCATTCTTTGCTGATGCTACCAGGTCACTTCCATGAAATCCCTCTCAAAATGCTATGAGCATTGCCGTTTTGAAAACGCAAGCCTCAAAATGATCCCTACACACTAGCTGCCATGTGTTTGCGAATTGTGCCAAAATAGCTGGGGAAAAAGGTGAATGAGAATCCTTAACACTACCTCACTCACAACCCCAACCATCAATCATTTTCCGTATGCGGAAATCTATGGAATAACCTTTACATCCCCACACCTTGGTGTAAAACACCAACACAGACATTCACCCTTGAATTGACTGGAGTGCTAGGCCCTTCCTGTGTAGGTGAACTGCAAGTTGCATCAAATGGTTGTCTAAAGGTGGCCAATTCTGCTTAAAACCTTCCTTCTCCTTAAAAGTGAAACATTCCGTACAAGCTGCTATGTAACTTTGACAAGTATGAGTACTGTGGTTGGGTACTAGGAGCCACTGCTAAAGTCATGGCTCTGTTGGCATCAGCCTGCCAAGATTCCATACCTCAATCAGCAACACATCTGGCCGACCCTGTGCCCCTGGGGCCAATGCCCAGAACCAATCCATCTGTTGGTGTGACAGGGTGTCAGCTATGACATTGTCAATTTCTGGAACATGACAGGCCTGAAACACTATGTTAAACTGCAAGCAACGCAATACTATGGCCCTAACAAGTGTCATAACCCTCTGGGACCTGGATGTCAGTGAATTAACTATGTATACCACCGCCTGGTTGTCAGCACCAGAAGGTAACTACTGAGTTAGCCCACTGGTCATCTCATAACCATAATGCCCTTATTATGGGAAAGAGTTCAAGAAAAGTAGGATCCCTGGTGATACTTAAAGTGTGCTACTCAGAGGGCCACCTCCCTGTGCAACATTGCTCCTTGAAAAAGATACTGAAGCCTAGCAATCCCACTGCATCGGTTTGTACCTGGAAATCTATTCCTAGCCTTATCTCACGAGTCAATGTCCTCTTGATTCCCTGAACTCCCCTCTGCACACCCCGATTCTCCCCCTCTCCTTCCAGTAATATCCTTGGGTTTCCTCTCTTTTTTTGAATTGCACCAGCAGTTCACTAATCTAGTCAGAAGACTGCTTAGATTGACTTCTTTTCTTTTTTAAAAAAATGCAAGCCAGGTGGGTGAACCCTTCAAAGGCACCCCCTGCACCTGGACAAAGAATGAAACCACAGGGCTGAGCCAGTGCCCGGCTCCCAATTCCTTTCCACTCAGCGCTGCTCGACCATGTGGCCAAAAATGAAAGCGCCATGGTCCTCATGGTGCTGTCAACCCTCTTCTCCCAAATTGCCAACAACAAAGAGGCTGATCCAGGCTGAGCAGCCTTTTTCAAGGCTTCTAGACTTGCCTGCTTACCCCAGCCTTGTAATGTCTCACCTCCTCCAGCCGGGCGGGCAAAGCAGCCCCGTTTTATCAGCTGCGTGCCTCACAGAGAGGCCATTGCAGAATCCCTCACTCCCTTCTATGAGGCTCGAGAGTGTTAAGAAATTATGAATTGTATAACACTTACCTTTTAAGTATGTTACAGATTCTAAATTTTCATTAATGTGGTATTGTTAAGTAGCTCTCAGGACAAGCCTTACATTTTCCTAAGCTTCAGTTTTTTCTGTGAAGCACAAGTTGAGCCAGCCTTAGTTGTGAATTAAAACACTTCTTCCTGACATAATTTGTGATGTAAGATAATTTAATATATTATGAGCAATGGCAAATTCTCTATTGAACTAGATTAGGCATCCTTCACTCTCGAGAGACTATGGTAACGTGCTCTGAATTGAGGACTTGGAACAGCATCTAGTGTGGCTGAGAAGGCCAATTCAAGAGTGACAGTCCCTTCCACACTGAAGACAAATACCATCTGTCCCCTGTCCAGCTCCCTGATTTTGCTGGTTTCGGGACTGCCTCTTTGCCTCGGCCTGCTGGACAAGGGTCTCTTCAAAACGGGAGAGGCCATGATGCACTGCCTGCCTCCAGGCTGAACACTCAGATGTCAAGGTTTCCCATCTGTTGAGGTCCATTCCTAAGGCCTTCATATCTCACTTGCAGTTATCCTTGTATCGCAACCGTGGTCTCCCTCTGGGGCAATTTCCCTGCACGAATTCTCCATACAGGAGATCTTTTGGAATCCGACCATCACCAATTCTCACAACATGCCTGAGCCAACATAGACATTGCTGTTTCAGTAATGTATATATGCTAAAAATTCCAGCTCATTCTAGGACTACTCTGTTTGGAACTTTGTCTATTGAACTGGATTCAGATAATCTTGCTTAAAGAAGATTCGTTGCTGAAAGAGGATCCATTAAAATCAAGGGGGCTTTGGTTAGTCATCACTAATTTGTACCACTATTGTCAGTGAATGTTTTTTTCTAAGTGACAAATTTTGGAATCAACCCATAACATTTACATAACTCACCAGAAAGAACATTTAATTTGTATATACTGTATAGCAGAGCTCCCCAACCCCCGGTCCTCAGTCCACTGCTGGTCCATGGTCTGAGCCAGACCAGGCCGCAGAGAGAGACCTCCCCTGACCCCCGCACACACTCCCCCCCTGCACAGTCCATTTGTGCCTGCACGCTGACATGCCCTTTGCACATGTGCATGAGTGCATGTGCACCTGCACAAGAGCACTCACGTTCCTTCACGCATGTGCACATGCACAGGGGTGCCCCGCCTTCCCCAGCCGGTCCATGGGGTTGAAACAGTTGGGGACCGCTGCTATATAGGATATCCATTTACATATAATTTTAAAAGAGGACAAAAAGAGGACACAAATTTACATCACATTGTATATGCTATGTTATATCCGCATATGTATCACATATACTATGTTATATATACACATACAAAGGGAGAAATGCTTGTTGCATTGAATTGCATTGCATTCCAAGGTTGTAAGTAGCTGACCAGTATAACTGGTGAGTCTGCTTCAGAGGTATTAACTGTGGTTGAAAAAATTCAAGGATGCTGTTCTTTCTACTAATGTTTCTTTATCGTGAAATCAGATTTGGACTGGGTATTCCTTCATATGGTAAATAATTTCAAAAAGAGGGCTCTTTTCTTCAAGCCCGTAAAAGAGAGGACTGTCTTCTGTAAAAGAGAATACATGGCAATCCTATTTACGTATTTAGGGAAAAAGAAATATCAATGAAATAACTTCTGTCATGAATTCTTCAGTAATATGAACAATTGTATAAACATGTTTGATAACTTACAAGCTCTTCATTGATTTTAATTACTTCACAGTTTTTATGAAAGAACATTCCCATGAGAAGTCTGCAAAGAATCTGTGGTACCGTATGCAGATGTTCACCAAGAAAATATTTTCAGGATACTGAATGGAAATCAATGCTATGCCACGCGCTGATAGTCAGTAGTTGTAGGTTCCTTATTTTCTGAGTATAATAGTAGCTACACCTTAAAACATCTAAGCAAAGTATTCAGATTACCTTGGGTATTCCAGTAAAAGTGCACATCCTGGAGAAATAGTAAATAACGTATTCAGGGCAGAGGATGTTTAGGATGATGTTCAGGGAGTACATTCTAAGAAAAAGAAATCCAGAATTTCCCAGATGTGCCCTGAAGAAGCATACCAAAGAAATATCTGCAACCATGAGTGAAATGTCTGTGCTTGAGAAAGCTTCCCTACCTCGGGGAGAAGAACTGTCTGCATTTATATCACTGAATGATCCCCAAGGTGGCCTACAAGAGATAAGAATGCATGTTATTATTACATACAAGGGGGGTGGCAATTGGTGGGTGACTGCTGAGCATTTGTCTAACACTATTGTAGCATTAAATCATTAAATATAGTCACTCAAAGGCAGTGCTGCAGAAATCCCTGCCCCGCCTCCTTATCTGAATGGGTGGCAGAAGAGGGAAGAACATGCTGCAAAAAGGGAGTGGATAGTTGTGATGGCGACATAGGGAGAAAAGCGAGGCATATATTGAGTATGCAGGGGAGGGGGGTGCCATGCCTGAGAAACATCTGTTTGAGAGTGACAACAAATTGGGCTGGACCTCCAAACTGAGGTTCATGCCCGTTTCTAGTGTAGATACACACAGACTACAAGTGCATTGATTTGATCATAGCTTGCACTCAGTCACTGCAAGAGAAATAAGTCATCTAGCTCTTCACGTGGGAGGCACATACAGGATTCCCATAATAAGTGCTGGCTGCAGTAGTGCTGCTGGTTGCGTAGTCAGTTGAAGATTTATAGGGAAGGAGGACTTTATCCCTAGAAACTGTTCCTAGTTAGGGCTGCAGCTAAAATTGCTTCCATTTAGATAGAAAGGATTATGTTGATTAGAACAACTCCATCCTATCTTGAAGTTTTATTATTGTTTAGAAATAATGAATTATGAGAGTCCCTAATCTCACATGTAATTATCTCTGGTTATATGTTTTAGCATCTGAATAGTTTCATTTTTATATGACCTTGGAAGAGTGAGTTCATAATCTGTCAAGATAATTTTATAGTGCAGTTCTGCACAGGTCTGCTCTAAGGAGGATCTGCTGAATTACCTGGGACTTACTCCCAGGTAGGGTTGCAGCCTCAATGTCATATAGCCAAGGGAATACAGATGTATTCCTTGTGTGGCCAGCTGGCATTCCGCTTCACATCCTTTTTCATTTTTAACTGTAATAAAGTTAAGTACTTGTATTTTGCAAACTCTCCAAATTTCAAACCCGGAATAAATTAGGAATAGTTTTGCTTCATATGGAAACCCTAAATTTGAGATGGGTTAAGGAAATGGAACATCTTAATGCAGAGGTTAATGACACATATTACATGCTAATTCACATCCTTAGAGTTCCCATGGTGCTGTTTTACTGATTATATGCAAGTGAATGTACCTTATATTTAAACGGCTACTGCTAAGCTCGGTTCAACATTTCCGTTTCATGTGCTGATAATGCTTCCACATAACCGTAACAATGATTTGAGAAACCGCTTTCTGCTAAAATATTATTTTCGGTTCCCAGTTCCTGAATATATAGTGAAACCCCAAACCAGACTCTGAGCCACCACTTGCAGTTTTGCACTCTGTAGCTGACAGACCTCTCAAACTGCCACACAAAGGCTTTCTAAGCAATATAAAGCAACCTATAATTATCCATTTCTGTGGGGAATCACCATAGATCACTATTGTAACATTAAATCATTAAGTACAGCAAGTGTGTGCATGGAAGTCTGATTAAAAACAGAGGCCATAGAAATAAAAGTCATTTTCCTTTCAGCATGGATCTTAAACACTTTTTTGTTGTTGTTAGAGAACTACATCCAGTTTTTGTCTCATATTTTATCCTTCGGAGTCCAAATACCATTCCATTTTAGCCAGTGTTTCCCAGTGTTTGGGACTATGACCCCCAAGGAGGTCTCAAGTGTTTTCTGGGGGAAGGGGGTCACGTGTCTCCTGATAAGTGTAGTAGCCCTTGTTAAATAATTTCTTCCTTGACTTATTGGAGCTAGATATTAAAGTTAGCGTGTATGTATATATATGAGAAACAGGCCTTTGGAGAGAGCAAGAAGTCTCTCCTTTCTGAGAAGCGATGAGTTTATCCCATTGAAAATGCCTTTTTATGCATACATGGTGGTGTGTGTCTGTTGTAGGCTATTTGGCTATTATAAAAGGGGGCATGACTCAAAAAAGCTTGGGAACCATTGATTTAAGCCCTATTGTAGTGTTATATTTTAAAACCAAGCACAACAGTGGAGTGGTTCCAGTCAGTGTGCTTCAGAGCTTACTGGCATATTCTGGGGGCTTTGCTGGTCAGTCAGTGGCTGTGTTGCCTCAAGGAGGGTGGGAGCCCAAGGCTACAACCTTCAACCAACTTATAAACCAGCTCTCTGAACTGCTAGGCCTCTTTTTCTAATATGTACTTCACCACACTCCTTGTAATACCACACTACTATTGATTCCGGTTAGCTGCTTGCTTGGCAGGGCATGGGAAGGAATTTTACCACGAGTGTACGATTTCCCAGGCTCAATGGTTTTTGAATCCCTCCTAACAACTGCTATTTATACATGTATATATTGTGTTGCAAGATCTCAGACTGAGTAACAGAATCATGTAAGACTATTTTAAAACAGACATTTACACATTAAAATCAATGATTTATTTCATTTCATTTATATTCTGCTCATCTAGCAAATTGTTACTCTGGATGGTAAACAACAGAAATGAAAAAAAAACCCACAGAATTTATATAAAACATAAATTCTATAAAATTAATTAGAATAAACTGATTTCCTCATTGCAGGTGACAAAACCGGTGGCAGAAAAAAAAATGTTAAGCAGCATAATATGTTCTAAATCTAGCAAAGACTAATATCTTCAATCACCAAAGGCTTTAGAAAGTAAGCATGGCTGGCTTATCTCACTTCTTTGGTACAATGTTATGCATGTTGGATCTGGCTTGATAGCTCAATGAGTTAGGTATTGGTTGGTATTTTGATTCCACACTCTGCCTCTCAAGAGAACAGCCAGCCTATGTAGCCCTGGACAAGACGAACAGGTCCAGAGTGACCCCAGAAGAAGGAAATGCTAATCCACTTCTGAATATGGTATACCGAGAAAATCCTATAAAATGTTGCCATAAGTTAGCACGGATCTGATGACACACAACTAATCTAATTATAATATATGTTATACATTTTTTCACAGCTTTCAGGAAGGCATTGGAGGAATAGGGCAAGTCTATTTATGGGGGGAGCTCAGCAGGCTTTCATGCTCCCTTATGGTGGAGGGGGTAGGCATAAGGGACCATGAGGTGGATTATGGCCTTGCTTCAGGGGCCCTGCATTCAAACCCATTCTCTAGTGATGGGAGGAGATATACACCAATTGAGCCCAATTGAGCTCCGTGTCCTACCACTCTGAGATATCCCTCCCCAAAAGATATGTTGGCAGGAGGGAATTTGCTGCTCTGCTTCATGCAGAACATCTTTTTTTTCCTGGGTGGCAACAATACTCATTCATTTACTCAAAATTATCTTCTATCTGAAGAAAGAATCCTTCCTTCCTTCTTATGATATACTGTTGGCTGAGATGGCCAGAGACAGATAAGGATTACTGCTGCCACTTTTCTACAGGAGGAAAAGCTCTTTTTAAAAGTCTGTTATTCTTCCTTTGTCATGAAAAGGGTGTTTTACCCCCGCACACACACTTTTCCTTCTATGCAACATACAGAATGTACTGTGTCAAACAAATTACTAAAGATAATCATACCAGCTTGTTTCTCAGTTTGTCGATGTAGATACCACCCTATGATTATGTCATATTGTTTTTTTAGCAATTTAATTCATTATGTTTTAAGCAGACACAAACAGAGGTTCTGCTTGATAGACTTCATAAAATTGCTATGTCTGGAACTCCTGCCTCTTTCTGACTTTATAAGTTTGTTGCAGGTATCCTTGAGGAACAGTATAACAGGCATAAGCTATGAACTAAGGCCTTGAATCAAATTAGGATGAAAGAGCAAGGAAAACTAGGGGGCATGGTTGAAAAACAATTCAGACATTAGAACAGAACCACAATGAAGGATACATGCACTGGAAGTGGGAAAAAGTACAAGCGTACTTGAACAGAACATGTTCCAAGAGAGGTACAGTAGAAACGGATAATTAGAATCAGGGATGAAAAAAGGAGTTGTTTTGAAAATAATGTGCTATTATTATTTATTAAATTATTCAATAAATCATTTTGCCAATCTTTTCCCCAAAGACGGCCTTTGGTTGATGGTTCTGAATTCCATCTTTTATTCAGGCTAACGTTAGGAACACAACAGAGCTCAGGACAACCTGCTCATGGGAAGTTCAGCTGGAACAGAAAGCCCTCTTATATTCCCTCTAGCCTAGAAAGAACCAATAGGCAGCCTGAGTGGAGAGAGTTAGTCCAGAGCCTAGGTTGGTAGAGAAGCTGCCACCAACATCTTAGTGCCACCTCATGTAAGGCAGCTTCCAATAGTTGTTGACATTCATTTTTAAAAGACGCAATCCCTTCCAATGAATCAATCCATGTGTTTCATGGAGAAACATGTGAAGGTTCGTTACACATTCGTTACTCAGGTGACTAATAGATTTTCCTTCCAGTGACACTTCCACTTCCGATCAAAAGCCTTATCTGGCCGGAACATTGGGGAGTTCCCAGTTTAGCATTTGAACAAAGGTTACTGTGTGTGGATATGCATTTGCTTTTAGATGAAGTGCAATTCTGAACTGAAACAGAGAGATCTGGACCATCGCCAATGAAAGCAACTTCTAACTTTAAGTAGTTGGATCTAGAGAGCGCTGCTCTCAAAACTGCAGACCAATTATAGAATGTCAGAGGATATATGGCTTGTGGACATCTTTTCCTCAGAAAGAGTTCTGGGATGCATATTGAGATTATATTTGCTCAGTTTGTTCTAAGCTTGCTTTAAAAGTAGCATGTATGTAAGGCTCACAGCCCAAGTAGGGGTCCTCCTCATCCCATATTTTGGGCTGAACTCTCCTTTTGCTCAGAAATGGCTAGTCAAAACTTACTATTTATTTGATTCAAGTCTTTGTACTGTTTTTCATTGTGTCATTTAATGAAAATTTTGAATTTGAAACTTGGAATTGATTAAGTTTTCCTTTGATGATCTCATCCACAGTTGACCACTTTGCTCCTTAAGTGCTGGAAGGGGAATAAATTCCAGACTACTTCTTCCTTTAAAACTTTTCCAGGTTCCTAGATGTAGAGCCTCGTTGCACAGTGGTTAAATTGCAGGAATGGAGAAAAGACTTTGTTCATGACCTGTGTTCAGTTCTGGGTTCAGGTCACCTTCCATCCTTCAAAGGTTGGTAAACTGATGACCCAGCTTGCTGTGTAGTCTGCATAATCAAATTATAAACCATCCAGAGAGACTGTTAAGCACTACAGGGTAGTATATAACCAGCACACATTATCCACCATGGTGATGGTTGTTATTGGTGTGTAAGAATATGTAGGGCATCTCTCAACCTTGCTTCACCTCAAGATGAGCAGAGATGCAAGTGCCTTATAGTTGCTCAGACTAAATGCAGCCAGGGCATGATAAACTGTAGCCAGATCTATTTATTCTAGGAACATAGTTTCCATATCCTCCAGGAACACTACTGCAGTCTCCTCAGTCTAAAGCCTTGGATTCTACCAGATTCCTGATGGAAGGTTTAAGAACAAAAGCTTTATCTCCCGTTGTTCAAGAAGGGAAACTTCTGTACTTGGAAATTATGACATTTCCAATATAATCCTTTCCCCCTTGCCTCACACCAGATGGTGGCACATACTTGGAGCATTATTATTATTTTTTGGGGGGGAAGGTTTTTAAAAAAGACACTCCTGTGGCTAACAACAAACTAAAGGCTACATGAGAAAAAGATCTGGTTAAATAGGAAATTAACTTGAGGCAAGGAAATGGGAATAATACCTAGTTTTTCATTTTAAGTCCAGCAATATTTCTTTCAGCCTTTAATAGCTCTTCCAGTGCCAGCTATAGAAAAATTCATTTCAACAGCGTTTACTACTTTAGATATTCTTCATTTCCTTTAGCAGAAATTGCTTGCCTCCATAATACAAACATTTCTGATATATCCTTATCAAGGAAAGCAACCAAGAACTGGGAGAGATTGTTTTTTAAAATGAAAGTTGAGTTAAACACCTGTGAAATCAAACTTACTATATTTTTGTATAAAATGTGGTTTCATATTCAAAAGTTTGGTTTGATGTCGAACATTATGCTGTTTTTTTCCAGCTGATGCCTACAAGTAGTTGCATGATTCTGTTCTATTGTAGGCTTTATGAACTAAAAATATATAGTACTGAGTTATGGGTTTTATTGTGACATAGTGCACAATATGAAAATAACCACAGGCTTTGCAGCTGGAAATGTCAAAACAGATTTTTATTTTATTTTATAGTGTGATTGAAAAAGCTGGTCTCATAAAGAGCTGAATATCCCACTGTGATAAAAGCTGAGGTTCAGTTTTCACATTGCAACAATCTCATGATTATAGATAAACATGATGATTGACGGTTTGAGGACCTAAGGGCAGTGGGTGATAGCCAGATATAAGACTTGCCTGTACAACCCTGAATCACATTATCTTCACAAAAAGATAGGTACACTAGAACAGTATAAAACCAGTAGCCAGAGATCTGTCCTGAGTATCTTGTTGGCAGAATATAACATAGCGAGTAGCTATAAAAGTTTTATTAATCTTTAGAATCCAATCAAGTTTCTTCTGGAACATCTCAATTCCTGTGGTGTTTGGTTTGGCTTTTGCTAGTTGAAGTTATGCCAGTTGAATGAATTTGAAGGCAGTAAGTGCTTAGGCATCTAATATGATTTGGAAGCTTATGATTATTTTTGGGGGCAGGATTTGAGAAATATCATTAGCTAAACGATACTGTTAGCTTCATGTGCAATCATTATACCAATTCTCGATGTGCTGCATCAAGTTCTTGGTACAACACAAAACATTTTTTCCTAAGGGTGATGAAGAAGTTAATTTTTTAATATATTTTATAAAAATGACTTGAATTCACAGATTTCTTAATATTTGTGATAAAAAGAATTTAAGATTTAAAATGCACAGGCAGCATCCTACTGCGAATTATTAGATGCAGCGATGGCTATGGGTAACATGTCTGTCATGGGCCAGCCACACAGCTGAGCACAGGACCTGGCACACATCCATGCATGCAACAGGCACACAACAGACCCCTTGATAAATAGTCAAAGCCATTTCCATAGCTTCGATTTTGTGCATGGTAATTCACAACCAGAGTAGCTGAAACCTAAGCCTTGAGTTTAAAGCTCTTCAAAGTTTAGGTTTGAAGTTCTATGCATTCAAACATGTTAGCAGTTGCTGGTAATTAGGGCTCCTGCTAATTACCAACCCCAACTATCTTCATAAATAACACTTAAATGCAGATAATTAGAATGTGGGTGTCTCCATGCTTTGAAGGGCTGTACCTATTTGGCCAGTTTTGATGGGGTAGATATTTTCAACATGATCTGTTTTTGATGAATGTACAAATTTCTTTAAATTCAGAATTGACTATGTATTTTTATTTACTTCATACAGGAGAAATTAAAATTCTTTCCTAGTTTTGATAATCATAGCTCAAATATCCGGACACTAATACTGTACTTTAATATGAGAGACAAAATGGATGACCAAGGAGAAGTAAAAATGACAACAGAAGTGTTTTTTGAAACTGTAAAGACCAAAAGGTTTGTTGCCGAGATCTTTTCAAGACTTGGCAATGTAATGCAGGAAGAAAGTGTGATGAATGCCAGGTCACCACACAGAGGATCCACTGACCACTGAGTAACACTACCCTGGCTTAACTTAGTGGGGAGTACTTGTAGGTGGATTCAATGTGCTAGTGATTGAGAAAAATGTTCTATCTTACTTCCACTCTTTATGATGTGCCATCTTCAGCCTGTTACAGATCTCTTCATATGCTCCACTGTGCTCAGTTTTTAATGAGTATTATATTTGTGTAAGCAGGCAGGGGTTGGGAGTTTGATTCACCACTGTGCCTCCTGCAAGTATAGAGCCTGGGCACTTTGTATTTGTATTCCTGGGAATATGGATGCAAAGTGTAGCACCACAGATTCTCTATCCCCAGAACTGTCCAATCTATTCAGTGATTACTGCATGGTGCACACTTGCACCATGTGGTAATCACTTTTCGTTGACATCGTGCCAATTGTGGAAGTACCTTGGCTGGCATTTTCCACCTCCCCAAGCAACTGACCACTCCAGCAAGGAGGCAGAATGAAGAGTCTCCCCATTCAGCTGTTGGGTGGTCAGCTGTGTGGGGAGGCGGGGAAGCACCAGTTGGGCTACATCTGTGATTGGCACAATGTCAATGACAATGGACTTATACACTGTGCTGTGACCAGTGAGTAGACTGGCCAGTTCTGGAGGGAGGGAATGGACCCCCATAGCACCTGTGGTGCCATGCTTCATATTCAGATCCTCAGGGAAATGAATACGAAGTGCCCATGTCTAATAGAATGAACCTGTGTGGTCTTGGGAAAGCTGCACCGTCCCAGGGTACCCCCCAGAAGAAGAGAATAGTAAACCACTTCTGAGTACTCTGTACCTGGAAAACCTTGAAAAGGATTGCCACAAGTCAGAACTGACTTGATGGCACATGATGATATTGATGTTGAGGATAATGTATGTCACACTATTACATTTTGTTTTTCATTTGAGGTTTCTCCCATTCATTTCATTTGAGGCTAAGGGCCTCTCCCCAAGGCATGGAGCTTCCAGGGCGGGGCTTCTTTGCCCTCCCAATTGGACTGAGACAATGCAGAGTGGCGGCGTCATATCGGGCAAGGAGGCTGGGCTAAAGTGAGCCTTGAAGAAGGTCTTCCTTGGCAAGGTCTTCCTTGCCCTCCGGTTTCATCTTGGAACGCTGGGAGTGCGATTGCACTGCTTTGAGTCCTGGTGGTTTCGATTTTGACCGCATGGGCCACACAATGCCCTTTCTGGCTTGGATCAGGTTAGGAGTTGTGGTTGGGGTGGCTGGGTGAGAGCCTCTGCAGGATCAATCTGATTTATTGTGGTTTTGTTGTTGTTCATTATATTAAATAAATATATGTATATATAAATAAATAATTAAATAAACATAACTCATATTGTAGAGGTAATTCCATTAAGGTTTAAGGGTAAGATTTAGTGGGGCTGCCCCCCCCTCCCCAGGATTACCACAACCTAATATTTGGGTTCTCTGCAGGGCCTGCTGGGCCAAAGCAAGCAGCGAGAGAGAGAGAGAGAGAGAGAGAGAGAGACAGAGACAGAGACAGAGACAGAGACAGAGACAGAGACAGAGACAGAGACAGAGGTTTTCTATATGTAGTTTTGTTTATATAGAGATATAATAAGTGTATTTATTATACTGTATAAATACGGTAAGTTAGTATTCATCCTGACTCTAGTATTTAAGCAATCTATAATAAGTGAGATTAGTTGGACACCGATATTGCCAGACATATTGGCCAAGCTTGGTAGTATGTGGGATATGATCTGCCAGGGACAATCTGAAGTGTGTTTGTTTAGAGCTGCTACACTTATTGTGTTTTCTGGGGCATTAATGATCAGTGAATTAGTAGCCTCATCCAAACATGACACATCACTATCCTCTTTGCAAAGGAAGGATGTGGTGGTTGCCAAGCATCTGATTGCCATTCACTTGAGAAGGTCCAGTAAGGGCTAGGCATGAGTATCTGCGACTTAGCGGCAAGGAAGGAGGAAGTTTTTTGCGTCATGAGGGAAAGCTGCACTTAACAAAATACCAATTTTGAAAAGTTACTTCCCAAGCCTTTTTGCAAGGCTGGGATACAAGGCTGGTGTTTTGGAATGCATTCATTTAGGAATTTAGGATTGGCGCTGCATCTACAGCAGCCGCCCTTGGGTATGCGATTGATGATATTAAGAAAGTGGGCAGATGGTCTTCACAGAGCATTGTGCCTGCTCTGGGATGGATTCATGGAATTGGTGTCCCAGGGTTCTCCAGAGGTCCCCCCTGCCATTCTGTTGATCCATTTGGGAGGCAATGACCTAGCCCAAGGGTTGGGCAAGTTGCTGATCCTCCAGGTCATTGCAGACCTCACAGCTTTTGTGGCATGGTGCCCCAAAGCACGCATTGTCTGATGAGCAATTATTCCGCGGTTGGTGTGGAAAGGAGCTTGTGACCCCAGGCGTCTTGATAGAGCCCAGAAGGGAGTCAATAAAGAGGTTGGCAGGGCTGTCCGGCAAGGTTTGGGGTCAGTCATCACACATCCTCAGGTGAAAGTTGCTTGTCGGGAGCTGCATAGAGAGGATGGAGTACACCAGTCAGATCTAGGGCTAGATATATTTCTATCAGATTTATTAGGGGGGTCTTAGGGCTGAAATTTTCTGCATGCCATGGTGGGTAGTGCTAAAGGGAAGGGTTAGCTGAGTTCCAAAAAAGGCACCCGCTCCTCTCAGTATGGCACTAGCAGAAATGTTAGCTGAGAGGAGGGAAGCTGGGGACCCAGGGGACACTGAGCAGTTAGGTTTTGGAGGCCAGTACAGATTGGAATGGGGTAGCACAGCTAGTGAAAACACAGAGGTGTGCTGTATGGTGGAACAACATGCCTTTGCCATAGGAACTTGATAGGTGGTCTGGGCTGGAATGGTCAAAGTTGACACCGGTTACAGACCAGTTTTTATGCACTATGGTTTGGCCCCCTTGTAAAAGGGAAGATCTAAGTGATAAACAAGTTAATAAAGTTGTGGCCCTAGTTATCCCATGTATCTGTGTCTGTCTCATTATTCCGGTCTGGGCGGGCAAAGACTACAGCAGTTCTGAAGTCCTGTATAGTACTGGCTCTCAAGGTATTGCAGAAGAAGTAATCCACTGATCTTAGTGGAGTTTATTTCCAAGTAAATATATGTAGTTAGGATTGTGGGGGAAATTCTTGTTTTGACTTACATGTTGAAAACACAAGAGTTTTCTCTCTTTCCCTTTTGACTCAAGAGGTTGTGCACATATGAGAGAGAAAGAAGAAGGGGGGCAAATGTGTGTGTCCTTTTATCTGGAAGTATTACTGGGGCCTCATTAATTCCATTTTTTTCCTCCAGGTTTGAGCAGTTCACATCTGTATATTCTCAAACAAGGTGGAAAAAATGATTCCATTTGTTAAAATCATCTGCACCACCGTGTATATGATCTGCTGTTTTTCACATTTACAGTCTGGAGTGCTCCCCTTTGCTTTTAAACACGCACATCTGACTGAACTTCCATCAACCCCTGCACAGCAAGTGCACTGTGACTTCTTGTGCAGACACATGAAAGCTGTTAGTTGTCATGAACACCCTGATGTATGCAGCAGTTTAAAACCTAACCCAAACTCTTCAGTGGAATAGAAGAGCTGTTGGTTCATTCTTAAAAGCTTTCCCCCTCGCTAATTTCTATATAAAATTAATTTGTGTGACAGAAAGCAGAACCAACCACTTTTGCTGTGTTTAAATGGAAAGAAACAGCCCATTTTTGCAAGCATTTTCCGCCCAAAATATATTTTATATCAATCTGACACCTGTTGTTATTGTAACCACAAATTACATAAATCCTTCATACTGTATGACAAGATATACGTAAGGCCTATCTTGATAAAATTTTATCACCAAAAAACCTCCAGTCTGATGCATATCATGGTCTTCATTCAGATCCTGTTTGTATTGCTTCAGTATAGTACATTGCAGACAGGTTAAAACTCTCTTAAGCAATTAGCTGAAAACAAACAAACAAACAATGAAAAATTACTGTATTATTGCCTTGAGCAATAAGGCATGGTCAACATACAAGCATAAACTGCATGCCAAACACAAAAGTATCTGTTTTAAAGTATGCCTATTAATTAACTCCCAGTCTCTTAACATATTGATACTAATCCTTCATTGTCATCTCCATCCTCATCTTCTATTATTAAACATTTTAATAATTACTAATTTAGTACACTTATTCATGTATACGGTCGTTTTTAAACAAAAGCTTCTGTTTTGTTTTAGCACGTGTCTTCTCTAGAGACATATGTTAAGTCCAAACTACTTGTTTATATGTAATCTTATAACCTCTTTCAGAAACATGTGTAAACCCATGTGCATTTGAACACAATTGTATATAGAAAATCTTCTAAGCTAGGCTACAATGCATAAGGTTAAAAATGACATCTAGTAAGTGACATTCTCACTGGTCCT
Organism: Pogona vitticeps; assembly: GCF_051106095.1. Classification (NCBI taxonomy): domain Eukaryota; kingdom Metazoa; phylum Chordata; class Lepidosauria; order Squamata; family Agamidae; genus Pogona; species Pogona vitticeps. Next base: position 151,902,726 of record NC_135787.1, on the reverse strand, counting down.
ATTTCCCAGAAGAACATTATTGAACACTAAATACTTTTTGCAAAGAAAATGTCTACTAATGATCACTCTTGGGAGAATTACTACTTCTGTCTGATTGCACTGCCAGAAAGGTTTTCTTAAGGGAAGGAAGACAAGGAGGATTTTTAAGAACCTGACTGCGTTTCTCTCCACTGGGACACCAGCAGAAGGCTGAACTGGATTTCCGGCCACAAGCTGTGTGTGAGATAATGCAAATCTCTTCATGCAATACACAAGCAGGTCAGAGACATGGAAAAGGGAAATGACCCACAGAAGTTACAAGATTCCTTTTCAGAGGTCATATTGGTTGATCCTGAAGACAGAGGTGTAGGAAAGCTCCTGTGAGCCTCCGTGGAAAGGAAAGCATTGAAATAAGTGTTGCTGTTTTCTGCTGTGCTACAGATCAAGCAAATGGAACTGCTCCCTCACCCTGAAGTCTCACCCTTACTAGGAGAAAATTCATTCTCCAAGGACTTTTTCTTACACGGCCAAAGTATTTTCTCTACCACCAGAGACACACAAAGGCATGTTTGGGGAAACTGTGAAGCTTGTCAAAGTGCAAGATACAGAGTTTTTCTGAGGGGAATCTAAAGAGACAAAAAAGCACACTCCTTTCCTCACACACTTATGTTTAGTGTGTGAGGAAAGGAGAATTCCAGAAGGAAGTACGGCTAATTTGCTGGAACACTGGACAGAAGTACTGACTTCCCATACTAGAAAGAACACCAATTTCTTTCATGTTACACGAAAACTACAAACTGTGATATCCTCTTTGTCTTTTTTTAATTCATCAGTCTCTTTATGATTTTTTTCAAGAAAGGGTTAAGCCATCTCTGATCCTGATCAAATTCCTACATTTCCACTGAATTTTCTTATACAAATGGAGGATGAAGGCACCAACAACGAGCTGTTGAACATGCTAACAGAATACTTAGAACACAATAAATATTCAGCCATCTTGAGGAAGATACATTTTGTTCCTTCAGTTGCTCTGTTTTTCTCTTTCTACATGTAGAGTCTCCCCCAACTTTTTCAAAAGAAAGAAAAGAAAGAAAAAGTGTAAAATTAGATTAAGACATTGATCCTATTCTGGTAGCTGGAGCTATTTTCACTGATTTCAGAGAAACTTATTTTCAAGACCACATGTTGGAAAGGATTATGATGTCTATCAAATGATTGATTTTTATGAGAAGTATATGGATGAAACACAGTGTATAGCTGTGATCATGAACTCCATTACGGCTCAAAGGAAGGCAGTGAATTCCAAATGAAGGGTCAGTCAGTGACATTTGTGCAGTTAAATCAACATGTTATTACATGAATGTTTTATTAATCACAGGAGATAGTATAAATGCATGGCCAAGAGGCTTTTCAGTTCTTGTGTGGCAACAATAAATTAATCTTCTATATATTGTTATTTTAGCTGTATTTGATTAAGTACATAACTAAGGAATAGTGCAATTCTAAAGGAGCATAATGTGCTAAAGGCAATGTGACAATAATTAAAGAATAATTTATTAAGCCTATTTTTAAAAAATAGTGAAATGTTTGTGGGATGTTTTTGCCAACTGTACAATAGTACGTTATGTATAGTAAATAATGCATTTGGAAAAAGCCCCATATCATCCTTTATTTGGAATATGAAAACAATAGCTATATCTACTAAAATACAGGCCTCTTGATTAAATTATATAAAAAGAAAACAGTAGTGTAGATGTAACAGTAACAATAGTCACATAATGAGTGAACATAAATTTCTACAAATTATAAAATAGGGCAGTAGTCACATGGTCATGTTTTTTTAAAAAATCATGTTTTTTAAAAAAATCATGTTTTTAGATGATTTTTTACACCTTTATGTACATGTTTTTCATTTGTGACACAAGTCCTAAGAATATGACGTTTTTAGAAAATAAACTTTTATGTTGTTACAAACCATATAGGCCATTACAGGTTATGAGGCATTACAGTAGGATTACCATATTCACAGGATCAGTGTCTGTTGTTTCACCTATCCATGTGTCCTGAAAATATTAAATCCTCTCCACCCCAAACACATGTTTCCAAGGTATATTACCAGAACTGGCCACTAAAAGAAACCAGAGACTATGCTATACATAGGGTTTCCATGTCTGTGCTTTCCAGAATCCATGGCGGGTGGGAGCTTGGAACCAATCTCCTGCAGATACCACGGTTCTACTATATAGAATTCTCCATACATTACGCTGCAGCCATTCTGAACCTTTTTTTGGCCATGATCCTTTTAGGAACTCTTTTCAGGTTTCAGGGCCCCCTGTCAAACAAGGAAAGCCTTTGACTACATGCAAACAAAGACACAACATGAATAGATGAATCTGCGGCAGCCTTCAAATGATCCAGGGGCCCCAGTTGAGAATGGCTGCAAGTGTATGGAACTTTTGAAATTTTATTTTGAAAAAAATGACATTAACTAATCAACTGTACAATGCTAATATTTCTATTGGTAGATAAGGTCTGATATTCGGTTAAGGAGTCAAAGTAACCAACCACAAGTAGATTTCTTACCTGAAAAGATTTTTTTTTAATCAGTTTGTACAGCCAAGCCTGTTAAACCCACATTATGGCCTAGATTCAGTTGTTAGTTCTAACTAGTACAAAGCTATTAAAATAAGAGAACTTAAGTGTTAACTTGCCAATTCCCACTGATACAGTGGGTCTCCTCTAGGTGGGACTGATAGCGGCATTTAGCCACAAGCCCTAGTCAGTTATTATCTAGTTCTCAGCAATGTATTTAATGAGCAACTAGTCTTTCCCTCTCTGTTATTGTTTCTCTACATGGAAAGTCATACTCCTGTGCAAACTCTACAATGTGGGCAACAACTTTGGAATATTGAGGTTCCTGCTTGTGTGCAAAGCTTGCACATGAACAGGAATCAGTCTTCTTCAGACTTAGCCTGTGGAGAAAATAACAATAGACATGGAGTATTTAGCTGTTCTTTTCTGAATGAATTGCTGAATACCAAATAAGTAATAACTGAAAAGGGCTAAAGTCTTTCTCTTAAGGTGGGCCAAACTGCAGAAGCCTGTGCTGCAGGGTCAGAAGATCAGCAGTAGTAAGAACAAATCCACACAACGGAGTGAGCCTCCGTCGCTTTGTCCCAGCTCCTCGCCAACCTAGCAGTTCTAAAGCGTGTAAATGTGAGTAGATAAATAGGTACCATCTCGGTGGGAAGGTAAAACGGCATTCCCTAGTCACGCTGGCCACGTGACAAGGGAAACTGTCTTTGGACAGGCGCTGGCTCTATGGCTTGAAAAGCGTGATGAGCGCCGCCCCCTAGAGTCGGACACGACTGGACTAAAAATGTCAAGGGGAACCTTCACCTTTACCTTTAAGGCAGACCTTCCGCTTCACGGACTGCTGCCTTGTTGTAGCAAAGGGGCTTGAGTAATTCAGAGAAGCTATGGGCTATGCCATGCAGGGCCACCCAAAATGGACCAGTCATAGTGGAGAGTTTTGACTAAACGCGATCCATCTGGAGCAGGAACAGGCAAGCTGCTCCAATATCTTTGCCAAGAAAACTCCATGAACAAAAACCATCCCAAAGAAAAGGATATGCAAGAAAGCAAAATGGTTGTCCAACGAGGCCTTACAAATAGCAGAGAAGAAAAGGGAAACAAAATGCAAGGGAGATAGGGAAAGTTACAGAAAATTAAATGCAGACTTCCAAAGAATAGCAAGGACTTTGCACTGGATAGTTAAGCAATTTTTTTGGTATGTCTATGTCCACTCCAAAATAACACCCTGATATTTTGGAGAGTAACAGTGTTCTAGCTGTGTACTCCTTCCTCCTCCACCCCAGGCTATTTAGGATTTCCTTGTTACTTCTCTATTTGCATTCCACATCTTCAAAATTTGTTGCCCTGAAGGGATAGAGCTAAGTCATCAGCATAGATACAAAATTTTATATTGATGGTTATAGGTTAATCAGTTGAATATATGTTGAAAAGAAGTGTGAGTGACACACAATCCTGAAGTAGACCATTCTGCCCCCCTCAAAACAAACAAACAAACAAACAAACAAACAATACAGATGAATAACCTCCATAGCCAAATGCCAGGAATATTTTTTGTATATAATTAGAAATGAGTCTACGTACAATAGTTATCTTTCATGACAGTTTCCTTGGTAATGATGGAATGATGAATGGTATTAAAGCAAGCAGAATATTTTCCTATTCATGCCTAAATTATGTTTTCAAATTAATCTACTCCAAGAGCAGAAGTAGGCATTACAAAGAGCTGATGATTAGAAAAGGGAACTGCTGAAAATGAATAGGGGCACAACAGAACCTTTTCTCACCTCATGTAATTAGTAAACTAGGATGATTTTTTTTTTTTGGTGGTTAGTCTTCATGACTTAAGCATGGGATCCTTTGAAGTCTGTTTTTTGAAACACTAAAAATTGGTTGAATCCCATCTCAGCAATAGTAATGTGTTTTCATCTCTTCAGCACTTTTGTTTTTTCTTTTATTATGTTCCTCTCTCAATAGAAAAGCATTTCTGGCCCATTTTGCTCAATGGTGGTGATGGTGATCATTTTGATCATTCTTTCCTTTACATATTTAAAGACATTATTTGCCTTGAACACAAATAGCCTTAAGTACCCTTATATTCAGTTGTTCCATAAAATATTCTCCTTAATTTAAATACTTACTGTATTTTTCGCACCATAAGACACACTTTTTTCCCACAAAACAGGGCAGTGGAAAGTCTGTGCATCTTATGGAGCGAAGAAAACAGATTATATTTTCCTGTTTTCTTCTCCTAAAAAATTGGTGCGTCTTATGGAAAGGTGCATCTTATGGTATGAAAAATACGGTATATATCCTTCAGTCATTATTTCCCTACAACATTTTTAGGGTCCTCAGTGTTGTGTGTCTTCTACTTTTTTCCCTGCCCTAGGAGACATCTATTCATCTTGCTCACCATAGGGGATCTGAAGTATGAGCACTTAGGAGTGTGTGCTTTACCGTAATATTTCAGGGAGAGGTGCTCATCCTGCTTTGACCACAAATCTGTATTATATCCAGGAAGGGGTTGGCTTGGCGCCTGAGATCAGACTAGAATGTACCATGGTAGGGAGTCTATGGTTCCCTGGATGCCCAGAAAAATATCTGCACCATTAGTCCTTGAAGAATGATTTTTGACACTGCATGTACTCCTCACTCCCCAAAATTCTTTTTGTCTTTTAAAAAAATCTTTTGGGAAAGAAGCAAGCTCCAAGACCCTGACAGTGAGAGATTCTAACCTACATGCCCATCAGCAAGCCATGGATCTACTGAACAGTAGGGCTCTTCTTTCTTTATCTTCATTTTACATGATGGCCACAAAAAATGATGTTGAATTGTATTCTAAGAACACAGATGTCAATCTTTCTTTGCCTTCTCCTCACAAAGATGAGTATTCAGATCCTTCTTTTCATCTGTGAAGATTACCAAATTTCCTTGAAATTATGAAGATTTTTTTTTGCACAAACCCAACAATTTGTGAAAAAATTGTACAAAATTTGGAGGACCATTCCTTCCCATTTACAGCACTGAAATCAGTTAGTTGTACAGATGTGCATTTTGGGATTTTTGGCCTACACATCTCATAATTTTCCTTTCTGGACGTCCCACCTGAAAATCCAGGCTTTACAAACACTTACACTGTGCTCATTTGAAGAGAAGGTTCAGTGGGCAGGCTTAAGGCCCTGAATAAGCCTAACATTTTGTTTGAAAAAGAAGCTTCCTCTTTGGTCACTGGGATGCTTCTTTTTCAAACAGGAAAATTGGTCTATTCAAGATATGAAGTTTGCCAGCTGAGCCTTCTTTCCAGGTAAGCACAATTTATGTGTCTGGAAGGTCTAGGCCCTGCAGGTAGGATTCCCAGAAAAGAGAATTATAGGATTTATAGTCCCCAAAATCTGAAATGTACACCTCTAATTGTTTGAGTCTTTCTTACAATCGGCTACTCCTCTTGTGCTTGTTGTATTGTCCTGTTTCACTTTTCAGGATGAAAGGATTTTGCAAAAAAATATGGAAACCTTAAACAAAGAAAGCAAAAGCCATTCATTTTATCGTCAAACATACAATAAGTGTTTATATATTTCTGTGTAGAATCAAATATGCAGACATCGAATTGGGGCATTGCATTGTGTTGAAAAAATAAATTCATGGATAACAGGAAATAGCAATAAGCTAAAATATTAAGTGTACTTTACACTCTCTAACTGATTGTGTTCATAATATCAACTTTGGGGAAATATAGTAAAATTGATTCATAACCTGTGTTGGTTCGTTGCCCAAACTGCTTTACCTCTTAACCAGACTGACTGCAAATTATTTTTTCCTACTATCCAGTCCCAGAATATGTGAGTCCTTGCCAGCACATGGTTGCCATTTATAGCTTTGTCTTGGAAGTTCTTTCTCATCATCACCATTCCTTCCATTCAGTATTGTCAATAGAATGCACTTCCCAGGATAGCACCTGAAGACATGAACTTCCCAGTTCAGGTACACTGGAAATAAAATATTTGAAGCAGCCCTCATTTGGATAATGCTTATTGGCATCAATAGGCTGGAAAACACTTCAAAGAATTTCTATATAGCATGCAGACATATAGTTATCATTGCCAAAGGTACATATTGAAATAAGTTCAATTTTTGTTTTCTATTTTCATGTTAATATTTATGAGCTGATATTATAATGTAGAATTGAATGCACACTTTTTCCATGAAAGAAAGATGAATCATTTTCAAGGCAAAATATTAGAAAAGTATTTCATTTGATTTCGCACAGAAATATATAAACACTTATGAATACTGAACAAATCATATAGCTTTAGTAAGTCACTAGAGATTTGGAACCTGTATGCTAGAAACTTTGATCTCATAACTGCAGTATTATCCTCTTGTCAAGTGTAAATATTCTCACTTCTACAAAACCTAAAGCTTTGACAACAATAACCAAGTAGCACACCCTGAATAAAATCACTTGGATCCAGAATTCCATATGTGTTGCACTGCCATGTAAGATTCTCCATTTATTTCAATGGGGTGAGCTAATATGTGCATGCAAAGAAATGAAAATAATGAAAGAGCCTTTTATACTGAAATGAAAGACCAAATCCTCCTGAATTGGCTTCTGTGTGTGGGAAATATCTGGCAAAAAACCCTGAAACCACTGGTCCAGAAGAGCAGTTCTAACTGATAAACACATATGCTAAGTCCATAAACTGAACTGGTTATCTTCATATGTTTAGCTTTTCCATCAGTGAAGTTCCAAACAGCTGGCTTGTGGTAGGAGAGAAAATGAAGAGCAAAGGCCTATTTGCATGGGGAACCTGCAGATAAGTTGTGAATAGCAATTTACATGCTTATGGATTGTAGTAGCCTGGGTTGACAAAAATGCACCCTTCGAGATGTTTCTGGATTACAACTCTCATAGGCTTTAGCCTCATAGCTAATGATGAAGTATACTGAAGCTTGTGGTCAATTGTTGGGGAATTGCCCTTTGTCAGTCCCTTTTCTCTCCTTTTGTCTTCTCCTTTATGCTTTAGCACAAACCAGACCTCCTCCTCTGAAGAGGGCTTCCTCCTTAACTTTGATGCCCTGAGCTGATCACACCTTTTCACATGTACAACAAAGCAGACATGGAGATCTTAAAGTACCAGATAGCTTTTCCATATTGTTGTTCTGAGATTCGTAACCAAATAACCCTTCTGAGTATCTGCCATCTATTTCCTGTAAGCTGCACTGAAACCATTTGGATTTACTTCAAACTAGACTAGAGTCAGGATGAAAGCCTGGAAATGTAAGCAGTACTTGATTAGAAATCGAAAGCGTCTGATGGCTTGAAAGTAACTGCATTTAGCTTTGAGGTGCCTCTAAATCTCTGGGCTATAACTGTGCAAAAACTCTATATTGCTTTTATTAGGTGCAGATCATTTCACCAAAACCTTTAAAAACCCACCACCAGCCCTCAAGCCATTGTTCATATCCTGAAAAGTTACTGTGAACTTCATTGAAGTTGTTTTATTGCTTTATTCCATAGAGAACAACAACTCAAACTCTGCAAGCTGCAGAATTCCCTTGCCTGGCCACTTTCTTGTCCCTCTCTCTAAATTACGCCTGTAAATTACTTTTTGTGAATTCAGCAATACTCTGCTGGATTTAGTGGTTGGAATCATTTGGAAATGAGCTGATGTGTTCCGTTAGTCTAGCTTTAAATCTGTGTCATGGATGACCAATTAAAAGGATTTTGGAAGACATGTTTTGATAACTATAGGCAGCCATTTTGGTGTCACCTTTTTGATACTCTCCCTCATGTTTTGGGCTGTAGCAATCAAAAGGAGGTATTACCCCATGGAGCCCAAACTCATCAAAAGTGAAGTGCCATTGTCAGAGTCAACACCACCCTGAGCAAAATGCTTTTGATTAAATCTGAGGAAATTGAAATTACTTCAGGGGAAGACTTGGAAAAAAGTGGGTACAGATGGAGTCCATCCATGCTTGTATAAAATGAAAGCAACAACTGCAAAATGAAATGGCTCACTTCCATCAAATTTACTGTGCCAGGCAGGAATGAACATTACTCATGTGTGCTGTCTGTTCATTCTTCGCATGACCACAGTCAAAATGCTTATTTCATTGTGAAAGTGTAGAACTGCTTAAGTCCTAATTGAATAAAAAATCACTTTTTCCCCCTTGATACTGTCCTCTGTTTGTAATATCTAAAAGAAGCAGGAATCTGCACATTCTAGCCAAAGTGATTTCCAAAAGGTTGATTACTGTTTCATTGATGGATGATCTTATAGATTTGACTTGTTCTCTAAAAAAGTTAATGTTATAGTTTGGAAGTCTTGTTTTGGATGGAAAAACTGAATTTGTATTGCGGAACCATATTGACCAATCTCCTAATGCAAACAGTGTAACTTTTGGAGGTAAATTGCCCCAAGTAAACAAATTACCATAGACATAATCTGTTGCATGGAACTCCATATGCAACACATTTTTTACAGTTATTTCTTCACATGAGGAAATGCACCTCTAAACATGATCTATTTGCATGATACTTGCAGGTAAAGCTATCAGGACCTTGGCAATTGTGTTATTTGGAGTTCATTGAAAGCCCATCAGGAGTATTTCAATGGGTAGAAGTCATGCTTTTCTAAAGAGCACAATTGATAGTGTACTGAAATGAAGGGCCAGATATGAGTATTTGGTGTATTTTAGCCTGCATGGATCATGTGAGTTGATTATGCGTTCCTTGAGACCTAGCCTGAGTTGCTCATGAACTAAGCATTTCCAACAGTGTATATGGATTCCTTCGACTGAAGTTATTTTTAGTATGATTATGTTTTTATGTACTGTCACTTCTGATTTATAGCAATCCAACTGATTAATGACTTCTAAAAGATTATGTTATTAATAGCCCTGATCAACTCTTGCAGACTGAAGGCTGCAGCTTCCTTTATCAAGTCAATCCATTTCCTGATAGGTTATTCTTTTTTTCCTACTGACTTCCACTTTTCCCAGCATTACTGTGTTTTTCTGTGAGCTTTGTCTCCTCATATGTCCAAAAATACAATAACTTCATTTTACAATAACTTCATTTTTCTTCTACAGAGAATTCAGACTGGAGTACTCACATATTTGTTTTGCTGGTGGTCCAAGGTATCTGAAAAGCTCTCCTCCAGAACATTTCAAATTAATCTATTTATAAAATGTCAGATTACTTCATTGTCTATTTTTCACATCTATACACTGTAATCAAAAATACCATAATACATATGGCCTTGGTATCCAGTGACATCCTCTTCTATTTCAGTTTATTATTTATACTCTGATTTTCTTCAAAAGAGGACCTAAGGTGCATTACAGAACAAACAATATTAAAAGCTAAAAATACAATAAATTCTTACAGTATTGAAAAGCAGTTTTCTACCCGTTCTAGTTTCTTGATCACTGCCCATCCAAGTCTCAGTTTCATCCCTATTTCTTGGCTGCAGTCTTCATTTGGAATGATGATTGAGATGAGTTGTAGGGAATCTTTTTGCTGTTTCAACATCTGCGCGCACACACACACACACACACACACACACACACACACACACACACACACACATATTCATCTCTCACTTATTACATATGCAAAAACCAACTAATTCAACAGTTGAATCTTCCTTCCTTCACTTTACCTTATGGCAAATTTGGAGGGCTTTCCTTCCCCTGCCAGCTTTCAACAGCCTCCCAAGGAAGATCACTGCCAACATAGTTATGTTTATACTGCTTATTGTATTTAAAGAAATGTTTTAGAAGTTAGTGGCCAATACACTCTATAGCTCAGAAAAAGAGGAAAAGGCTGTGTGGTCCTTAAGTGCAAGAGCAGGTGAGGTCTTTATTAGATCACTAAAAAAATTGAACAAATAGCTAGTTCTCAATGACAATTCATCTTCCTCAGGCTGAGCACCATTGTTTGAAAAGCTGGGAGGAAAATTCCAGCCAAATGTTACTAGGAGTGAAGCTTGAAACTACCACTCCCAAAGGGTGTTTGAAGACAGTGTTTGAACTCACCTTAAGAAGCATATATGGTACAAACATCTGCCATGAATTTTTGGGACTTGGCGCTCAGCCTGAGGAAGATGAAATGTCATTGAAAGCTAGCCATTTGTTTTCAACTTTTTAGTCTTCTAATAAAGGTGCCTCTGCTGTTGCATTGGCCAATATCCTGTTCCCATGTATGAAGTTATAATGGCATAAATGGCCTCAGTGATCTGATAGGGTGCTTATCATAGAATCAGCATGTTATGCAGACAGTTTGCCATGTTAGCTCTTGCAGCTTTTGAGCTACTGCCCTCTGAGTGTTGTGTGTGCTTTGAGCTGCGACTATAAGTCTTGGTTTTGCAGACTAGTGAGATAAGGATCTCCATTATTCCATTATTGTTCTCTCCTGGAGGACCCCTCTGCCTCTGAACCACCATAACCACTACCCATTCAGAAAGCCTCTTCCTCTGGATCCAATCCACCCCACTGCTCAGAAAGAAAATGCAAAGCATATAAACACTGCTGCCTTTTCATAATGCTTCATATGCTCAGAGAGGAGAAGTGGACATCAAAAAAAGAAATAAACAAAGTAGAGTGTTGCCCTTGGGCACCACCCTAAGCTGTGGGCATTGGGATTTGCCCAACAATGCTCCCACCACCACATCTTATATAGTGTATACATTAAAACCTGCTTAGGTGGTGTCCTTATTCCTGTGTTCCTCTTGTTCTTTAAGGAGCAAATTAAAATGAAGCAAAAAGCAAGGAAGAGAGATCTGTGAGATTTAATAAAGCTGTTGTTTTGAAATAGGCTTCATGAAGAATCAGATAATTTTTTTAACAACGGATATTGTACTTCATTATTTTACTACTTTTAGTTTTTTGGCCAACTCGTGCTGGACAGCAACACACAAGACAAGCTGGAAAAACCATTTTGCTATCTGGAAGAGAATACAAGGTATAGAACTCCAAAGTTTGAGCCTAATTCATCATTGCGTTTTCCTCCTATTTTCCTCTTCTAAAGCCTCACTGATTTGCAAGGGGAGACCGTTGCTCTGCTTCATAAAAACAGATCAAAAAAACAGTGTTTCTCCAGTGAAATAAACAGGGTAACCCAAAGGCACGGTTTGCTGCAAAGTTTTTTCTCTGTGTGTCTTATTGTAATCAATGATAACAGTTCAAGGTCTGTACACCATACTAATTGAATGTGGCTTGTCTAGGATCCTCAGGTGTCACCGGGGGTGTGAAAGAGAGAGGACATACATTAGCTGTGTCTGTTGTATATGCCTGCATGCTTTCCTGTGAAAGCTTCAACTAGGCATAGTACCTAAGCTTCAGTGCACCCCGGTGGCATTATTATTTGTTTTCTTCTTCTCATTGACTTCTTGTTAGCTTCTTTTGCAAAAGCTTTTATCAAGTAATGCTGCGGTGTAACAACGTTAATGATTTGAATGTTATGCTTCAGTGTGTATTTTATTTTACTTTTGTTTTATTTCTCTTTATTAAAGTCATGTAAATAAATACAATTAAATTGAAGTATGAACATTCTCCCTATTAAAGCTATTATACCCTTCCCTTACCTATTTCGCAACTTTCTTCTCCTTCTCTTCCCTTCAAAGATCTTTCAGTATAGATTAGGTTGATCATAATCACTATATGCCAGATTCTATCAGAGCAGTCAGAAAATGGAAGAGGACAATTCCTTAGTGAGACTCATAGGTTTGTCCTACCATTGTTCACTGATGAATGGTTTCAACCTGTTATTCTTCTTAGAAGTAATTTTCAAACTTCACTTTCAAGAAATAGAAGGGAATACTGTACACTGTGTCAGGAAAAGGGGGCTGTGCTGGAGTCCAGGAACTACTCTATCAAATATCAAGTGGTTCAGAATATTTTAGACAAAGGATGCAGAAACTGCAACCCTCCAACTGTTGTTGAAATCCAGTGCTTTCCTACCGAACTACCAAGGAATCTAAGTCTGCTTAGCTTCTGAGATTAGATAAAATCACCGTGTTCAAAATGTTACAGCACCCCTTCAAAAATCAGTGATTGTAGGAGTTATAATACCAAATATCTCAAGGGCCATAGATTTTTTTGGTCAAGATTTGATATTTTTTGTGTTAAAATAATTAAGGGGTGTGCAAAAAACTGCAACACCCTTATAATATTGTTTGGTGTTTGAGTCTGTAGTCCATCACATCTTGCCCTATTAGTGCATTGAAAATATTGTACCAAAAGCTGATATTTTAAATAGGGGTAGGAGCAAACTGGACTTCCAGGTTTGGCTATTTCAGTAAGTAACAAATCAATAGCCCCATTCCCCATTGTTTAAGTAAGTGTCATGCATGATTCATTTTTCAAAGTGAGGAATTCAAAACTCTGTGGTCCAAAGAAATGGGACTGGGTTTTAGCAGACAATATAATCAACAGCTCTGATGATAAGGCTCAGAACACTCCATTCTGCTCTCAAGCAGCAGTATGATTATATGATATGACCAGCCATTAGAGAAGAATGAGAAAACTCTCTTATCTTCCTTTTAAACAAAACAGAGACACAGACTTTAATTCACCTTAACAATATGCCAAATGCTATTTTTAAAAGCTTAGTTTAAAATGCCAAATACTGTTTTTAAAAATGAACATTTGTAGACTTTTTAAAAAGTTTACTACGAAAAATAGACACCGGTGATGGTGAGGTGTGTGTGTGTGTTTCTTTCTTTTTATTTCCTTTACCAGTTTTAGTCTGGGTGAATTACTGCCTTGAATTACATACAGTACTTGTGAAAATGAAACTGCCAAAGAGACTTTAATTAAAGTGCCATTATCTTGTGCCACTAAGATAAATTTAACATCATAAATTGTTCTAACAGATTAGAGTTTTGACACAAATCAACAGAAGGATGAAAACCAAGTGGAGGCCTACTTTTCACCTGCTGCTGTGACAAAAGAGAGATTATAATATCTGAAGTTTTATTTATGCAAAATTCACTACAAAATATAAAGCAGAATAATCTGAATTGATTTCCCATTCAGATTCTTCTTCTTTGTCTTGAAGCAAATAATAAAAAGAGATAATAGCAAAGTTAACCCTTTCATAACGTCAAACTTGTTATCTAAAACCTCTGTAACACCAAACATAATGAGTCCCAGGATGCAATGGTACGGTGGCCTTGACTCTGCTCATGAACCGAATTCTGTCCCAGTGGATTTAGGTAGCTGGCTCAAGGTTCACTCAGCCTTCCATCCTTCAGAGGTCGGTAAATTGAGTACCCACCTTGCTGGGAGTGGGGCAATGTGTAGCCTCCATAACTAAATTGTAAACTGCCCAGAGAGTGGTTTAAGTGCTATGGGGTAGTATAAAAGCAGCACACAATAGTGGTTAATGATAGTTCATGGTTTTTCAGTATCCATGAAAGACAAATCACATTGAATTTGTTTTTAAAAAATGAACTGTTTCATGGTTAGTTCAGTTTGAGCCCGTCTCTAAATGAAGAGGGAGCTTTTGTGTATATTCAGCTATACAAAATGTCTCCCTTCATGAGCCTCAGAACCTACCTTACTTGCTTTGGGCTTCCTCCACCACTACAGTACTGCCGAGCTGAGTAGAACAATAGGATATCTGGGCCTACTTCCTTCCCCCAGGAAGGCTTAGGGTATTGTGGGAAGTGCAGTTTAGTGAGGGTTCTGTATATATGTCCAAATGGGCAAGGAAACTACACTACTGTCATTGCCTTTAGTCTTCTGATTGTCAGGCTGAAGGTACAGTTTGAACCCCTGAGACCAAAACCGATGGGGTGTTATCACACAGGAAGTAAACTGCAGTTTAGATACCTTGTGGAGCAGTCTGGTACAATCTATTTCATGGTGATCAAACAACATACAGGGAAATGTGCTCCAGCCTCATCTGGATACATGCTGTAGGGCTTCTACCTTTGGGGGTCGGACTGGAGTAATTCCCCAGGAGGCAAAAAGATCACTTTAAGGGATACCACTCCTTCTAAAGCAGTGGTTCCCAACCTTGGGTACCCAGAGGTTTTGGACTAAAACTCCCAGAAACCTTTACCACTAATTGCGCTGGTCAGGATTTCAGAGAGTTGTAGTCCAGGAACATCTGGGGACCCAATGTTGGGAACCACTGCTCCAGAGTGACCCTTTTCCATGTTCTCAGGCGTGTGCCTTTGCAGCCATCTGATCACACCCTAACTGTAGAGTGGAGAACTACAGTTAAGCCATTGTAGAGTTAATGATGATTAAGCAGAAAAGTGGAAGTATCAGTAGAAGAGGCTGTTGTCACCATAGGAGAAGACAAGTGCCAGCTGAATTCCTCCAATAAGGCCCAAGACCTCTTCTGGATGCTCCACCCATTGTGGCACTAGGAAGGCTTAGACAGAGGTAACTCTGCACTATATATCTCCTTTCAGGAAATCTATTACCCATTTCACATAGGTTTAACACAAAACCAAATATTTTGATCATTGTTGCTAGCTAGGTTTCCTATTCTAGAACATCTTTTTTGGTTTCTCATCTAGCTTACTTTAAGAAGTTTGCTACTAAGATTGATTGGGTGTGACAGACTATGGATACATGGCTATGTTCCTCTTGTATGAGGTTTTATGGCTAGGTTAAAGCTGGTGTGCTGTTATCTTGCTTTCTTCCCTTCACCTCTGCTTTATGGTATCTTTAGATGGTGGAAATTATAACATCAAACTTGTTATCTAAAACTTGCTGGATTTTGTACAATTGCTAGAAGCGTGTCTGTCTGCTCACCCCCAATGACAACTTGATGAAATCTCCATCCTGGTCATAGCTGTTGACAGTTTCTCATTTGGAAGATTTTATTATTTCCCTGCAATCCTGAAGCACACAAATAATGCCACCGATGTGGGTAAGGACTGAGTTAGAGTGTTGTCAAAAAGAGAGAGAACACAATGTGGAGTCAGTCCTTATCTGTGCATACTTATTCAGGTATGGACTGGGTCAGGGGGTTGTGCACACCCTTAATGTTAATGCAGGAATGTATCTCATGCTCAAAGTGCAGGGCAGATCTTGGATCTAGGCTGTAAGAGACTTCTAACTGGGAGCAAATCCCTAGTCAGTCATTACTTTCCCAGTTGTAATTAACAGACTTAGAGAAAAGTGGCTAGTCCTTCCCCTATCTGTTGTTGATTTCTTCCTGTGGATCATGATGTGTCCAAAAAGGAGACACTCCTGCTAACATGTAGACTTTATACCCAGATTTTCCATAGTTTCTGCTCTTATGCAGAATCTAGAACTAGAAACCCTTACTCTTCAGGTGCATCAGTCATCACATGAAAGTGCCAACAGGAAGAGGAAGGACTAGTAACTCCTCTCCAAGCATGTTAGCAGAGATAATGGGGAGATAATGCCTGAATAGAGGTGAGGAGAATGATGAATCAAGTCAGGAAATAGATATTGCAGTGGCCCTGGTTTCTTCATTCTCTGTTCTGCTACCTGACCAAACTTTACTTAGAAAGATATAGACCACATTCATGTAGCTCCTCAATTTCTGCACTACATTTAATAACCAGGGATATCATAATCCATTTTCATCATTTTCAGGTAGAGCGTCTTCCCCTTGCTATCTGCCTGGTGCAATCTCTTACTTACAAAGGATCATTTATTATGGTTTTCAAAACCTCTCCCTTGACACTTTGAGAAGATGTTGTAATTTCAGTTCTTTTGCAGAAAAGCCTAGGGGAAAAGTTATATCTTGCAAACAAAATAATGTGTGCTTCCAGACAGATGCTTCCTTCAGCTATCAGTCAAAAAACCTTGCACAGCTATTCTGTTTTTTTTCCTTCTTAATGGATTATTTTGGAAGGGAGGGGAAGACAGGGGAGGCAACAGGAATCCCTGGGGGATTCCTAGTGGAAGCCTATGATGTATGGAGGCCCTGTAAAATTCCAGACATGAAGCTAGGCATTTGCATTATAAAAATCTCATCTGGAAACATCTTCCCAAACAGTACAGGGTTAAGATTTCTGATAAATCTTTTAACCTAGAATGTGATTTTCCTCAACCATATTATCTTGCATTTAGTGTCCTTGGTTTCAGCCATCTGATCAGAATGGTTATTGGAAGGTAAACATGGACTTAATTTGCAAGACTGATTGGTGAGGGTGTTTATCTCTGAGGAAATCCTGTTGGAAGAGAAAATATGGGTTAATTACATGGAATACACATTACTGTTCAACATATAGTTTGTTCCAATCCAAATGTCACCGTTTAAAAGAAACTCATTTTGTTACTGCTTTGGAACAGTAGTAAACCATTATTGCTGCCATCACCCCACCAGCAAAACAAAATCATTGCTTATTGCTATTTCATTATGGTTATTGGAGCAGCCATTATAAAAATTCATGAAAATTCTTGCCAGTTCCCTCAAGTGTCCAGTTTTGCTTACTATACACTTAAAATGCTATTGCTTCTTTGACACTTTCTTCCAAGTTGACTTGAACTACCAGCGCCCCCTCCCCATTGGAGATGGGATGGGATTTGCATCAAGAAAGTGTCAGGTTTGCTTAGATTTTATAAGCATGCAATTCTTATGAATATTAATTTAGTAAACTAGCTGAGCTGTCATAAAAAAGTAACACCATCCATTCTTGAACCTTTTTGTGTACATTAAACAGGATGAGCACTAGGAATTTAAAATTATGTCCATTTTGGATCGGTACCAAACTGGCTGGAAGAGTTAAAGGAGGGCTTTCCCAATAGAAACTTCCATGTTCAGAGTCAGCATATCTTGGAACACCAGATACTATGAATAGCCAATGTGGGAAGGCCTTTCACAGGGAGCCTCCTAATGTACTGTACTAGAAAGCTGCTTGTCTACCTTTCATACACTCTAGAGATTGATACGGTTCTTGATTTGATTTGATTTGCTTTGTTTTCCTAGTTTGCTTACTCCATGTATCCTATGGAGGACTTGCAAAATACATCCCTAACTATCACCTCCATTTTGACCTTTGCCCACCCATCCTGGAAATAATGATACAAGATACAGGTTTTGGCTTTAAAATTTGGGCCACAACTATAGTAACTATTTAAAGTCATATTCCCCCAAATGCAAGGGGGCCTACCATAGTGCGATATTATTCAATGTCTGGATAAGCCTAGATCTCTGGACATTTCCTATAGCAGGGCGAGCTCCTATTTCTAAATCGTGCTGTCCACTGTACAGCACACCTTCAAGTGGTCTGTGAACTGGTACCCCCCCAACCAAATCCTCCTGTCGAGCCTTGTGACCCTAAGTGGGCAGCTGGCTGCGAGATTGTACCATGTAAAATCACCTCTCATCTGATAGCCGATTGTCACAACCTGACAGAGAGATGGCCAAAATTTTGGCACCACGTGTCAATCCTGAACTCTCCCAAGCTGTTTTATCACACTATGCAAAGCTGTGAGTGAAAGGAATTTTAACTAACCATTATTCCCATGGCATTTATAACCACACCCTGTAGATAAGAATGGGATGGTGAAAATGCACCTGCAACTGACTGCCAATTAGGATGCAGGCCAAAAATTCCTATCCGGCACCAAAGACAACCAGCTAATCTCACTCTTAATCCAAGGGTTGGCAGGAGGACTTGCAGAAAAGGCAGCAAAGAAGCTGTTGTAGAGGGACCCAACCTTCTTAAAGGCACGGTCCCTCCTCTCATCAGAAGATTGTGTCACCCATGACGCTTGGCTCCGGATGGACGGGCAAAGCCTCCCCACAATGGCAACCCAGCACCATCTCAGAGAGGTCATTGATGTGACAAAGCATAAGTGGACATAACACATGATAGTGACTCTCTTTCAGTTAAAACCAACGACCTTGCCTGCACATCAATTGGCCTTAACAATGTTAAAAATGCTAATACGATACTACATTTCTAGCCAGTATTCCACCCCACTTCTCCACTGTGGAGCAGAATGCAGTGGACTCCCCACTAGCTGTGTACATATATATGTGTGTATGCATGTGCGCGCACACACACGGACTCTCACAATCTCTCCTGGGATCATTCAGTTTATTGAAGAACCTGGCTTAGGATATGATAGTCATGAAGAAAATAGTGGTCTCCATCTCCATCCAATGAAAGAGGTGGGTTTTCCTTCATTGGATATTTAATAGAAGTTGGATGGTTCTTTGTCAGCAATGCTTTAGCTGTGTATGTTTTGGTTTTGGCAGGATTTGGACTTGATCATCCTTCTAACTCTAGAAGTTTATTTGACAACTTTTCACTATCTTGGATAAATGTCAACCTAATACTATGTAGTTGCCTGTAACATTTCCATTTCTTGTGTACAATCAACCCTCAACATACAAACGGCCCTAGTTACAAACATTTCAACTTACAAACTTAGATTCGAGTTACGAACTGAAAAAAGTGCAGGAGGTGGGGAATGTGCGAAATTTGAACTTTCAGTTAACCGTTGGCCAGTGAAGAGGGTGCCTGTCTGCTTCCTCGCGCTTCCCAGCATTTTGAGAGTAGATTTGGAGACAGTCTTCAGACTGCCTGGTGCTGCCTGGTATTGCCTGGTACAGTGCTGTACGGACTGTATTTTTATTTTTTGGCTTTTTAAAAAAAATTGTTTTTTTGGATTTTTAAAAGGTGTTCCCTCCCTCCTTTGCTGCCCCTCTTTTCCCCAAAAGGTGCTTGTATTGGCTTGTCTTGATTGAAAAGGTGCTTTTCAAGGTGATCTGTTGTCTGAAAGGTGCTTGGTTTTTCCCAGAAGGTGCTTGTCTTGGCTGAAAAGGTGCTTTTCAAGGTGTTCTGTTCCCTCCTTCCCTCCCTCTTTTCTTTCCTTTTTCTTAACCTAAGTCATCTTAGGTTCAAAGGGGAAAAAAATTAAAAAAAACCTGCCCCTAGTGGTAGGAACAGATTAACCAACTTTGCATTAGTTCCTATGGGAACTAATGATTCAAGTTACAAACCATCTCTCGACCTAAGAACCAAAAATAGCCAGAACGGATTAATTCGTTTTCAGTGCATTCCTATGGGAAATGCTGATTCAACTTATGAACTTTTCAACTTACAAACTTCCTTCCAGAACGGATTAAGTTTGTAAGTCGAGGGTTGACTGTATATCTGAGATACAAAAGTAATCAGTTCCTTTATAGCAGTGTAATAATTTGAATTTCTTTGTTATTTGATCTTTATATCTCTCTCCCCACCCCCTGTTACTTCGGTGCATCTAGGAGCCTATTTTCTCTCCCTAGAGCCTGCCTCAGGTTGCTATAGCTCCACAAATGTAAAATTAGCAACAGAAAAAAGAAAAAACCCTGTGATGAATTAAAACTGAAAGAAGTTTTAACTCCATATCCAAATTTGTTTGTTGTGATGGATGGGGCAAAATATTGCACAAGGGAGGCTGTGCCTTGATTGAGTGAAAAAATTCCAAGATACTTCCAGGAAACTGACATTTTTAAACTTTTTTTTTTCCAGTGAAGGAATTAAAGGAAGGAAGGAGTGGCTTAAAGATCACTAAAATAGCCTTAGAATCATACAATACAATAGGACACCTTACCTACAGGATCAGTATCTGCTGTTTCATTTATCCATGGTTTGCAAATATTACACTAAATATTAAAAGTATTAAAAAGAAAAAATGTCCATGCTTTAGCAGAACTTGTCACTAGAGGGAGCCAGAGAGACTTTGCTATGAAGAAAACATACTCTCTGGCTGCTTAAGGCCTTTTCTCTTGCAAGCCTCTCTAGGGAGGCAGTGGAGGCTCCTCCTGCCTGCTGGCTTACCAAGAGGGAAACAGGACGGGGGGGGGGGCAGAATGTTTCTAGCCAGCTTGCTTTGCATTGAAGGAAGGACATGTTTGCTATAATTTGTGTTTTTCAAAATCTACACAGGGAGGGCTTGGAACCAATCTCCTGCTGATATGGTCCTACTGTTATTGGGTTGGAAGGGGCCTATAAGGCCATGAAGTCCAACCCCCTGCCCAATGCAGGAATCCAGATCAAAGCAAATCTAACATGTGGTTGCCCAGTTTTCTCTTGGATGCCTCTAGCATTGGAGCACTTGTTGCCCCTACACTGTATTTTGCCCCTAACTGTGTTACACAGAGAGCGAAAGATGTCAAAGTTGACAAGTAAAATTCTAATGATAGATTATTTAGTTTTACAGCATATGTTTCTGGCTTAAATCCAGTTAGCCATCCTGCCTAGAGTAACTTAAATGAGTTACTGACTGGTAAATAATTGAGACCTATGAGCTTTGCAAACATTTTTAGAACTCCTAGTCCTAGATACGGAAACAAGTCTGTAATGCTAATTTCTTTATTTTTATTTTGAATTCAGTAGTTACCAGCATCAAATCTGCCTCATCTAGTTCATAGCATTCAGATAGCACACACTGTTAGAGACACCGAAGGACAGTTTCAGCAATTTGTGAATTGTGGCTTCCAGCCCACATGGCTCTCATTCTGTATCACAGACACATGGTCATGTTTCTTGCGCCCACCTTCAAACATTCGTGTGCTTCACACATCTTCACGGGAGGCAACAAACATTATTCAACAATGACTCCCCATCAGCACTCAGATCCTTACACCTCATTGAGAAGCCAAGTGAGAATGATGGTATTTGACTCACACTCGAGGGAATGGCACGTTATGACAAATATAACCAGCAGTTTGTCCATTTCCTGAGGGCCTTTAGGCTGTTTGGCATGGATGCCTGTGAACAAAACAGGGACTATCCAGGTGAAAAAACTACCAACCTGATCTATTTATTACACTGTGACAGAGCACATAAACTGTGGCGAGATGATGGCCCAGTGGCCATCTCATAACTGTAGTGGATTTTTTTTTACCATATCCATATAGCATCCAGTAAATGTAAAGAGTATGTGCTGCTTTAATCTAGAAATGATAATGAAATTAGAAAGCAACAAGACTCAATTTGCTCAGTCAAGTGTGGATCTGCATTCTATAGCCTAATATTGTATAAATTCCTATTTTATGTTAAAGGCCTTTAACATCCTGATTCAGTTTGATTTAAAAGCCAGAGGTTCTTAATTTTACAGTGGAGTAGACAATGCTGGGAGCTATCATTGCCACAAGCACGCAAGCTCTTACCGACTACATTTGCACAATCATTATCTTGATCTCTCTTGGCTCAATCTCTTGGCAAAAATCATTGTGCTATTGGCCTACATATATAGCTAATTTTCTCTTGTCTTTGAGGCACAACCCAACAAACGGGAAAACAGAGATGGAGATAATTTAGTTTTAATTTGTATATTGCAGTTTTCCAGAATTAATGAATTTCTTTGTTAGAAAAGAAAGAACCGGAGAGTAAGAGGAACCAAAACTGGCAAATTCAACCATCTAAACCAAGAAATTGAATGCTTAGCTTTTGAAGTTCTGTTGGGTTGGGATCTATTGGAATTTGTGTGACAGACATTGGGGAAACTCAGAGGGACCTAATGATTCCCTGAGATCAGTCAAAGTGCAGAGTCAAGGCAATCCTACTGCCTCTCCATTGGTCCAAGTGGCACAATGGGCCAATAAACATGGGGATGGCAGCTCCCTCCTCAGTCCCTTTCCTCATGCCTGACTTTTTGATGTTCTGTGTTTTTGCTCAAGTATGGAAGAAAGAAAACAACTTCAGGCTGAGCCAGAGATCTCTGATGCCAGCTGGGAATAGGAGTCGTCATCTATGACAGTGGTTCTTAACCTTTGTTACTCGGATGCTTTTGAACTGCAACTCCCAGAAACCCCAGTCAGGACAGCTGGTGGTGAAGGCTTCTGGGAGTTAAGAACCAGTGATATAAGACACCTTACATACAAAAGCCAACCGTTCTCTTCCTCCAGCACTTCTGACCCTGACATTTGTTTGCCTGCCTGGAGAACCCAGGAAATGCAGCAAATCCTTGAGATTTCAACTGGCACCCTTGGCTGGCAACCCTGTCTTGGATGGTTGTTTTCTGAAAGCTTATACATGAATTAATAACCTGTAATCTGAAAGATGACATATGCATTCTAACATGACTACATGGAGTTTAAAAATGTGTACAAAATTCTTATAACGAATTTGCTGGAATAAAGAATCATTGTTTATAAAACCTGTGTGCCTCATAAAATGTTTTAAGGATCCATCTTTCACCTCCTTCCCCTCTTCTGCTTCAAAAGTCCTGCATTGCTTCTGTTTCATATGTGCCATCAGATTGGAACCAATTTATACCAGTTCTCATATGTCTTTCAAGGTAAGTGAGACATTTAAGGAGTGACTCTGCCCGTGCTACCGCTCCCATGAGTTGCCATAGTCTAGCAGCGATTCAAACTCAGGTCTCCTGGTCCATTACACCATACAGTCCCCACATGACCAAAGAATTTGACTAGCTCTAGATCAGCACCTAAGATTCCTTGGTAGGCAGCAAGATCTTATTAAGCCCACCATGTTGATATCTGCTCCCAGCCCTCAACATGAAACTGTTGGGTCTACCAGCTGCTGTTATAATTACTTCAAGGGCTCTTGAATTACCTTGCTTTGCAAACTCTGGGGCATTGGAAGAGATTAAAATGGCATCTACAAAATAGTATTTGAGTGCTGCTGTCGCTGCTGGGTACATTGAGGGGGCCCAATGAAGGCATGACACTTTGTTACAGTTCAGCCTGATTTCAGAATATATTTGTAGTGGGATAAGCACTATCATTATCAAGTGGAACTGAAATATGAAGCTGTCGTACAGCAAGTCAAGTGACGGATATGTCTAACTTTCATTTTTGTCTGTACTGTCTGGTTTTATAGAGTTTCAGACAGAAGCTTTTCCTGGAAATGCAAGAGGCTGATCCTAGAACCTTCCACAACCACAGCATCATATGCTCTACCACTGAGTCATTATACTTCCCCACAAAATAAAAGCTTCTAAAACAAACTCCTGAAGTGCTTTCTATCTGATGGTCCTGCATTTCTCTGATTCTGCACAGGGGATTACTCAGTAATACGAACCTTTACATTACAGAGCCATTGAAACTTTCTTCTACAGCTAGCAAATTTCTTTCAATCATTTTCATGGGAGCTATATTTCAGGTCAGATGAAGTAGCTTGGAAAATTTTAGATCTTGCATTAAAACCTGTCACACACTATTAGAAATAAAATTGTTTCACAATTGCCAAAGAAGATCCAAAAATATATCTCCAGTCTCTTCCAAGTGAACTTCTGGTGTCTTACCACTTCATTTTCTCAGTTTGTCCTCTAACTATACAGGCCCTTGCTAATTTTTCACTTGGATTCCTTTTCTCTCCCTCGTGACCCAAATTGAAGGTCCATCTGTTCAGCTCCACACATTTATGAGGAACTGATTGAGTGCAGAAGATGAAAGAATTCTCATAAGCTGTCCTGAGTCTGCAGTAATCTGTTTCTCAGGAAGCAAAGTTTTGCTCTCAGTGAAGCCTATACTATTCTTATTCTATTTTGAGTGGAGCATGACTCCAACATATCACAAATATGATGAACGTGTTCCCCCAAAAAGTGTGTTTTAGTTTTCTTGCATTGGCACATCCCGTTGCAGCAATTATTATGGAAAACATTGGTCAATGACCCAACACACAAGTGGCCAAAGACATTTCTCTGGTGTGATGGAAATATGTGATGAACAAAACCTGGATATCTCAGTGGTTTAAGTAGAGCCAGAGGTTGGGAGTTCAATTCCCATCTGAGCCTCCTTGACAGGGGCTGGAGTCAATGATTCATAGGGTCCCTTCCAGCTCTGCAGTTTTAAAATATGATGAGTGGAGTGCTGATTAATTTTTACTTCAACGTACTGGTGATCTGTAGTCTGAAAAAAATGAATGATTCACCCTGCAGCCTCAGAATGTAGTCTCCCATCTTCTTCCCAGCACTTGAGTCGCCACTTTTCAATAACATCCCCCATCACACCTGAGAGCAGCATGCCATTTAGAGGATCAGGACATTCCCCACATTAGCTTGGGGGCTCAGCAGGAACATCCAGAAGACTATGGCTGTTGTTCTCCAGCATCTTACAGTTGGAAAGCTCATCCTGATAAAATGAAATGCATGGGTTTCATGCTTGTTCCCTGATTATATTGATTTTTAACATTTTAAAGATAACGTTCTTCAGAATCATTTAATATCCATTTTCTCACAGATCTCTATCTGTCTGTTCATGTGATCTTAGAATGGCTGTTTTCTTTTTAGATTCATTTTATAGACTTCTGGCAATGATGAAGATGCTTAAAGCAAAGAGAAGATATAGTATGTTGACCCAGTGTTTCAGAGACATTCCCTGTGTTCGTATGCAGCACAGGAAAAGGCTCAGACATTCACTCATGGGCCTCATGTAAGCTATCACCACATCATTCTAAACATATGGCAGACCAACAAGGCTGCCTTAACTCAGGGGTAGAAACTACATTTAACGAGGTTCTGGATTTCTTTATGTGACCCACTATAATCTTCCTCTTTGCTTATCTTACAGCTAAAGCAGTGCATCAGATACCATGACTGACAGAAAATCCCCCTGCCATGAATATAATGAAGAACTTCATCTCATATGTCACCTTTACAAATGGCAATACACAAGCATCTATACTGTTAAGCATGGTTGCTTGGTTACCACATGGCTATCCCAGCACATTATTTAACCAACTTCACTGTACCTCACATCCTTTCTCTTTTGCTCTTCATTCTGTTTCAACTTTTTTTAAAAAAGTGCTTTATAGTTCACTGAAAGAGCATGAGCACACAAGCTTTTAGTTACAAAACATTTAGTCTTTGGAAGCTCTTTCTTGGTTTGGAAAATGCTTACAATACTTATACCGAAACTGTATCTGTCAAAGATTTCCCTTTGAAACTGCACAATGGCCGTGCCTTCTTTTGCTGCTTTTTATTGTGTTCTACTTTATTTGGTGCTGCCAACTACAATTTCATTCAAAGGCGATACACATCTACTGGTAATATACTGAAATATTTTATGCTATTCACCTTTTCTTCTATTCAGCTTTTCACAGGCAGTCCAGAGTTCATACAATTATCACCTAGTGAGATGTTGTCTCTGTTTTTTTTTAATATCCTTTTGTGGTTTCTTTGCCTATAAATGGCTTTTAGGAAAAAACAGACATGCTCTTTGCTCTCCTATTACTCTGTTTCTGACAAATAAACATAGTACTACTAAAGTGGCATGAAGTTCAACAGATCCTAATCACCATGGTCATTGCTGCATACATATATAGCGTAGTCAGGTTACTCCTTGGCTATTGCGGGCAAAAAAAAGCTTGTGAAGCATGCCCAGTCAAGGTGAGAGAAGCATCAATGGATTGGAATGAATTATTGAGGTTGAAACAGGGAAGGTATGGGTAAAATGCTCCTTCAGAAAAATGCAGGCAAAGAAGTGGGTCCACAGAAGCAGTTTCAAGGAGAAAAAGTCTATGCCCTCATAGGCAGTGAAAGCCTATGTAAGCCGCAGAAGGACACATATGAGAATTTTAAAAAAGGAAATAGGTGCTCACTGGCACTCTGTTCATCTGACATTTTGTAAGTTCTTGTATGGTAAGCAAAACAGACTCTAATTATCAGAGGAAGCCAGGAAGGCCAAGGGTCCACTACACATGTGGTGCCTTTCACCCCTCCAAAGATCCTGACCACATCGTCAAGCAACAGAAACTGAAATGTATCTATTCTTCAAAGACAAGCAAGGACATCAACAGGACCTGCATCAACTACAGCATCTAAGTCAAATCAGATGCAAGCAACTTTATCTGCAAAATGCCCTTCGAACTCTTCACAGTGAGCCATCTGGTTCTTGTCTGGAAAACAAAGCAGATGGGAATCGATCACAGTCTCCTATATTTCACTCACCAACACAAACTGTAACACAAACACATCTATACAACATGTACTGGTCAGAATTCTAGTGGTGTTCCTATATGGCTTGTGTAATTTGCCACAGCTAACTGCAGATAATTGTTGAGATGCCAAAACACATCTTGGTTGCTTGATTGATGATGAACCTGAAATGTATCCTAGCACCTTGGCAGTTAGCTGCAGTTAACCACAGCAGGATATTAAAAGGTTATCCAAACACCAAGAGGATCCCAGATACTGCTTATATAGGTACCCTCTTTCCACGAAAATAAGACCTAACCTGAAAATAAGCCCTAGTATGATTTTTCAGGATGCTCATAATATAAGCCCTAGTTAAGTGAAACCCTGCTCTCCGCCACTGTGCAGCAACCAGAAGATGACATGACTGTAAAATTTTTAAAATTGTATTCACGAAGGCTTTCACGGCAAGGATCTAATGGTTGTTGTGGGTTTTTCGGGCTCTTTGGCCATGTTCTGAAGGTTGCTCTTCCTAATGTTTCACCAGTCTCTGTGGCCGGCATCTTCAGAGGATAGGAGTAGCACTCTGTGCTCTGTGTCACATTCCTGGGGGTTACAACAGCAGAGTCCGATAAGCCAATCCTATGTCAGAAATTCAGATAATGCAGAGCTGATATCCAGATATCAAAGCCAACTCACACAACATAGTCCAGGGTCAGAGTCCAAAGCCAAGGGTCCAGAGATCAAGGTTCAAGGTTGTCAGGAGCATGGATGCAAGCCAGAGGCTAAACTTTTTGCTTCCATGAACTTTCAGCCGTCTGGGAGCTGCTTATATAGTAAAAACAGTCCTTAACTATTGGAAGCCTTTTCATCCTGTCAGAACTCAGGACTAGTTGATCGGATGTTTCTGCGGGCAGCCTTCAAGTGATCCTCTGACCTTTTCATCATAAGTCTTCCCCGAACCCTGGCCCTCAGCCAGTTTACTGGGGGAGGAGAATCTGGAGGCGATTCAGTTGTTTGTATTTCTAATCGCTCAGCATTCTCCCCAGCTACAGTTAACCCTTCAGGTTCTGGATCTTCAGCTGCACTCATGACACTATCCCCCTCCCCAGGGCTCCCCCCTTTAGATGGGCCAGTTCGATCAGGATAACTGGCGTCCACAACAACCATTAAAAAAAATCCCTGAAAATAATCCCTAATGTGTTTTTTTTTTTTTTTTTGGAGCAAAAATTAATATAAAACCTTGTCTTATTTTTGGGGAAACACAGTAGCAACCTCTCTGTTCCCACTTTAGCATTACAGATGAGAATGATATAGTCTTTGCAGATAGATACTTATGCAGTACTCTGGTCCCAGAAGGCTGAGAGGGAATGCAGTCAGCACTTTGTGTCCTGCTATTGTTCATAGAAGATCCGTTCCTTATATTCAACACTCTTTCCCCATGTATCTTCCAAACTGAATAGCACTCTTTGAAGGGAAAGATTTACACTGTAATTCCATGTTAGGCCAAGTGTTATAGTGAATAACATGCAATAATATAAAAAAATCTACAACTGTGATAAGTTGAATAGCTAAGAAAATCACACAAGCCTGATTAAGTATTCTAATTCCTTCTAGATTGGGTGGGTGGGTGTAAGGCAATAGGAAAGGGGGGAAGGGATCTATTATATATTATTAAAACTGACCACATAGTCAGATGTGTTTCTGTTGAGCTATATTATTGATATTATTATTGCCATGGCATTCATAGAAACTCAGTTTAGGTAAGGTACCTCAGATTGTACTATTAGGATGCAATGCTACAGATGCTTGCTCATCTGAGAATAAGCTTTTATTGAGGATACCAAGACATAACTTCTCAGTAACTAGACATCAAATTGCATAGATGTTCCATTTGTTCCTTGGTGGCAACCCAATGTAATCCTTCTTATGCTATCTTGTGCATGCTTCATTGAGAATAAATTCAGTGAACTAAATGAAATTTATTTTAAATAATCACATTTCAGCATGCAAGAGTAATGTTCCAAAAAACTAAGTGCTTCAAGAACTGCAAACACAGTTGAGGTATGACTTGATCTTTGCCATACTTCCATGGTCTTTTTATTGTATTTCTTTCCTTTGCACCCTCCTCCATAACTATAGTCTCTTGAGCGGCTTGAAACAGTGAAGCCATAGCCCTATTCAGGCATTTAGAAATGATTCATTTTAGATCATGAGCCAAGAATTCTATCACTGCCCCTTGTTACTGTCAAAGGGAGAGGACAGTCTGATGAGGAAAACCTTTTCTATATACATGGTTTCATTATACATTTGGGGAATCTGAAAAGTCAGCATTCCCAATGCATGGAGAGGTTCCATGTGTAGCAGACTGTCTTCTTTTCAGACTGTCCATGGAACTAGAACTTTGGCTTTGCTCACTCATTAACCCATTTTGAACACCTCCCATGGCTTACATTTCTAAAACAATCTCTTTTTAAACATTTATTCCACATGTTTCTTGAGAAGTACCTTAGAATAGTGGTTCTCAACCTTTGGCCAGCTTGATATTTTGGATTTCAGCTGTCAGAAATCCCAGCTGGCATGACTAATAGTAAGAGATTCTGGGAGGTGAAGGGCAAATCACCTACAGAACAAAAGGTTGAGAACCAGAGCTTTAAGAGAAATGGTCCATGAATCATTCAACAACAAGCCACATCTGAAAAACGTAAGTTAGTGAGCAAGGCTGAAACATTTTGAATTGTTTAAGGTTCTTAGATAGTGAAGTCGGTGATCATTCTCTATCCTGAGATGCAACAGGTCAGAAATACTTCAATGAATAGATAAATAAATGATTCATGATTCTCACAATAAGAGATAGATGGAGTATTGGCAGCAGTGAGATTGTACTATTTCTGCACTAATTCCATTCATATTAATTCACATAGAACACTATTTTCATCTAGCCCATATTTCCTTTTTAGGGCTCAATTGCACATAAGAAAAGAACCCCAGTTATATTGATTATTTTCATCCCTCTGTTGTACCGATACATTTTTCTTTTCAGCAGTCTCTCTCTCTCTCTCTCTCTCTCTCTGTGTGTGTGTGTGTGATTGTGAGCATTTACATTGTTTATTTCCTTCTATTTGAATGGTTACAGAAAGCTACACTGCTCTCTAACGTTGTATTGATTCATTTTCTGTACTGTTTCTTCATGCAATCAGTGCCCCCATTGTTGTATGTTTGTTTTTTTTTAATTGCCAAAGGTGATATATTGATAGAGTGGTAAGAGCCTTCTCTTCTCATCCCTTTTCCCCTTCTCTCCTTTACTTGCTCATCCCCTTTTCCTTATTTCCCTGTGTATCTCTCACTTTCAATTTTTGACTTTCATTGTTCTTTTGCAAAGTGTCAGGAGGAGGAAGAAGGTTTTAAAAGACTTGCATAGTATTATGAAGAGCAGAACTAAAGAAAAAAGAGCAAGGAGACATTCATACAACAAAAATGTCATTTTCTTGGTTTAAACTCTCTTTATAACAAGGGAAGGGCAGGGAAGGCTGAGCAATGTTTCTAGTGGCAGCTTTACTGGTATATTTTTGAGGAAAATTTAAAAAGAGTACAAGCACAATGTCCATGAAGTGGCTACAGCACCCCAAAACTCAACCCCTTCAGAAAGGAAATAAATCAATTGCAACATTCACACCCTCTGAAACAATAAGGAATTAAGCAATGTTTCATTAGTACAATTTATAATCAAATAAACCAAATGCAGGGGCAAATGAATCAACGTTAGCTGTGGATCATGTGAATGGAAAATTTTGAAATGATCCAAATAACAGCCAAAATGGAATAAATAGGGTTCTTTCAGCAGGTGTGTCTGAGCCCGTAGGTGTGTTCTTTGTAAGAAACAGCTCCTTGAAAAACTGCTTTTATGCTCATCTGAGGATATTAATTTTTTCTAATACCATGTTTGATACTGTATTTCATTGAATGTGTACTTAAAATTATGACACCTGTTTTTTTTGGGGGGGGGCGGGGATAATCATATAGTAGAACAACATACTTGCCTGAACAATGATGCACTTGAGATCCAAGGTTGTGCCTCCTCCATTCTCCACCCTTCCTTTTCTATCTGCTTCTCTCTTTCTGTTTGAATAGCTCGGCTGCTACAGGCATGCCTCTGATATCAACACCACGAGTGGCAGCAGAAAGTCAAGGGTTAGCAGCAGCAGAGTGGAGAAGGGAGATGTTCATTTTCTGTCTCGTCTGCACTGCTTGCTTCCTGTGTAGGCTTTGCACTGAGCAGACAGGGTGCCTGGCAAAGATGCAGATGGCACTGGGAAGGCTAGAGAAAACAATGGGCATGTTGATTGCCCCGGGTGCTCTAATTACAAGATACAGCTATGCACAGAAGCTCCACCTTTCCTGATCACAGTAGCATGTACATAAGCACAAAGTATGAAGCAGGATGGTTGAGCAAGGAAACACTGGCAATCTGTTTTCCACTGCTAGATTCTGCAGTTCTAGCCATTAAGGAAAAGATAATGTTTACATTTAGAGAGAACTTGAATCCACACTGTAGATGTTTGCTTGGTGATATGAGCTAACTGTGCATTTTCCAGAAAACCAGGGGCTAAATAATCTCCTTAAAAATAAAGAAACAAGGTACTGAAAGGAAACACCAGGTTATAATGCATGAAACCCTTCTATCCACCATACATTGATTCAATATAATGAAAATTTTATTAGACATTTATCAATTTACTTTTCATATAGCAACCGTAAGAAAAGAAAGAAAAAAGAAAAGTCAGGACATCTTTGATTATATAAGAGGTATTGTTATTTAAAACAACAGCAACAGCAACAAATATCGTTTTTAAAGAAAAGTTTTGTCATGGACACAGATAAAAAGAAAGCAGTGCAAAATATAGAACTTATGCCTGGCATAGATTCGAATTAAAGCCATGTATACAATTAAAGTATCCTGAAATATGTGGCAGGAAATAGAAAACATATAAAAGCAGCAGCCTTAAGAGAGAAGCACCATGTGAAAATTAAAATATCTGGTGACTTGCTAAAATGTAATGATCTACTCTGTTATTCACAACTGGATGTAAAAAGGGACTGAATGCAGTTTGAATGAAGATACATTCTTGGTGATGGTGGGAAAACCCTTCAAAATGTTATCTAAAACATCTCCCCCCTCAGCCCTTTATATATACAGTGGTGCCCCGTATAGCGAGGTTAATCCGTTCCGGATTAACCTTCGCTATGCGAAAACATCGCTGTACGGGGCAGGAAAAGCCTATTGGAACGCATTAAACTTAGTTTAATGCGTTCCAATAGGCACCCAAACATACCCCTCCAGCGATGTTTTCGCGGTCCGGCGGCCATTTTGGAGCAGCCAATCAGCTGATCGGCGGCTCCAAAATGGCCACCGGATGCCCCAATCGTCGCAAAGCGAGTGCGGCGATTGGGGCAGCTCCGTATAGCGATCCCCAAAAAGGGATCGCTATACGGATTCTTCGTTGTACAGTGCGCTCGTTAAGCGAGGCACCACTGTATATATTTTGCAGTTGTGTTTACATAGATTGAGCAGTATGATGATATAATGTCCCAATGCAGCCAATAGAATTTGTTTGTATGGTAACACCATTGAGTCAAACCGGAGTATGATACAAGTCCCTTCTCTCAGGAATCAGCAAGAATTCTCATCTATGATTCCATTCTGTACACCCCTTAATTTTCATCAATATGAGATGGATTTCAAAGGGGGCTTCTCCCTCTCCCCTTTCAGATCGACAATAATATGTACAATGCTTTCATATCTGAAAAAAAAATACCAACATAAGTTCTGAGTGGAGTGCTGAAAAGCATTTTAAAAAAAAGCAGAATCAAGCATTTACTTTGGAATAAACCAGGGAGTCCATTATTTAAGTCTCAGTCAAGTTGTGTCCACATATAGCAGTAAATGGACATCTATGGATAAAACAGGCATGGTATATTCTTACTCCACTGTATCTTAGGAGATTCAGTATTAAGAAAGATTTATTTTAAATGGTTATCACACCCAGAACTATAGAGCTCTCAACATTAACACATATACAGATGTATGTGGTTTCATTGCAGGCAAATAGGACTAATGGGTTCAGGCCAAATATTGAGGTTATTTTATGAGCATTCATGCATAACCCTCAACAGAGGTTTTTGTTCTTCTGTTTTTGCCTAGCTTGTATGGTTTCTTCTTCTGGATGACTGCATAAGCTCTAGCTGTGAGCCAAGAGGACACCTGACAGATAACATAATCCTTGGAACAGGTAGACTGAATCCCTCCACCGCTCATTTGATTCTCCAGTGATGCTGTTAAGCAGATTCTGGACCCAAACATTTTGTATATGTTTTGCCAGAACTAACCTTACTGTTGCCAGGGAACCCGTGGGATATTATGTCCTTCTAAGATGGATAGCCTGAGTTGCAGAAATTAGATGACTGCAAACCTCCTGAGTTTGTTCGATACTGCAGCTAGGTTGTCACTGACACCAGGAACGAAATTTGCAGCTGTGAAAACAGAACCTTGAGGGAGACCATTATTGAATTTGCAAGTACAGTTGGCCTAACTTCCCTGGAGCCACCTGGGATTTCTGATTGGCCAAGGCAGGCAGATGGTAGATAAGTAATTGGATGTTATCGGCTTGAAGATGAGCCTTAAACTCCAGCAGTACGTATTTGTATACATATTTCCAGACACCTGAAATATGGAAATGATTACTGGTTCTGTAACTGGAAACATAGGAAATCAGCAAATGACACCAAAAACTTTTTTAAAAGTATTTATTTAAGGACAGGGTAGGGAATACAAAAAGTAAGGGGAAATAGGGAAGAGGGAAAAAGGGTTAGGGGGGTGGGAGAACACAGAGTATACCATCATCCAATCAATTCATATTACAATAACAAATCAACTTTTTGCTTTTTCACAGTTTGATTACCCTCCTGCTTTCATCTTATCATTTAATTTTAGTTTAATTCTGTGTTACTCCAACACTATCTGGTAACTGCAGCCATTTATACAATAAATCCCATTGTTCAGTTTCCTTTTGAATTGAACAATCTTTCAGCCCATCTGACAGAATATTCATTTTTGTCACTTCCCATATTTTCACAATAAGATTCCCTTTTTTCAGTATCTCTGCTTTCTTGAGATTTTTCACATAATGCTTTTTAATTTTGGAAGCTGCATAGGTCACTGGATAATTCTCTATCCCATGTATGTTACCTGGTGTCATGCCCAATAAAGACGGTTCTAAAGTTTGTGCAGCTTCATTTAAGTCTTGTTTGGCATCTAATGTCCCCTCTTTCATCACTTTCATCAGATCTTCTATTTTGCTGAGACCTTCAGTCACTTGCTGAAACCCTGTTATTACTGTCCTTTGCAAAGTAATCTGCCATTCCTTTTCTATTTCTTGTACCGCTGTTCCAAAACTTTGGGATTGAACAGACCAAGTCTCCATTTGTTGTCTTAAATTTTTGGAGGCCATCTCAGGCTTTCCAGTGAATGGGGTTTGTATAGATAATACTATGCCTATAACCACAATGATTGCCCCTTATATATCCTTCAACAGTTTCCACAATTTTATCAACAATCCA
Source organism: Pogona vitticeps (assembly GCF_051106095.1). Taxonomy (NCBI): domain Eukaryota; kingdom Metazoa; phylum Chordata; class Lepidosauria; order Squamata; family Agamidae; genus Pogona; species Pogona vitticeps. The sequence goes on along the minus strand of NC_135787.1, from coordinate 151,868,721 downwards.
AACCCCTAATCATAAACCTCTCCTTAGATCTCCCTCCAATCTTTATCCAAACATTATAATATAAAAATCAAATTTTAACCCAGCAAATTCAAAATCAAATAGAACAGTGGCACAATTATTTCTTCTTTTCCCGAGTTTAGCAGGCTTCTGTTATCAGTCTCACATGCAGTCCAGCAAACAAAACAATAATCACAGAGTCTCAAACTGTCCAGTCGTTGTCCTTGAAGCCCGTATTATGATATTTCCATTAACCCCTTGATGCTCCTCAGTCCAGTCGACCACATCAGCTCCTTCTTTCTTCTCCCGAAAACAACCAGATTCTGTTATTGACAGTTCACAGAGTCCAGGAAAAGGCAAAGAGAAACATGTCACAGCCTAAGTGCATTCACAAAACTCACGTCTCTTAAATCTTGTTGGATGGTATTACTGTCTGGGATTCTTTTCCAGAAACACAAGATTTATTGTTCCGTCTCACTCTCTGGGCTTTGAAATCAGTCTGCTGTATTAAGAGTTAGTTTCGCTTTTAAGACAGACTGATAAGATACGTTCGCCACTGCTTTTCTTCTTTCAGCCAAATATTTTCATTCTTATTTTCAGCTTAATGGGGCTGTTTCATAAATCAAAGGCTTCAGCTTACTTAGTTGTTATATATTTTAAGCTTATATTGGTTGTTCTCCTCTCCCCTGGTAAAGGGTTACTCACAGCTCCGTGCCAAATATGGCTCCTGCTCTGATCTGTGCTGGGTGATTTCTTCAGAGGGAAGAAGTCCAGGTTTGCCTCCCATTCTTCTCCTTCTGCAGCTCACCACCTGCTTCAGAGAGACTTCTCCTAGACTCTCCTTTGATCCCCATTTCAAAAGGGGGATCCCGGATCAGACAGTTCCAGTTTTTCCAGAGAGAGCTCTTCTCTGGAGCTAAGCACCACAAAAAAGCCCTGCCTCCCTGACACCAAAAACTTAACTGGAGTGGGAGAGGGTGAATGAGGGAAGTAATGTTTTCTTGATTTCTTGATTAATTGATACTACTCAAGGCAGGTTAACTAATTATTATAAATGGCTAATGTAACCATTAACAAGCTGATCTCACAGAAGGTTGTGTCTCAGGGACAGCAAGTCCTGTTGCTTACTATCATCTGTGGTGTTTTTTAAGGGTTTTATTGGTGATGAGTAAGTTGCATCTTTCCAGCCCAATTTATAACTGGGTTTGACAAATGGAGATTTTATTTTAAAGAATAAAAGAAAACACTTTGGTTGGGCTTTGGTGTGTGTATTTGTGTGTTAAGAACGGATCCTGCTATGCTGTTGGCATCATCAAGAACATATCACAGGCTTCTCTCTTCCCACAGCTACTCCTTGACTGGGTCTTACCTGGCAACTGCTATTCTAGAAGCAGCATGGATAAAAGAGTTCTAACCTTATGTCCTCTCCCCTGCTTCATTCCATGATCCTGGAAATGTTCATAGTAGTAAAAGAGGAATCATGGAGAGAGGGGGAGAAGAAGAAGAACATATGAAAGGACAGCTCCACAGAAAAAGCAGCATAGGATATGGTGAGGTTCTTCTCCAGTTTGTATTAAAATAAAACCTGGGTAGAATCCTCTCAGGTTTGGTTGCACACTCAGTTGTACATTTTGCAAAACTGCCTACAATATGCACACAGTATTTTTAGTATCTACTTAAAAGTCCAGGGGATAAAGTTGATTGGGTTTATGAATTGTCGAGATCTGTATTCTTAACTGCAGAATTAGAAACTTCAGTGGAATCAATGAAGCAAAGAAGAAACCTTGTCAGCAAAGGTAGAAAACATATTGCTAAATTCCTTGTTCTCATTAAGTTAGCTCATTGTGACACAATGCTACAATTTAGTAAGGAATTTTCAAATCCTACATGATTTCTTGCCTTCAAACCGAGAGCAAAGCCTCCCTTCTTGTAGGTCTCTTGAATTTGCACAAAATGTCCTGCATTCCTTTCCTTCAAGAAACAAAGCACATTCACACAGCAAGTACAGAAGATGGACTGATTGATCAAAAAGATGAAAGTAATTCATCCAGTGCTTCAGGTTTGCATTAAAATGGCCATTCTGCACAAATGCATCACCAATGCAAGAACTCTCTCAAGAGTACCAGAACCCCATCTGCATCCTCATCAGCAAAGTAAAGAACATTACACCTCCTCTCCTTGCCTACAAGGACCAATGAGGATTTATATCCCTACTTGTTTTTAATATGGCTCTTTGGAATAATCTCACATCCGTTGTTCTCAACAGTAATGTAGAAGGGAATAGAGCTGGGGAAAATTGTACTGAAGTACACTGTAGTGAATGGAAGGAAGAGCTTGACCATAAAGAAAGCTGACCGCCGAAGAATTGATGCCTTTGAATTGTGGTGCTGGAGGAGGCTCTTGAGAGTCCCCTGGACTGGAAGGAGAACAAACCTATCATTTCTAAAGGAAATCAAGCCTGAGTGCTCCCTGGAAGGACAGGTCCTGAAGCTGAGGCTCCAATACTTTGGCCGTCTCATGAGAAGACTCCTTGGAAAAGACCTTGATGTTGGGAAAGTGTGAAGGCAAGAGGAGAAGGGGATGACAGAGGATGAGATGGTTGGGCAGTGTCATTGAAGCAACCAAGATGAATTTGACACAACTCCGGGAGGCAGTGGAAGATAGGAGGGCTTGGCATGCTCTGGTCCATGGGGTCACAAAGAATCGGACATGACTAAATGACTAAACGACAATGACATTGTAGTGAAATTTGGTACAACATTTTTAATGGCATAGATCTGCCTCACTCATTCATTGTAGAATTGTTTTAGAGGGAGTCCCATCCACCAGCTGTTTCCCTTCCCAGCAGTAGGTCCCATAGCTATCAGTTTGCTTGCTTTGCTGGAGCTTCTGCCACATGGTAAGATGATGACAGAAAAACTACCTATGAAATTTCACACTAAGGCTGATTATTGTTTTAGCACTAGCAGTCCAAATGCTTCAGATAAATAACACTATGCCTACGTTAGTTATATTCCTTCCTTTACAATTGCTATACAGCATTTATTACTGTCTTGCATCAACTTGCTAGATAAACTTATTTAAAAGGCTTGTTTTGTTTTGTTTTCTGGTCCTTTTTAGCTCATACTCAAAGACAATCATTGACTAGTAGAGAAGTTAAGAATCTGTGCTATGCACTTTTATTATGCATTTCCTCAGTCTACCCTCCCCAGGTTGGATATGGCTTTGCATTCCTGAATCCATGCAATACTGGATAACTACAGGCATATAGGATAAAATATGCAAATATGTACAGAACTCAGAACTAACATAGTTAATTCAATGAGAGAAATGCATGCAAGAACTGCATGTAGCTAGAAAAATATGAACAAACATACACACATCTTGGAAAAAAAACATACTAAAAAGGGACAGATTTATACCATTAAAAATAAAAATCAGATGGGCATAAAATTATTTTGGACCTTTAATAGATAAGCATAAGTCATGTACGGGCAGCCATATCCTATAGACTCCTGCAAGTATGGTTCAATAACTTATCAAGCAACACCAGCACATATTCTAAGTATAAAAAATAAAGAAGCACATATTTGTTTCACCATTTGTGAGTCTTCTTTGTAGCCATTGTACAGCATCTTCCTTCTGAGAATTGTCCTGTAGCAAACATGGGGATCAAAACAACCGTAGGAGTGACATTTTCCTGCACTGGTGAGAAGGCTACTGTGAGAGTGCATATTCTGAAATCATACAAACTGTCCATGAGCATTGGATCCAAAATTGTTATTTTTTAAAAAAATCTGTCTCCTAAACTACTGATTTTTTTTGAAGAAGTAAATTAATCAATAGAAGAAGTAATAGATTGCACTGATATTTGAAAAACAATCCCTTGGGTTTTTTTTTCCTTCCTTGTTGAGTGTTTGTAATATATAACAATTAACACATATGGGCTTCAGTTTGCAGGAGATGAGCAGGGCAGTTGAGGACAGGACATTGTGGAGATCATTTATTCATAGAGCCTCTATAAGTCAGAGGTGACTTGATAGCACATAACAACAGCATACAATATACAGTACTCAGCATACAGTTGAGTGACATAAAAGTCAAGGGGAAGAGAAAAAAGTTATAACACTGTTGCCTACTCCATTCCCTTAAAAAAAGATTATTATTGCATCTGTGGAGATTCCATTTGTAAAATTAAATTTGCCTGTGTTTAAAATTGGATAGATAGGATATGTTTAAATTAGACAGTTGAAAATGCCTTTAAAACTTGGTGTTTTAAAAACAAAGAAAGGATTCATGTAATCACATTTTCTTTTGCTTACTTCAGCTATAAAATGCATAATCTTTGTCATTTGGACATATAATCATCAGTGGGCCATAGACGATGGATCACCTGAATACAATATTTGTTACAGTCAATTGCGCATCCCATCTACTCACCAAACAGCTTAGGGTGACATAAATGGCATCTACTGATGTTTTCATGACACCCATGGACAACCAGCCTCTATTTGTTCTCCCCCCCCCCCCGGTTGCCCTAGAAACACAAAAATTCCTCCCAACCCTGGTTTGCATTTACACATTTGTCTGAAGACAGTGCACATTGCCTAGTTTACATGCAGGAAGTTTCTGTTTCTGCCACTGGCATCTTTGGTAAAGAAAGGTTGAAGTAGCAGGTGAAATGAATGGCATCTGCTAGAGAGCCTGCAGATGCACTGCTAGTCAGCGCTGGCAATGATCAATACGATGCCTTGAGCTCACTGAAGGAAAGAAAGAATAGATATGTCGCATGCAAACAAAACAAGCAAGCAAACAGAAAATAACAGGTCTGTGCCCACTTTATACTAGGCAGTTTTTTCTCCTATGCAGTCTGTAGTGGACTTCACACAGAGACTTAAGGAAGTTAACTTGTGGACTGCAAATCCCAGATTCCTCCATTCAGATTGTAGGAATTATAGTCCAAAAAAGTAACACGTCAAAGCTTTGATGTCGCTTCTCTTGCCACGAGACTTACAATTTGTAAGAGAGTGAGATCTTTTAGTCATCCGCTGTGAAAATTGTTGAAGAATTTCATGGAGTTCTAAAGCTTATGATCAATGTTCTTTCTAATTCTACTAGATATTTAAAATTTGGTTCATTTCCATGGCTCAAAGTTAATGAAGTGTAAAGGAATACATTAAGCTTAGCTGAGATTTAATTAGGACATCTGAATAACGTCCATTCCTCATTAGCTACAATGTGATTAAGATCTATTCATATTAGTATTCATTTCTGGATGGCTATTTGTGAGGTGACTTTGGATTAAAACTGTCTTTGAAATATAGGAATGAAATAGTTTAAAGTACTTTTTCGTTACAGTATAAATGCTCAGCAGAACAAACTGTCTCATTTATCTTGGAGAATTGTCTGATAAATGTAAGGATAATGAAAGTCATACTTTGACTTCAGACATTTATAGTTTATCAAGCTTTCAAAGAAGGTTTTGATTGTACTAAGGAAAAGTGTCCAATTCACCATCAGCAATGGTGTATAAGTTGAAGTATTACCAGTCATGAAGCTCCCATGTGATTTTACCTCAGTGAAGGAAAGAATGAGATTTAACTAATTTGCTCTGCCCCTATTGTCATAGGATCACCACCACTCTCCACACATTGGGGAAATTCTGAAGTGAACACATAAATGTACACATACAGGCACCACACAAAGGGAGACCATGATCCAGACTTTGTTCCACCACCTGGGAAGAACAAGGATTGGAGCCAAAAGCAGATGCAAGACAGTTACCAGCCAATAAATGAGGCCCTTACTATTATCCTCTCATAAATCTAATTGGCCTCAAACTGAGTTTAATCATGGGGTTATTCATATGTCATCTATGTGCAATGCATTATGGAGAGGGAAAAGTATATATTATAAACTGACAAAAATCACTTGTATTGGTTATTAGGCAAATCTGCTTAGTAACCTACCCTCATTTGGTCTGACAAAAAGCCCTCATATTATTTACTAACCCAATTAAAAAGAACAGGACTGTCTCAGATCAACTAGTCTGCAGACTACGAATCCAATGGTACTAAGAAGAGAATTTATTGTGAGACTGCTTTGACCAATTTGACAGCGAGCACCTGAATAGGAAAATTGTCACTACCCAAATTATCTGCCCTGGTGCTGGGCAGACGGTGCAACCCAGTCTGCCTTGCTTCGAATATAATCACAAGGGGTTTTGTGCTAGGAAGCCTTGTAGATTTAGGTACAAGTGCCTTGCATGCGGTGGGCACCATCCGAATTCCTCCTGCTTTAAAGCAGTGGCCCAGAGACAGTACAAAGGTGCAGGGGGTGACAAAAAGCCAACCGGCAGTGGGGGCACCCCTGGAAAGGGGGCCCAGTCCAATTAAGGCTGAAATTTTGGAAGACTGGTTAAGGTTGTACCTCCCCAGGGCCGATGCCAGGTATTTATCAGAATAGATACAGTTTAAAGGTTTAGATGCAGTTTAGAATCCAGGCAGCAAGGGAAAGTAAAGTGTTGGTAGCACAGAGGATCTGATCAATATCTGGCATGGAAGTCACTGTCGAGAGTTTTCCTCTGGGTATGGTTCCCAAGAAGGCCCTGGGTGAGTTCCGCCTGATACATTACCTGTCCTTTCTGCAGGGAATGTCAGTTAATGATGCTACCCCTCTGGAATTGGGCATGGTGCCCCTAGCCAAGGATAAGACCGAGAGACCTGCGGGTTGTGGCGCCAGGCCTATCAGTACTCCGGCGCCTGGGTGATGCCATGTAGGGTATGCATGAATCACTGCACAGAACCAAAATAACTCATGGTATGAGGAAAGATCTCCTAGTACTGAGTTGATTTTGGAGAAATTCAATTGGAGTTCATCCTGGAGAAGGGAAATAGGCTTGAGGGCAGATTTCCAAGTGCACTTGGATGCTTCGGGAGCACTTGAGTTCGGAATCTATGTCCAAGATAGATGGTGCGCTGGAGTATGGCCAGAGGAATGGCTCCAGAAAGGCATTACAAAGGACCTGATATTCATGGCTATTGTCCGATTTTGGTTACACTATGGCTTTGGCGAAGGAATGGTCAAACGTGGTAGTCTGCTTCTGGTGCACCAACCAAGCAATTGTTTATATTATAAATGACCTCATGTTGCAACCAGAACGGGTCATGTTGTTTGGTCAGGGCCTCTACTTTACAGGCATTGTAGTTTAACATATTATGCAGGCCCGCCATGTCCCAGGTATAGATGATGGGACAGCTATCACTCTATCATGCCAACAGAGTGACCTGTTCAGGGAGCTAACACCAGAAGCCAGGGAGCTGCCAGAAGTTCTTCCTCTGGAGGTCTGGCAGATTGGTGTGAGGATGCACCCATAGCAATAGTTTTGGCCCTGGCATCACAAACTAGAAAGGGTTTCTCAGCCATGAACATAGAATTTCAGGAATTTAGGAAGATGGTTGACTTGCAGCAGGCTTGGCCAGCTCCAGTTGAACACCTCTAGCAATTTATGATGTATCTTAATAGGAAAAGGTATCACCAGGTACTATCCAGGGAAGACTGTTGGCTCTGGCATCTCATGCAAAATAAACAGTTATAAGGATTTTCAGGGGATTAGTGAATTAGAAAAATGTTAGAGGGATAGTCCAAGGAGATGGGGAGAGTGATGGACACTAGAGCTCTCATTTCCCCTCCTCTTGTGGAATGCATATGTGAGCACTGGGTGCTCCTGGAGCCTTATTACAGCCTGGAGGAAATGAAACACTTGGGCCGGTGGTCTTCGTTAAGTTATAAAAGGTACAATTAGGACATTAACTAATGTGTAGGCAGGGGCCTGACTTATGTCTTTTCAGGTCCTCTCAGGTCTGGTGGATGACGGCACATAGGGATCGTCGGACATAGCTACATTATGCGACAGAGAGCTATGCTGCCACATCCCTATGGGGATGCTCTTACCCATGGAGAGCAATCTAGAGGCGTCTGCAGCTGCGGCCTCAAATCGGTGTGGTCCACGATCACTCCTTGGTTAGTCTGGTGAGGTGCCAAGAGGATTGGTGATGTTCACAAGACCCGGCAGGGTGTTAACAGGAAAGCATGTAGAGGCATCTGCTGCTGTGGCCTCAGATCTGTGTGGTCCATGATTAGTCCTCGGTTAGCCTGGCGAGGCTTATGCCGCCTAGAGTGGTTGTAATGACCAGATAAGCAGGGTATAAATAAATAAATAAATAAATAAATAAATAAATAAATAAATAAATAAATAAATAAATAAATAAATAACTGTCGTGTTAATAAGGCTGGAGGGGACATTAACGGAAGTCTGTAGAGGCGTCTGCAGCTGTGGCCTCGGACTGGTTATAAGTCACGTCAGCATTCAGTTGGAGAAGCCTGAATTGTTCAGGAGGGATGGGGTCCACCTGTCTGATTCAGGTTTGGATATATTTTAGAAGACATCGAAGGGGGCCTGCTTGTTGAGCTCGGGTGGCTCTGTGGCCGGCATGGGACATAGCATGGCTAGTCCCTATGCTGTGGCGGGTAGTGTGGAAAGAACAGGTATTTTCAGTGTGTCCCAATTGTAATCTCAGGTAAGCCAACAGCACATCCAACCTCCCGGCACTGCAGATTGTGTGATTACAGTGCCTGTGGGGGGAAGATGCGCTAGGCCACTTCCAGACCAACAGTCATCAGCTAAAGATGGGCTGAGGTCTGGGGGGGGTGTTTATTAGTGGCTGGCCGGGTTCCTGCTGTCTGGTGACCACTGGAACTTGGGGCCAGAAACTTGCCCGTTTCTTGATCAAGGGGGATTTGGATACCCCTGCCTTTTCTCTGTTTCCGCACTACAGCAGGCCCCCTCTTTTGCCAAAGGACGGCAAATTTCATATTTGGATGTTATCAATAAAGTGTAGTCCATATTTAACTCATATTACTGTCTCACATCTTTATTCCGGGATTGGGACAGCAATGGCTCAAAAAATTCCCTGGTGTACATCTGCTCCCACTTCCCAAACTGTCCACAGTGTTTTAATTTTTTTTCATTAGAGGGGACAACAAGTCTGAAGAAGAAGAAGAAGAAGAAGAAGAAGAAGAAGAAGAAGAAGAAGAAGAAGAAGAAGAAGAAGAAGAAGAAGAAGAAGAAGAAGAAGAAGAAGAAGAAGAAGAAGAAGAAGAAGAGGAGGAGGAGGAGGAGGAGGAGGAGGAGGAAGAAGAAGAATTTATTTCATAAGAAAACTATTTAGGCTTCCAAAGTGAACAAAGAGACTTCTGGAAATTGCCCACCCTTATCTAAACAGTAACTGGTTGATATTGTCATCTGTTTTTTTATTTGCTTCTTTTAACTGGGAAAAATGGGTCGTGATGTCATTCAATGTATTTCTTCACGCTTTTCTAGATGTTCATTTGATGTTCAGTTTAATTAATAACTATACAAATTATTAATGGTTATATCATATTCCAAATGAATAATTAGGAACAATTCAGAGAACATCACATGGCAGAAATACCATTTGGTGGGTAGTTTCTAAGTCAGCTCTACAATGATTTATCTTAATACCTTTGGCTGAGGAAGAGCAAATGCATAGAACTTCTGTAACTGTAGCAAGAGATAAAATGTGGTTTTACAAAATATCCTACTCTAGTCTTGAAAGTCTGATTCTTTCGAGTTGAACTAAAGAGAAACAAAAGATCATAAAACCCTTGCTTTCCCTATATTCTCTGAAAAGAACTTAAGACCTCCAGTAATATCTCCTCTTTGCACAACTTTCAGTTTTCCACTGAACTTCATTCATGGAGATTATGCCATTGGAGAGTCTGCTCAAAGTATAACACAGATCCTTCCTTGTTTGAGCTCCTTGGAGAGCTTTTTTCCATGGAGCAGTCTCATCACTTTCATACCTAATCCCTCTTGAGCAGAAATAAACTGCTGTTTCTTTTCTGATCAGAGAAAATACTGAAATCTTTTAGGCTTCCATCTAACAATCACTTAGACTGGTGAAAGCTTCACCGAGTTCAAGAGGACTTACATCTAAGGAGACATGAATTAGATTGCACAGTTAAAGAACTAAGGAGATACACCGACAACGGAGGACAAAAGAGGAAAGTGATTTGCATAAAATTTCATAAGCTAATTTATATGTGCAGAAACAAAATTAGAAATGATTCCAGTCATTTACATAGAATTACAGTATATCTCACTCAAGTACAGAATACAGTAACCAAGTAACTTTTGTACCTGCTAAGCCTGCTGTCCTGGTGGTCACTATGGATGGGCAACCTTATGGTCTCTGATCTCCTTGCTTTTGGTTCTTTGCCTTTACATCAGCCCAGTTGGGCTACCCCTCAAAAGTCTAATTGTCCTTTGTCAAGCTTTCAAAGGGAGGACAGTCCTCTTTTACAGCGGACGCATACTCCCCAATTCAAATTGCTGTTTATAAGCTTCTCATAAGCATTGGGACATCCCAAGCAGGAATAGAATGCTTGGCTAGAAAGACCATTGGTCCGATTAAGCTTTGTTTCTCTTGTGCTGTTGTGTTCTGGTAGCTACAAGTCCCTAATATTCGCCAGGTAATTGCTGCTGTCTTGGGAGCTGGAACAGCTGGCCTAAGTGATTCCCTTTGCCTTCAAACCTGGGGATGAGAAGGAAGCTTCAACACACTGCTCACAGACTCTCAAGTTCCTTTGGATCGTGCATTGAAACCTGAGCCAAAGACATACTGAACTCTTCCTTCTGTGTTTCCCCATCTGTCCCTTGTCCTCCCACTTGTCACCTCTAATCCCTGCCACCCAAGCTTGTTTTTTTTTCCTTCCTTCTCTGCTAATGAAGAAAGGGGGGCATAGCCCTCTCTCCTTTCAGATGTTTGGCATCGCCTTACATCAGATACGAAGTCCACATTCTAGAGTCAAATTTGAATTAGCATTCACCTGAATGATATCGTAAAATTGACATTTCTGAGGTACATGAATTTTATTTTACTTTCATGTGGGAACCTTCAGTTTATATATTCTCAACTCTTGCTTTCTTCCCCAGAAAACACATGCATCTCATTTATCAAAATCATGTATCTACCCGAATGTAACATCTTCATTGAACATACTTGCTTTCAAAGCATTAAAGGTTGCATTAATTTCACAATGATATGCTATAATCTGTCAGAAGGGGTCCTCAGGCCACCTGCTGCCCATGAAGGCAGTTTTTAAGATTGGTCCTGAGACCTGAAAAAGTTTCCCGCCCTTGCTTTATCACATGTAATTTGAAGAGCAATCAGCACTAGGGATGCATGTGTGCACAGTTAAGAACAAATAGCACCCATTCTTTGTAAAGGCCCTGATCCTTCTTCACACTCACTATTTAATATAGTTTGACACAAGGCCTAGCTGGATATACTACAGCAGTTGCATCTGCTACACCTCCCTTCTTCTGAGAGAAGAGCTCTTTGACCAGACTGGCAGGACACTTTATATTCTTAGACATGAATATTGCAAAACAGGTCTTGTTTTGTAAGATCACACAGCAGGAATGGTGTAAAGTATGCTTGGGTATCACCCAACAAGATTCTCTGAGCCTGATTTTAAGACTATGCTGGCACTGTTTCATAAATCATGCCATTAAATTGTCATTGCCGGTATATCAAGACAGGATTATATTAGGTGTTTATAAGGTCTATATGTTGTTTTGGTTCAAAGGCCATTCAAAACATTCTAAGAATGTGCAAATAGGCCATTTACAAATTATTACACTGGCAGGGGAGCTTGCTGGGATACATGAATGAACTATCCAGATGGGACGGAATAGATACTATCAGTCTTTCCAGGACCTGGAAAATTTGCTCTCTTTTTTGAATCAGGCTGGCTGGGGAGATTCTTGGGAGTTAAAGTCCAAAAATGACCTTATAAACTTTTTAAACTCTCTCCATGAAATCAACATGCTGCATGTACATGTGACTTACAGATGCGCATAGGCTTTGCATTTAATCTCCCTACCCACCCGGCAGAAATATCACAGAAAATTATATGGTATTTCTCCAAGGTTTTGTAGAAGAAATGCCATTAAATGAGACCTTTCAATTCCCATGCAGAACTGGCATCTTCATACAGAGGATTCACAGGAAGGAAGGAAGGAAGGAAGGAAGGAAGGAAGGAAGGAAGGAAGGAAGGAAGGAAGGAAGGAAGGAAGGACATGGTGAAATTTTGATGATATGGCAAGATAAGATTTGGACAAGAGTGAAAAATGTTGCAAGTGCTCATCACATCCCAAGTAAACACGACACTGACTAGAAAGTGTCTTCCAGCTAAGCCAGCTTGCAATACAGCATTTCCTTCTTTCCAGTTCTTTCCAATAGGCAGTTTTATATTGAAAGCATACATTTCCAGTTTTGCAATTTTCTTCACTTCCTTAAGTGGTTTCTTAACTAAATTGGCCCAGAATACGGATCCTGGGGGACTGTTTATTAGCCTAATATACCACAGAGTCAACTGGCCATTAGTGTAAAAAGAGACTGGAAACAGCACTTACAAAAACTGTCTTTCAGCTTCATGCTTGTTCCGTTTGAATGCCTGCACTAAGGTCCTAGATGTCCATGCCAATATCATCCACCTTGCTATTTATTGCCTCATTTCCATTGCCAATTTCAAAAGAAACTATCCATGCAATATAGACCATTTCAGATGGATGGCTGTGTCTTATGGGGGCTGTTTTAATTCTTTTTCTCCGTTTATGATAATTATATTTGATAGATCCAGTACTCAGGCTCTTTGTTGTACTTAATCTATCAATGTAACTTATAAAGATATAATACTCCATCATTCTGTCACACTCTTTCATTTGAGCAGCTGTATTGAATGAGTGTTTACACAGCAGATTCTCACCACCATCATATGCAAAGACCTTGAACTGCTGATTTTTAAAAGTAGTTCATTCCCATTCCTTGTTATAGTATTTGAAAAGTAACTTTTAAAAGTTTTTTATCACATTGAATACCACAGAGGAGATTGGTTTCACATTTTCACTCAGCCATGAACTTCATGGAGCCATTTATTGAACCTATCTCAAAGGGTTGTTATATGAATCAAATGCAGGAAAAGGAAGACCCGTGTTTACCATCTTGATTTCTGTAGAAGGAACGGAAGGGATTGTTTGTACAACACCCCTGTAGAGTCTCACTCTTACTAAGACCTCTAGGTGCATGCCACAGACTGATTTAACTGGAAAACATGTCAGGCCAAAGACAAGTATAGGTTAAAAACAATGGTGGAGGATAAATATGTTCAGGTACTGTATCAAAGTGAGCCAAACCCCCAAGAGGAAATGACAGGATTACAGCTCTAAACAACTCCTATTAAAATTACATACAAGACATGATTACCCCAGCCAAAGAGTTGTCTCACAGAAGAGCCCTCCTGTGGAGAGACCATATAGATTAGATCATCTTCTTTTATTTTTATGTTATATAAGGATTGCCTGGAAGTCTGGGAGAGCAAATCCCCCCAAAATGTATTCTCGAAGGCTTTCACGGCTGGGATGTGATGGTTGTTGTGGGTTTTTCGGGCTCTTTGGCCGTGTTCTGAAGGTTGTTCTTCCTGACATTTCACCAGTCTCTGTGGTCGACATCTTCAGAGGAACAGGAATAGGAACTCTGTCCAAGAAACAACATCAAACTGAAGAGGAAAAACAGCTCCCACAAATAAAGTATTTCTGCCATACATCAAAGTGGTCACGGACCGCATGGAGAAACATTTGAAAAAAAACAACAACCTACAAACAGTATTCAGGCCCACCACAAAAATACAAATGTTATGGTCAGCAAAGGACAAAAGGGATCCCCTCACCACTGCAGGAGTATACCAGATACCTTGCAGTTGTGGACAGGTATATATTGGAACCACAAAACACAGCATTCCCACCAGAATCAAAGAACATGAGAGGCACTACAGACTAAAACAACCATAAAAATCTGCAGTAGCTGAACATGCCCTAAAACAAGCTGGACATGAAATTCTATTTCAAAATACTGAAGTACTGGACAACACCAGCAGTCATTATGTTAGACTGCACAGGGAAGCCATTGAAATCCATAAATATCAGCATAGCTTCCACAAAAAAAGAGGAAAGTCTGAAACTGAACAATGCCTGGCTTCCATCACTGGAAAATACAGCCTGCAGAAGGTCAACGAACTCTACCCAGCCACAAGCACCAGGGATCATTGCACAAAAGAGACCAGCTAAAGACACCCATCAACCACAGTGACAGATAATCTCTCCCACTTATCACAACAATATATCCACAACAAAAACACGCTGATCACTCTATCTCCTGAAAAGGACAAAAGCTGGTTCCACAGCTATAAATACTCAACTATCCAACAAACAGCAACAGAGCATGGACAGAGTTCCTACTCCAGTCCTCTGAAGATGCTGGCCACAGAGACTGGGGAAACATCAGGAAGAACAACCTTCAGAACACGGCCAAAGAGCCTGAAAAAAAAAAAAAAACCCAAATGGTCTGCATTTTTGTAAACAAGAGTTGCCCATCTTCTTCTTCCTATGCATTGCCTTTGGGCCATTGGGTAGGATTAGTCATTTGGGCAAATGTTAAGATCAAGACAGAACAGGGCACAAGACTAACGAGGGGCCAGATCACTAGTCAGCCTGGCCAGAAACCAGATAGAAAGATACAGGTTGCCTTTCAGATAGAAAGATGCCAGTTTTTAATTAGGTGTTCTGGGGGAAACTTTCAGGATGCCTCTTCTTTCTGTGTCTATCTCTGCCTGAACCATGTTCTTGATTACCCCTACCAAGCTTCTTTATATTGATTTTGATCTGAAATCACTGCCCCCTGCCCCAAATCCAGGTTTTAACCAGAGACAGTCTTACAAGATTAAGGAGAGGTAATATTTGTCACCCCTAATCCATCTTCTGGGAGCAATACATTCCCCATACATTGCTGGGTCCCCTATCTACCCCCCTTGTGCATGTGTTTGTGTGTGTGTGCCCTTCCTTTCCTTACTCTTCTTATCTTTTTAGCACCTCTTCAGAACAGCTTGAATTTCAGAATCCTCACAGCCATGGGAGTTTGCTTCTTTTGAGTGAGTTTTTCCCTATATTAGTTGTGAATCTGTTCTATGTTTAATCCTTCAATAAAATTCCCCTTGTGAATAGTTATGGAATGAGATATACTCAGTATGTGAAGACATACTATTGACACAGTTCAAATATTTTTTACAGATGTATATCTGAACATTTGTTTGCTCTTACATGTACTCAGAGAGCATATCTGATAACAGGGTACAAACATACATGCATAAATAAATCTACACAATTAGAAAGCACGTGGGCTATATGATTCCTACTGTTTTGTGCAAAAGAACCAACTGGTTTTTTTCTATTGTAACATTCCCTGCTTTCATCTAAATGGTTCAAATTGTTCAGATGTTCTGCTGCACCCCACAAGCATCACACATTTCCAATTTTAGGCAGAATGGAAAAACAATCTTATTGATACCTATGTATCTCCTACTTATCACTGACCATTTATCTCCTAGATTTCAAATCCCCACTTGACCATGGGAACTCACTGACAGAGTAGAATTGGTAAAACCACTCCTTAAATATCTCACATTGAAAACCCTATTAGGATAACTATAAGTTGGTTTTGACTTGATGGAACAGAACACACCCACCCACCCACCCACCTATATTCTAGATGTCATTTTCACTGCTCTCTCCAGCTGTATTCAGGCTTCACAAAATGGGTTAAAATCATCATGTGATGATAGAGGCACTCTAGTCCAGTCCATTCCTAATCTCTCTCTATGATTAGACAGTTTGAAGGTGACCATGTTTTATGCAAATGGAATCTCCATATCATTAGGAATACTGATCTTTCTGCCTCTGCATCCTTCACATCCTCATTCATGGGCTGGAACCGGAAGTTCAAAATTGCAATTTACAATCCTTGTCACACAGAGTTCTACAGAGGGGTATTAAAAAGCTGCTTTATAATCTTGGATCTTTGGTTCATCTAGCCTAGTACTGTTGACACAGGGTGGCAATTACTCTCCAAGGCTTCTGTCAGGAGACATTCTCTAGCCCTGCCTGGAGATGCTCAGGACTTCTGTATGCAACCTTCCCTATAATGGCAGCTTTAAGTAACTAAATTGAAGGGAATAAATAAAAGCAAGGATCAATATCTAAATGATGTACCAAGACTTTTAGATCAAAATCCTATTCCAAAATACCACACACATAAGAGCAACCATGTCAGTGGTTTTCTTGTAATCCACCTGGAAGTGTGACCAATTGCCCAACTGATTATGCAATGCTGACATGTCTGAAAGCACAATATGCATTGCTTGTGTAATTATCATGCTATGCTTCACAGTCCTGACAGGATTCTGGCCCTTGAAATGCTGATCCTAACATTTGTGGGGGGAGCTCAACATGATCTACAGGGACTCACAGTGGCTTTTCATGGTTTCAGTTGGCAGTTTTCCCCAACACTGCTTATATATGCCATTGCCAGAAACAGAACCTGGGAACTTTATCATGTAAAGTGTGACCTTTCACAACTGGAACCATCCACTAGTACAGTTAAAAACAAAGAAACAAAAAGCCCAGTCTAGATCGCTGGTTCTTAACCTTTGTTACTCAGATGTTTTTGGACTGCAACTCCCAGAAGCCTTCACCATCAGTTCTGCTGACTGGGGTTTCTAGGAGTTGCAGTTCAAAAACACCTGAGTAACAAAGGTTAAGAACCACTGGTCTAGATGATGAAAGACTTTCAGCTCCTTAGGTAGCTCGTAGTCTTTAGTTACCCTGCTGTATTGCACTCAAAGGTACTGCATCCTGATTTTGTCCATCTGAAAGGTCACTGAACACAGATGGCCAGAGAACTGGACTCCTAATTTTTCAAACTAAGCATATTCATTCCAAGATTAATCAGGATCCACTGATAGTCTTATATTATAAAATACCATTCACAAATTCTCTTCTGCAGTTGAAGAGTGACTACTAATTATTTTTAGTATAAATAAAAAGCCACTTGAGAGAACAAACAATGATAATATGTCATTTGCAGAAGAACATCTCATTTAAAAAAAAACAAATGCAGGCAATCATTTTAAATATATGATGGACTGAATATATAGATTCATGCTGGATTTCAGATGATGAAGTATCAGAATAACAGCTTGTCAGTGAATGGTCTCAAGAGTGGTGTCATATTCCTCTAGAGTTCCTGGAATACTAGATATCTTGGAATACTGATATCCATTCCCCCTCATCTCATGATAAGATATTTTTAATGCCTCTCTCTTTTGCATCTCTCTTGCTATGTTTCTCATACTTTCGGAGTTTTATGATGAAAACAGATCTTCACTGGTAGTTTAAAGTAATGGGAATGGTATTTCAGATAAAACAGGAGATATAATGTTTAACTGATGAATTAAGTTCCTCATGATGATGCCATAATCCCATTCTCACTGTTTGCTCTATTCCTGTTGTTATGCAGCTGGACCCATGTATTGTATCTGCGTGTTACTGAGAGCAAACTCCGGGAGGCAGTGGAAGACAGGAGGGCCTGGCGGGCTCTGATCCATGGGGTCATGAAGAGTCGGACACGACTTAATGACTAAACAACAACAAATGGTCTCAACCTGAGTTCCAGTGCAGTTTTTCCCCAGAGATGGGAGAGGATTTTGTTTGATTCATTCACCTCCATATGCAAATTTATTCATAAATTTGATAGAAGAATTTGAGATTTTAGACATCCAAACATAGCAGAAGGCAAAACTGAAAAAGGTATCTGTACGGACCACTTACTTGGTAAGTTTTTTCTCCCCTGAAAGGTTTCTTATCTTTAACAACAGTATGGCAGACAATTAACAATGTGGTTCTCTTATGCTTGGAATAACTATACATGGTAAGAGCAGGTATCAGACAATTCCATTAGCTTCTTTAGAAAAAAAAACTTAAATGTTCTGATTTCTTCATGAAGTTGACAGGAAGATCGATTTTTAAGCACTTGAATGTGGGAGAAAACTAAACTGAGCTATTTGAGACATAATCCCTAGTTTTCAAAAGTAGGAGCTTCTCTTCAAATCTTCCTGCCTGCTCAACAGATGAATGTTGGGGTGGAGTGAGTCTAGATGTGCCATCTAAAGTGTGGGTTAATTAGTCATTGTGGGAACCCGTTTCAGGTATATAATCTGTGAAAAAACTGACAACCATTGTATTAACACCTTCTGAGTGTATAACTGAAGAGGACTTATGTCTGTGTTATTATTAATGCCACTGAGCCATTTACCAGTCAGGATTGTCAGAGTGGGGTACATAATCATTGTCTGAAACACCAGTGCAACAGAACACATAGAGAGATTGTTTAGGAAATTTCAAAATGAAGCTTTTTGAGTGTCAGTAGAGTTATGATCTGCCACAATGGTGGGTTGTCTGCCAGATGTATCAGGACAGAATGCAGGAGATTTTCTTCGAACTAAAAAAGTTTATCCCAACGGTGAAACTTTAGCCTCCAGCTATGCTCTATTTGTGCTTTGATGCAATGGTTGGCTAAGGTTCCCAGTGTGGTGTAGTGGACAGAGTAAGGGTCTAAGTCAAGAGGCTTAGGTTCAAATCCTTCCTCAGCCATAAAAACTTACTGGGAGTGTGGAACTGGTAAAGACACTCCTTAAATATCTCACTTACCTTGAAAGTCTTACTAAGATCAAAAAAGTAACAATTACCTTGAAAGCTTTATTAAATAGCACATAAAAGGTGAAGGTACTTCCCACTTGTAGGCTAAGCCAAAGAATCTCTCTTAATTTTACAGAACTTTTTGAAGATCATGAATTTTGACTCCCTCTCTGCTGCCTTTTCAGGGTATGGTATGAGCATGGGTGATTTTTCCCCACTATGCCAGGAAAGTGGAAACAAATATCTTCTATATACAATAAACTTCTCTTATCTTCTGCTGATCACAGTAAGCCATCCTGTCTTGTGGCTGACAACAGATGTAGAAGAAGCTGACTTAAGCTACATTTAGGGGAGGACCTGGGGTGAGTATTTTGTTCTACCCTTCAAAAGTTGCACTGAAGTACTATCTCAGCGATACTTCCATCCAGCCTTTCCCTGCAATATTCTTTGGTTTTCAGGCAATGAATAAAACACAATGAATAAAACTAATCCATGGTAACCAAATACAAATAAAAATGTTTTTTTAAATAAATATATGTTTGAAAAAGATCACAATATTAACTACCTTAACCTACAACTATGGGACATGTAGTGTGGTCCTCGTATCTACTATAGAACAGTAAACTCATTTAGTAATTAAACTGCTTGTTGGTTTAGCAACAGCAATTTAACAAGAAACCCCCCCTTCAGTTCAATTTTCAGTCTAAATCTAAATTCAGTCTTTCATCATAACCAGAGAGCTGCTATCTTGTAGAACTGCCTGTCTTTGAAGATAAAAATAAAATTCACCAGATGGCAGGTGCATTCAAAACAATGTGGATTTAAATGAAGCTGTCTGTCACATAAGGATTTTTGATATTATTTCCAAATTACTCCTTTCTTAAAACTAACTCATCTGGTAATGTTCTTATACTTACCAATCAATCATAGTTTCAACTTTGCTAAGGCCCTGCCATCCCCTAAATGTTGCTTCATTTTATAGTAGTTCCAGTGCAGCATAATTAATACATCATAACTGTATTAATTTAAGTCTTATTTTGAAAAAAGAATCATGAGGATCTGAAACCTAGTTCAGGACAGGCATACTGTTATTTAGCATTTACACTCTAAATGCTGAAATGTTGTGGGAAGTGAGGGATAATTGCATATGCCAAGGAAAGAGTTCAAGTTTTTGTTTAAATAACTGTCAAATATGGTTCATGGTCACCATTGCCAGACATATCTAGGAACGACCATATTTGGTGTGCTAATTCAGCTATGCAAAGATCCTCTTGTGCTCTGCCAAATTTTGGTGTCTTGACCATGGCTTGACACAGGAGTGCACCCCAACTATAAACCTGAGTTTTTAGGGGGAACATCTGAAATCCTGTTTTCCTGTTCTATCATTCTGCTGACCATTGTTCTTCTCTGGATGACATTTCAGATTGTTCACCCTTATCTGATCCATGACTGACACCAGGCATCGGTTTAGAATTAAAACAACTTTCTTGACCTAAACAGTTGTGTTTCAGATCTACCTTCCCACATTGTCATTGCTGTTCTTCGCTGAATTCCTTGTCCTTTGTCTTCATCCAGAAGGAAGGCTAATACTAAAAATATCACAATGTTTAGCAAATATGAAACCATAGGCTGTTACTAGCAGCAGCTGACTTTCAGTAATTAAAAACTTCCTACTTCTGTCCTGCAGCTTTTTGGACACCTATCCTTTTCATCACATGGAAGCCATGTGGGACAGAAGGTGGAAATCCTTAATTACTGGAAATTAACTGTAATGGATGACATTCATGGCAGGCTGAGATTTTTAGTAAATAAAGGTTTCATCTTTTCATTGTGCAGCTCCCATGGCTTCCCAGCAATTAAAAAGATAACTCAGGAGTCAGAAAACTCATGGAACAGAAGTACAAAGTTTTTAATTAGCAAAAAGTCACCCCTGCCAGGCATCATTGCCCTTCTGCAATTACACAGCGCAGTTTCAACCAATATATTTGTTTGGATCAATAAAACAAATTGAGACCAATTTCTCGGCCATTGAGGTCAATACTGTAATATTTTGGAGGCAGGAGAAAGCATGCAAAAGTTTCCTTCTATTTAACAGCAGATGATAATTTTCCTCTTAATTTTTATCCTGTGTTCCATTGAATAAAGTCTTATAATTACATGATACATATTGCTATAAAATGAATGAAAATAGCACTGTTTGTGTGGATTGCAGCAGGTTCACAGATCATTGAGCAATCCAAGAGTAAAATATCCAAAGGGCAATATTAACATTTAATCTGTGTTTTCCTCTACCTGACCAGACTATTCAACCATACTTTTCAAGAATGTCACTTTGATATTTTTTTAAAAAAATAATTCCCCATCATTTCTTAACAACAGAGACCATGACTGAAACTTTCTTGTAACCCTCTTCATGCTTTCAGCTATGCATGTGCCTTATCTTTAGGTAAATGTGTGAAAATGAACTGAACTCAGGCCATGCATCTGTTTCTTAGGGAAACATGGGCTGGAGGCGAGATCTCAGAAGCATTATGAGGATGAATCCCTTGCATTAAATCTGGCACTCACACATCATGATTAGAAGCAGGGAAAGAGAAAAAAATCACAAAGATAAAGAAAAGTATGTATGAGGGTTTTAAACTTAGAAATGAATCTTCCTTGATTGTTATGCTGTAAAGTAATTGATTAAATTATAGAAATCCTGTGGCCACATCACCACTATAGTTTCCCATCCTTTCTCTCTGCCCCCACCTTTCAGATCCAGGAAACATAAAGGGTGTGGGCAAAGAGAAAGGATGGAAATTATGAACATTAGGTTCCATGTGCTGTCCTGTAGAGAGAGAAAAAAAATCAAAGATCTGTGTGCCCATTGCTCTCTTACAAACCTTCCCTCATTCCCTTTGCAGTGACTGTCTTAGGAAGTGAATAAGGGAATTGGAGCCATGCAAATAATGTCATAGGCCTGGACATGTATCAGGTCAAAATATCACCAAAAGGGCAAAAGGTAGTTAGCCTCCTTGGGTATGGAACTTTCACACATGAACTGGGTTCAAGGCTTTCCATAAATCCTTACTTCTAACAAATGAATTAAAAATGAGCAATAAACTACAACTGTACAGTGTTGCATCCATACAATTAGTTCTAAATGGTTCAGGTAGGTTTGTGGAAGAGTCCTGTCTGATGTTTTGATGACACTCAGTCCAGGTTATGCTGAGGTAAGTGTTCCAGAAGCACATTTTTCATAAAGCAGTTCCTTATGTTGTATCTGCCTGTCCTGCAGCTGTTAAAGATGAGGAGCCTCACAGCAAAAAGATGTGGCAGCAAACTTAATTGAGTGGGAAAACAAAGAGACAGAAAAATATTTCTCTAATTGCCTACATTTATTATTCAATTATGCCCATTATGTTTCAGAAGATACTGTTCCCTTCATTGGGGCAACAATAAACAGAAATACAAGATTTTAAAATGGATTCTTATGGAAAATTATTACTGCAATTGCTGATAAAAGCATAAAAAAGATAAATCCTTCATATATCCCATAAATATTTAAAAGCAATACATCACTTTGGATGTTCGTATTAAATAAGCATTTCTCAAATATATAGGAAGAAAGGGAATGAGAAGTAGAAATACGAAAAGTCCTAGTTAAAAACAACAGCTGAACCCATCCCCTGTTAAAAAATTGTAGACAAATAGATGGGATTTGTTTGTCTCTCTTGATTTTGTTGTACGCAGATCTTTCCCTCCTGCTTTCTGATCTAAACTTAACTGAACACCACAACACTGAAAGAATATCGACAAGTTCAAAGCCCAGTATTTTAAGAGCTATGTACTATAGCAAGTTATGAACCAAGTAGGCAGGCTCCTTCACTCAAATCTGGAAATGAGTCCCACTCCTTGGTCCATGATCTGCTAGTGTTAAGCACTCAAAGGCCTCCTGAGTGGATGAGTAAATCTGTCTGTTTAGTTAAATATTATATCATTCCATTTGTCTTTATGAAGAAATTTGCAAATTTGTGAAAGTTCTCTCAGACAGTTCAACTGAACAAAAATATTACTCAGCCCTATCCATTGTTGCTGTGTGTCTGGTCAGTGAGGAAGCAGACAGACAAACTTCCACAAAACAGAATTCCATAGTTTGGGAGAGGCAACAAAAAGCCTTGTCTAATCTTCTTGCCAGCTTCACTTGTCTTCAAATGGTTGTATCTGGACCTCATTCCAAGACCCCAGAAACAGCTGGAATGTGCAGGAACAAACAGTCTTGTCAATCTTGGGATATCCTGCCTCCACTTCTATATTTATTTCTGAATTTGCTTTTGCCTCTGAAATGTACCTTAGCTGCTGACTCCCAGGTCCAGCCCAGGACTGATTCTAGAAGCACAAATAGTTACGAGCAGAAGTGGTGGATGCCAGTGATGAATCTCTGAGCTCTTTCTGTCAGTGTTCCTTGATTCATTCCAGTCACATCGTGGCATCAGAAAAAAAGGGGGCTGGGTGGGGAATTTATGCAATAATGTTAGTTTTCAGAGCTCTGTAGGCTGCATCTCATTTGAAGGAGGGCAGTCTTTACAGAAAGTAAATCTTTACAAAAATTTACTGTGAGAAAGGGAAATGCCAATGACCTTCCATATTTTATTTGTTTTTGTTCTGACAAGTGAATGCCTGTCAGACCTGCACGCATTACAGAAACAAATTTCACCCATTAAAAAATCTTCTCTGAGTTCAGTGTCCATTTATTGTTCAGAAGTTCTCTAAAGACAATGAATCCATTGAAACTTTGATAGTAAAAACAAAACAACAAAACAGGCCTCTAGTTTATAGCCTTCACTCCAGCAGTGCCACCAATAGGAGATGGATACTCCCATACATACTCTACTATCACCACATCTGTCTTGAATTTTGCTCTAATCTAATTCAGTCACTCTTGTGGAACTAATACTTTAAGAATTTTGCCCTAAATATAGCACATTGGAGTATTGCTTGTGCCACTTCACTCTATAGAAAGAAAATGAAAGATATAATTAGAGGAGAAACATGCTTTGGCAAATCAAAATCAGTTTCACCAGCTTTTTCTGTTTTTAAAAATTGTAGTTTTATGCATGCACATGGGCACAACACACACACACACACACGTGTGTGAAACATAAAGAGAAATTTAGACTTGGGGAGTGTCTTCTGTTCACCAAATCTTAAAGAGGAATAACCATGATGATAAAATGGTGGAAGACTGAAGAATTATATTCTTCAAGAAAGTAATTCTAGCCTTCACTTCTTGAACCTTTGATGCATCATCCATTGAATTCATCTTATTATCTAACACTCTAACATGGTACTTTTCAGTCAAGGCTGCTGAGTGGTAAACCATTGAATGGTATCTATATACATGTGATTTCACTTGAGATGGGGGTATTTGTATTTGTATACGAATATGAATATCTCCGAATAGCTGGACTTAATGAGAGTCCAGCCCCTGGGGCCAGACCATCCACTCATGCATCTACTGAGGCCCTGGCCCCTCTCATCTTTCCAATCACACCTGGAGGGCTGCTCTCTTCCCACTCAGCTAGCCACTCCAGGCAGGGAAAGGCAGGACACTTTTATCTGCATGGCTGCTGAGTGGCCAGCTGTGTGGGAAGAGAGTGGTGCTCTGGGCGTGACTGGAAGGATGAGTGGGGCTGCTGCCTTAGCAGGATGCATGAGTGGACAGTCTGGCCCTAGGGGCCAGACCCTCATTAAGTTCAGCTGTGCTGTGATATTTGTCTTTGTATATGAATATCCCCATCTCTAGATTTCACTCACGAACACAGAAAGAGATTGAATTAGCATTTCCACAGGTGGATGGATGGATGGATGGATGGATGGATGGATGGATGGATGGATGGATGGATGGATGGATGGATGGATGGATGGATGGATGGATGGATAGATAGATAGACAGATAGAGAGAGAGAGAGAGAGAGAGAGAGAGAGAGAGAGAGAGAGAGAGAGGTGCCCCGCATTGCTACGATAATCCGTGCAGCAAAAATCGTCGCTATACGGATTTGTCACTATGCGGGAAAAAAGCCCATAGGAATGCATTAAAACCTGTTTAATGCATTCCTACAGGCAAAAAACTCACCTTTAAGCGAAAATCCTCCATACAGCCACCATTTTCGCTGCCCAGTAAGCGAGGAATCGGCGCAAAAACACAGCGGGTGGCCATTTTTTTAACCCGGTGGCCATTTTGGAACTGCCGATCAGCTGTTCTAAAAACATCGCAATGCAAAAATTGGTAAGCGAAACAGCTTACCGATCATCACAAAGCGATATTTTCCTATCTAAACCATCGCAATGCGATCACTTTTGCGATCGCAAAAATTTAATCGCTATGCGGATTTGTCATTAAACGGGGTGCCCGTTAAGCAAGGCACCACTGTAGATAGATAGATCCAGCCAGCCAGCCAGCCAGCCAGCCAGTCCACTTACCACTTACCACTCACCATGCAGCCCGCACAGTCATCATAATTTGCAATTTGCTAGTTGTGGAAGTAGTCTGTGGTGATGCTTCTGTTGTGTTGCTTAGGTAGGAGAGGAACTTGGAAACTTACCTTTAAATAGTTATCAGTTAGATTTATAGCTGGCTGGATAGCTCAATGAGATGCAGCAACTGGCTGTGGAGCCAGTGTTGGGAGGTGGATTCCCCACTGTGATCTGAAGGGAAAGAGTGAGACTGTGTAGTCTTGGGCAAGCTGCAGAGTTACAGAATGAATAAGATCATATTACCTATGTGGGATTGGTTCCAAGTCAAATGCTGTACATTAAATGGCCTCTGGCTCTCTCTAGTGGCCAGTTCTGATAAATACACCTTGGAAAGATGTATGAATATGTATTTTGGGGGCAGTATTTAGTATTTTCAGGCAGCGGATAGGTGAATCAGTGGATACTGATCCTGCAGATGGGGTCCTACTCTATTGTAGGGAAAGTTCATTCCTAGTTTCATTAGCAATGGCTAATATGCGTTTATGCCAATTTCTAACCTGGCTTAAGAGTTACAAAGTAACACAATAGAATAAATGAAAAGAAGGGAGTTCAATGGTCAGGAAATTAATATAATGCCTGGGCTTCTGATATTTCTACCTACTTGTAAGCAGAGAGTGAACCAGAAGTGTGAAGGCCGTCTCTGCATTGTTCCAGCTAAGGCCCTAACCTGATGGATGAAGAGGGGGGGAAAAGGTTAAGAATGCCAAGATGGAAGCAAAGTCAGACTTTAATGGCTGACATGCCTTAGTTACAGAATTTTCCCTCTGTTTCTCACATGGGTGCATGATAGATAGTATCCTGTGAAAGAAAGGATCCATCTGGGCAAGAAATTTGGGACACATTTCAGCAAAGGGACAGAAGCCAACATCCTTTTCTATACTTATGCACACAGAGTTTCTACTAGAGAAGCTGCCTCAGCAATGTTATGAGGTCCCAGGTGCACACAGTCACATACCTGGTTACATTGCTACAGCAGCTCCCACAGTTAGAATTCAGTGTTCATAAATGTTGACTAGGATGCCAGCCAAAGTATCCATATGAAAGCTATAAAGACCACCCCTACTATAATGGGTCTACTAATCTTCACCGTACATGACTCAACATGATTAGCATCACAATGTTTGGCTAACTCTATTCAATGGATGCTATGAACTGAGGAATGCCCAAACTGAGTTCAGATGATCACAGGAAAAAAGATATGTACAGATGAAGTTCAGTGGAATAAGTCAGAAACTGCAAAAAAGAAAAAAAAAAGAAAAAAAGCAAGAACTAGAATGAAAATTGTAGGATGAGTTCACTGATCTGTCTTGTGCGTGTTGAAGGTGTATCTGCTGGTTCAGATGTATGTGGGAAGAACATGGGAAATTTGACAGGGTTGCACTTCAACACTATGTTCATTGTGTAGCATGCAAACATCTGGGTGATCCATGTTTGAGATATAAAATTCTGGGCTTCAAATTGATACTCTAAAATATTCATGACACTGGGCCATCATAGTGCTTATCTAAAGAATTCTTTCATTCCGAGCTTTCTGATCTGGATGGATATATTGTTGACAGTAGATTACTAGGCAGGCAGTTTGATGAAATGCCCTTTTCAAAGGAAAAAATTGTGATTGATTTGACTGAGCAGAACAGGGCAATGCATTAGGCTGAAATGTCAAGGAGTAGCAAGCCAGTCATGATAGTCATTATCTGAAACTGCAATAAAAAAATAAATTGAGCAATTCTGGTGTTTCCTTAGGTATATAAAACAGATGCCTGAGATACTACAAAGGCATGGAAAGATAAAACTATAAAAATCTGTCACGGAATTGCTAGAGTAATAAGAAACAGATATTCTATATGGAATGTTACTTGGATTTATGTTTGGCATCTGTAAAATTCTTCAGTTCTCTGTGTTACAGCTGTGACTGATCTTTTACCCAGTGTAGTTTAGGTTGTTTGGCAAAAATTGTGTAGACGGCAAAGGCTACTGTATTCATGTACAAAACTTCCAGATCAACTACACCCCTGTGTAGCTACTTCAACACAAGTTGCAGACTAGCCATGAAGATTGAAAAGTTTCTCCACTGCTACTCAGTGTTCCTGAATCCTTTCATTTTTAATGTAATGGTTTCTATCATTTGGCTTTCTACAAACTAATAACTCTCTTATTTGTCAGATGCAAATGGAAGAAAAGCATTGTTCTGTACTATTGTACAGACCTTGGACTCAAACATGTCAGATTTCAGCTATTTTGTTAATCGGAGTAGTTGTTAAACTCATGTTTCCTTGTGGTCTGAGAGTGGGGAAGAGCTCAACCCACCATTTCAAGGTGATGCGTCCCTCCTACTGTGGTCATGAGCGGCCTGTGTTGATGGGTTTTCTTCTACAACAGTGGTTGGGGAACAGGGGTAAATTACCCCATTTGGGGTAAAAATGAAAATCCTGGGGGTAATGAGGATGTATCTCATTGTTAGGAGTTGCAAGAAGGGCCTCCTTGGGATTTCATTGCCTGTGGGTGTATGAAAAAGAGCTTCGTCAGATCTTGTCTTGATACAAGGCCTAAAATTCTGTTAGTATAAGAAAATTTCAGTCTGAGCAGGGCAGGTGAGGACAGGAGTTTTTTGAGATTGTTAATTCATAGGGTTAACATAAACCATAGCTGAGTTGACACAATTCACATTACCTTTATGTTTTGATGAATTTGAGGGTGGGGTTAGGAAGCATGATCAATAGATATTAACTGATTAATTTAATACAGATACACCTTGATGAAGATGTTGTAGAAGATGCATTCTGTATGTACTAGTTGCTTATTACTTACTCTCATGACAGTAAAATATTTTCATTTGTGTCATTTGCCATCACATTTGTTCTAAACAAAAGAAATGAGAAAGGATTTTAAGTCTCCAAGGAAACAGTACGTACAAACTGTTTTTCAGTGCTCATTACATGTGAATGCTAGCAGTAGGTTCAAGATATCCATATTAAGGTCATATACTTTACAAAGAAATTTGAGTAATCAGATTACATGTGGTGCCTCATTTTTGTTGTCATTTCTAAAAGATACAATCTGTGTTACACACAACAATTGAGAGGGATGGCTGTGATCTATAAGGGCTCTTCTAATTCTCTTTCCTTCCACCCCTCAGTCCACTGCAGTTATATTGGGATTTGATAGAACCAATGTTCAGGTGCTTTCCCAAAGCAGGGATGGGGAACCTCCAGAAGTTCAGATCCCCACCCCCATATTTTTGTATAAAAATTGTGAATGTTAACCACAAGAGCCGTTTAGTGGCCATCCCAAAAAACAGAAAACAAAAATAGGGCATGGGAAGGCCTGAGAGTGTTCTCCAAGTGCCCCACATCTTCAAAGGCCAAAGGGACTTGTCATTTTAGGGGGTCTCCAAGCAGTCTACAGATTAGCCTGACTTAGGGTAACGATTTTTCCATTCTCTTTATTTATAGTTTATAACATTGCATCATTTTCCACAGCCTTTCACTTGACGGACTGTACTGCCTGAAACTACGAATGGATAAGAATGGGTAATATTGGTGGAATTTTGTGTAATACTGTACAATACTCAACAAATTTGGGCCTTCCTTGGTTTTCCTTTAATGCTTGGTGTTAAAGTGGGGAGCATGCCCCCTTTCTTTAGTACCCCAGTATTTACTGCTTACTTAACTTTAGAGAATTCTTCCACACCACAGAGTTCTTAAGACTTCCCCTCCCTTCTATAAACTCCTTTGTTAGCTGCTTTTCCACTCTCCTTCTTCTCTCCTCCATTTCCTGCCCTCCAGAGAAAGACATGTAGAGTTTGTAGAGCTATACTGAAGGAAGTAACAAAAGCATGTATTATACATAAAATGTATTTGTTTCATTAAACTAAGAAGCATCCAAACTGATCATTTTTGCTTTTCCAAGGGGAAAGCTGTGACCAGGCCTATCCCTCTAGGCTCCCCCCACCACCAAAAGGGAATAATCAGATTCCAAATCCATCTAACAATTGTTAAATCCTAATATACTCGGCATTTTTTGGTTTATTATTTATCCTTCCATTCTCCCACTTGTGCACAAGGCACCACAGAAAGCTTAACCACAAAATCTTCAATTCAGCCCTTCAGAAAACAAAACAAAATCCTTGGATTTATTAATGTGGGATGCTGCTTGTGTGTTTGTGATTCAAAATCCCGGGAAACAGTCTGATGTTGCCTTGCAATATTGTGTTCATGGTGCCAGCAGGAAAAAGGAAGCCAAGCTTTAGGCAACAGAAGCCAGCCTGAATGTTGATAACACCAATGTCAAAAAGATCTCTCTTGTGCTCCCTACCATTCAGAAACAAACACTAGGCAAGAGAAAATCCCAGAACCGGGCTTCTTTTTTCATTAGTGAACTATTTCTCAACCAAACACAAAGTAATTGCTATGTCTTTTTTTTTCCTCTTCTGTATACTAGAGATGGGCATAATCCACTGGCTTGGCAGTTTGTGACATTTCATTTATCGTCTGAAGAAGTGTGCTTCAAAGTCCTGCCTCCTCCAAAGTCAACCCCTTGGGGCAAGGAAGCTGGGCCACTGCCTACGAGTGGCTGGCCACTAGAGGAGGCTGGGCTTAGAAGCACCAAACACCTGTTTAGCTGATAAATGAACCCATCTCTAATGCATACCAAAAAACAACTTTAGGTTTCACAGCTGCTTTTGCTGAGGGGAAATAACATATCTATTTATTTAAAATATTTTTACCCTGACTTTCCCCTACAAAGGATCCAGGGTGGCTTACATCATTAAAAGACAATATTTAAAAGCTAAAAACCATAAGTATAGAAATATTTTGAGAGATTCAGACAAATGTCACACTAAAAATGGTAAACATAATCAACCGCAAAGCAACAAGGCACAACAATCCATTTAAAAACCTCTCTCAGACAGCCCATCCCTGAGGGAAAGCATTCCTGAAGAGAAAAGTCTCTGTCTGTGAAAGTAAGAACCTATATTGTTGAAGCTGGACTTTAATCCTTTGCCTCTATGTGGTTCATAAATGAATTTTTATACTGATCCACCATTCTATGTGTTTCCAAAATATTATTCTATAAACACCTTAGGTAAAGGTAAAGGTTCCCCCTTGACAAATGTCCAGTCATGTCCGACTCTAAGGTGCGGTGCTCATCCCCATTTCCAAGCTGTAGAGCCAGCATTTGTCCAAAGACAATCTTCCATGATCACGTGGCCAGCGTGACTAGACATGAAACGCTGTTACCTTC
Organism: Pogona vitticeps; assembly: GCF_051106095.1. Taxonomy (NCBI): domain Eukaryota; kingdom Metazoa; phylum Chordata; class Lepidosauria; order Squamata; family Agamidae; genus Pogona; species Pogona vitticeps. Next base: position 151,838,288 of record NC_135787.1, on the reverse strand, counting down.
CCACTGTGGTGGTACCTATTTATCTACTTGCATTTGCATGCTTTCAAACTGCTAGGTTGGCAGGACACCTTAGGGCCTCTTAATCCCACAGAAGCTGTGGGAGCTGTTTTACAGAACAGGTAGAGCTTTTATGGCTTAACAATTGCAGATAAGTATTATAATATGAGTAATTATACTTAATTGACCTCATAATGTCTGAACATTTGTTCAAGAACAATGGGTACTGCCCACATATATTTTTTAGAGTTTACAATGAATAAGCATGCTGAAATGTCTGCCCATTTTGTCCTCCCACAGAGTAACTTTTTTATAGTTTCTGAGGACTGTCTTCATAAATGGATCTATTGTTTTCTTGTAGTTTGAAACCCAGTTCTTCCATGTTGCAGAGTGGATGGGTCCCTTAGACAAGTGGCATATTTAAAAAGTCATGAGGGTTTTGAATATTTAAGGACTTGCTTAGCTTTGTTTCAATCACAGGGATTTAAAAATAATTGCTATTTCAGATCACAAAAATGATTTGCTTTAACACTGTCTACGGTTTCTTTTCTCCCTTAGGGTCCCTTTGGCCCTAGGGAAGCCTAGTCTTAAATGTCTGCAAATCACTACAAGATCTCCCCACAGCCAAAGGGATCTTAAGGGGGTCAAGGAATCTTTGGGAGACGGAAGGAAATTTAATTTAAATATAACTGTCACAAATGATGTCATCAAACTTACATGGCACAACTTTACATTATTGGATTTCAGCCACTATATGTATGTGAAATCTCTTAAAATTAACTATTTACGGCTGCATTCAATACACATTTACCTGGAATCAAATCCCACTGAAAAGGGTGAGATCAGTCAAATATATTTGCAACTCTGCTGTAAATCTATTAGAATTCATTTTAATACTATCATGAATTTAATAATGATGCCATTAAACTTTTCAAAAGCTTAAATAGTATATTATAGATCCAACTCACATAACTGTAATTCAGTCAAAAATATACTTCAGAGGAAGTATATTCCTTTAAGCCATTATTGATGGATTGATTTGCAATGTCAAACAAAAATTAATCAGTATTTTTTAAATGAGACAATATTTATGAAACTAAAAGGGTCAAATATAACATTGTGCAGATCTCTTAAAACAAGGATAGGAAATAGTTTTTCCTCCTGTTCTAGTCTAAACTTTTGCAAGACACATACTGGTAGTGGCAGATATAGCTAGAGTTAAGAGTGGTGGGAGCTATAGATGTCATGGCTGGAGCACAGCCCAAGTGGGCAGACCTAGAGATATATGGGTAGACTTTGCAATGTGGGCAGTGTTTGAAACTAAGCCAAGGACCATATGTAGTCTTTGACTGAAAATCTTCAACCTCAATCTTAAATAAATTTTTCTGGGCAATGCTGTACCAAAATCTTTTAAAAGACCAAAACAAATGCACACACAAACAACAAAACCCATATAAAGCACATTAGAAAAGATGAAACCCTTGTCTACCCTCCTCTACTCTCTTTCCACAATGATCAACCAGATTCTGAACTAGTTGTAACAGCACCATCTCTCTAATGTTTTCCACTGAAGTCACACTGTCTCTGACACTGAACTTAATATAGCCAAAGTGGCCGTGACCCCATATTTCTTAATGACTATAGCATTTTCTGTGGCTCCGTTAGCAAACACAGATATCCAGGTAAACCAATTTACAAACCTGGGGTAAGTAAGACATGGCCTATGGGCCTCATGCACTCCCACCTGATTCTGTGATCCAGACCTCCCTGAATTTTTCTATACAGTGGGGTCTTGACTTAAGAACGGCTCGAGTTAAGAACATTTTGACTTAAGAACCGCTCTCACAGGAAAATATTGACTTGACTTACGTACTTAGATTTGAGTTAAGAACTGAAAAAAAAAACACAATGTGAACTTTCAGTTAACTGTTGGCCAGTGAAAAGGGTGCCTGTCTGCTTCCTCACTCCTCCCAGCGTTTAGAGAGTGGATTTGGAGTCTTCAGACTGCTGGACTGTATTTTCCCTGCCTTCCCTGAACCTTTCTTGACCTAAGAAAAAAAAGAAACAAAATATCCCCCTCTAGTGGTCGAAGGCGGAATAGCAGCTTCCCATTAGTTTCTATGGACGGAAAAGAGCAGATACGGATCAAATGGTTTTCAATGCATTCCTATGGGAAATGCAGATTTGACTTGAGAACTTTTTGACTTGAGAACCGCCTTCCAATACGGATTAAGTTCTCAAGTCAAGACCCCACTGTACCTGCTGGCTATTTTTTCCTCTTTTCATTCTGTAAGGTGAGTGGCTTGTTTCAAAGCCTTTACAAGTGTTTGTTCTCCTGTAATGTAAGTGCAGGAACTCACATTGCTGTGTATGTGCGGTTGTCTGGCTATTTTGTATTGGGTTTTTGTTTTGGTTGGGTTTTTTTTTTAGGTGGACAGAATTTCTAAGGAGGGGGAACATAAAACTCAAACCATTTGAGTAGAGGTCCAGTGGGTTCTGAGAAGGGGGAAATGGTTCCCCACACCTTCTGAAGATGAAATTGCCCACCCCTGCTTTATGTACTTTTCTTGGAATAAGACTTATTTAATCCACTGTTTTCATGGTGATAGTGACTGAGGGTGTTTAATATAACCTTTAGAGTTACTACCTTTCTCAGGTCCATCCTGTAGTTCTCACTGGAAACACAAAGACACACACAGACACTGTGGGCATTCTTGAACTGAATGGTTATCTGGCTGACAGTTGCAATGCTAACATTAATTGGAACACTCACAGGAAAGTGAGTTGGTAGTCAGGGAACACTTGAGACCTATGGGAACTTTTCAATTATAGCTTTCAATAAGCAGAATAGGAATTTTAAAAGAAAAAAAAAGCAACATCAACAGTGAATTCAAGCAAATTGACATTACTTTTGTTGGATATGTATTAACTAGCATCTTCATTTAATATAGGCAAACACAATCTTCTATATCCTTGGCGTGTTTAATATCTGCAAACAGTTTATATTGCACCTTTAAAGTATTAAAAATGGATGCTGCATGGAAAGGCCTCTTTGGATGTTTGGGGAGTACTTCTAATGTAGCCATTTTCCCAGTGGCAAGATTCAAAGAATGAGAGCAGCTGTTTTGCAGCTGCACCCACCACAGCTGGTGGCGTCCTTTCCTTGCGCATGGGGCTTGGCTAGAGCATCTACCACATAGTTGATTCCTCTCCCAGAATTCCATCACCTCATTTTTTATTTTCAATCCTTCTATGTGCTTCATGGGAAAACTAGTGTTATTTCTGGAAACTGTCTGTGGTGGGTCCTCCCAGTCTAAAGTAAGAGAACCACATGGAGACCAGATGCAGGGAAGAGAACTAGTGTCTTGGTATAGTCATTTCTACAGAAGTAGTGAAAGAAGTAATGTGGTGATACAATAATTCATGGGTTGGTAACTTACTGGATGTGGGAAATGTTGACTGAAATCCCCAATTCAGCAATCACGTAGGGATATTAGACACTTACGTCAAAGACTTGTGAGAATCACTGAAATAAGGACTGTAAATCATTTTGCTAATTAATACTTTTAAGTTAAGCATACTTAATGGAAGAAAGCATTAACCACTAAACGACTCTATTCCATATTAATGAGCATGAAGCATCTACAATCAAGCATTTTGGAAGCATAAAACAGTTGCATTGTAAAGAGCCTTATTGGCAAAGGCTAGGGAAAGTGTGGCTTTCCTGATGTTGTTGGACATAAGTCCCATCAGGCATGCCAGAGTAGTATATGGTAAGAGGCCACAAGAATTATAGTTGAAAAACATCTGGAAAGCCAAAATTCCTCAGCTATATTACAGGCCAACTTCTCTATCCCCCTCTTGAAGCCGGAAACTCAGAAATAGCACACCGCCAACTGATGGATGCCCATCGTTTGCTTGAAAAACCTCCAGCAAGGGACTGCTGACTTCCCTTCTAGATAATTGTTTCCATTGTCAAGCAACATTAAGAGTCTTCACTGATGTTCAACTACAATGCGTATTCCTGTACTTTGAAATTATTAGAGCACGTTCTGTTCTCTGGGTCAAGAGTAAGCAAATGTTTGGACTATTCTATGCAGTAATAGGAATTTGAAGGGTGCTGCTGTGGGTCCCTCAGGTATGTTCTTCACTCCAAACATACTTAGCTTCTTCCATTCTTCCTCACAGGACTTGCCTTCCACATTATTCTCTTTGTTTTTATCAGCAGCATTCCAGTTTGCCTATATCTTTCTTAAAGTACATGGGCTAAAACCCTATTCCAGATAATCTCTGACTAATACCAATAGGGTGGAATGCTTACCACTCATGACTTAGAAAACATAACTTAATGAAGCCTAGCTTTGTAGTGGTATTTTAGGCATCTACATCACTGGCTGGTAGTCAGCTTGTGATCAACTGTAAACTCTTGATGGTTGTTGTTACATGTTCTATCATGAAACTGCATAAACACATGTGCTATTGCCATTCTTTTATTATTGTTTGTTTGTTCCTTCCTTCGTTTGTTCATTCATTTGATCGTTCACTCATTCACTCATTTGTTCATTCATTCATTCATTCATTCATTCGTTTGTTTGTTTGTTTGTTTGTTTGTTTGTTCCTTCCTTCCTTCCTTCCTTCCTTCCTTCCTTCCTTCCTTCCTTCCTTCCTTCCTTCCTTCCTTCCTTCCTTCCTTTCCCATCTTTAACATAGAACATTGATTTTGTCTTGGTAGAATTTCATTATTAATATCATCCCAATTGTCCCTTTTATCATAGCCATTTTGAGTGTTATTATTATCAGAGATGTTAGTGCCCCATTGTTTTCCATAGAAGAGATCTATGCAGGAAGAATAGTCAATTTAGATACGTTTAAAGGAGTTTAAATGTCGACCAAAGTGCCAACTTTATCCTCATGCTGAATCTACAAACTCTTTCTTCCCTTACTAGAGGCCTGTTTTCAGGAACAATGGGCACCATATTTGCCTCAATGTTTTGGACTATTTGCCAGTTCCTGCTTCCCAAATTTTATGCCTAATAAAGAATTCTGGATAGCTCAAAAGCTCTCTATACAGTATCTGTAACTTTTTAAAGGATCCAATATAGTACTGTACAACCCAGCATTTTGCTTTTACAGATGCCTACTTTTTCACATGGCTACTTTTTTTGAATACAACATTTTATTGTATTTCCCAGCAGAGAAAGGGCAAAACGATATCACTGATGAGGAACCGGAATGCAAATACAATCTATTATTCTAGCAGACACTGTATATTTCTGGCAATAAAATCTCCCCAGAAGAGTCTATACTACTGTATTTAATTAAAAAGAAGTAGTAGTCGTATTTTTTCTCCCTAGCCAACCATTCCAATGCAATATAACAGCATGAATGAGGAATAATACAATGAACACCGGAGGGGGGGGGCAGCTGAGTGTTCCTAATTTAGTTGATGCAATCCAGGTCACAGTCAGAATTCTCATCAAGATTTTCTTTTGTTATTTGTATGGGGAGATTTATAAGGACATTCATCAAGGATTATTCAGCAAGATGACTCAGTGGATAGCACACTTGCAAGATCCTTGTAAGATTTCTTGGGAAACCAAGGGAAGAAAGGGCAGCAGTTTCTCTGCCTCCAGCCTTGGCCTTTTTCAATCTGAATGCTAGTCTGCCAGAGGCAAACTTTGCAAATGGTGTAGTTTCCAGGCTGTCACAATGTCAGCTCCAGTATATAACCTCTTGGTCTTAACGTAGCAACGAACTGACATAAGCAAACACTTAGGCACTGCATAAGATGAGAAAAATTGCTAAAGTAATGCAGCCTTGTCTATAGACACAGTGCTACAAAAATGTTACATCTGCATTTCAAATGAGCCCTTTGTTCCCCGTGTAGCTTAATCATAGCTGGAAAAGTTCCAGATGATTACAGCTAGCTTTGTTTCTGTTAACACCATGGTGCTTATTGGGTTGAGATCTCCATTCCCCACGGCTGCCTCTACTTAGTAAAAGATTGGGAACTAAGCTTACCATATTGGGAAAGCTAAGCTCCTATGAGCTGTAAACCTGCAACATTATGCCCACATCTTTTACAGTTACAAGACTACCATTGTGCCCATCCTGTTTCATTGTTAGTGTCTAGCAGAATATTAGTGGTTGAGTGTAATATACAACATTCACAATTTTGATCAGGATGCTGCTCCTGACTAAGTTTCACAGTTCTGGTTATTTTCTGTTCATGTTGGTCTAATCCTGTATTTCCTACACAGAGATGAAGAGGCAGAATTTCCTATATATATACCAGAGAAAGATATAGCACCTAATGTTGTCTCATACATAGGTGGAAATTAGACTGAATGTTCCCCCTGGTGCACATGGGGATTTAGTGAATTATCCTTAAAGGGTGAAAATTTCTGGATTTTTAAAAAAATTGTCAACCCTAATTGGGCACTGGCTAGATTATTATTGGCTCTTCCCTGACCTGATCATTCTCTTAAAGGTAAAGTTTCCCCTTGACATTTTCAGTTCAGTCGTTTCTGATTCTAGGGGGCGGTGCTCATCCCGTTCTCTTAGGTATGGCTTATTTTTGATGTGTTCTTTTCTTGTTTAATTCCTTGCTGACCTGTCTCTTCAAGTTAAGACAGTCTAAACCATTAAGGGGGAAAAATTAGTGATGGTTCCTTAATGTCCCTGCTATCTCTTTGGCCAAGTTCCTCTTCCTGCTCTTGGCTTTTTGGTGTGTCAAACCCCCATAGGCACAACAGGTAGGGGAAAAAAAACACCTTTATTTTCAGCCAGTGAATCCTGGCCCCATCTGGAAATGAGCACAGATTGATGTCCTGGCTTTGAAGTCACTACAAAGACAAAAATCAGACTTTATCCTTCAGTATTATTTGCCCTGAAATATTTGTCTCTCCTTCTGGGAACCTGTTCCATGTGCAGATCATCTTCACTGAATAAGGAAAAAACAGGGCATTTGCACCTGAAAACAGTGAAGAGTCTGGGTTTTTTTGTTGTTGTTGCTTTTTTTATGTGTGTCTGTAATGGTTCCTGATGTAGACACGGGATTTCTTTCTAAATATAAGTTGTGCAACTGACTCTTTTCCTTTCCTGATTCTTGTTCAGCCTTTTGTGCTTGATTAAAAAGATTAATAATCACTGTCCCTGGCTGTGATCTGCAACTTGCACATTTCCCATCAGTCTTATTAAAGCCAACAGAATTGCCTGAAGCAAATGGCACAGTGGTGTGGTCTACAGCTTCTAGAATCGGTCATTCATCCCTAGACAAAAAAAGAGGGGGGAAACAGAAACAGAAAGCAAAACAACCTTCATAAAGTACTTTGAATGTAATTTGTTACTACTGTACATAAAGGTACAAAAGGCCATTTCAGCAACACATTTCATTAAGATCCCACATCTAAAATGAAGTTGGAATGCGACAGAGATCTTAAGAAATGTTATTAAAAACAATGAAAGAAGCTAATAACATTATCAAGCATAACCATAATTAAATATTTATAACGAAGTTCATTAACAAATATTTGTTTATAATAAGAGGAATCTTAATATAACCTTAATATAAAAGTGTGAGCCACAACTTGTAAGAAACTTGTATAATATTAAAATGCTGGGAGAAAATGTATGGGAAACAAACTTTTAATAAAGCATGCTACATTTTCCACCTTTTTCTGATGTGTTTTAAAAATGTTTTAAAATATTTTTTAAGTGAACGGTCTTTTAATATTATATGTTTAATTGCATTGCTCTATCAGACCTTATATTAGTTATCTCTTTTTAAAATGATACTGTGTGCTTTCAGATTACCCAAGATAAATTTTATTTATTTACAGTCACAACCTTCTAAAAACCTGGCAGATTGAGGAACTCTAGAGTAAAAATTGCTTCTTTTCTCTCCCCCCCCCCTTTTGCTTTGTTTTGCTTTGCCTTTTGCTCTGGATGTCCTTGGAAGAGTTCTGAGTTTATATTATAAGCGGAGGTATGTAACATTTTTGTCTGCTTATGGTTACATTTTTGCCCTGCACCATTCACCATAGGGCACACATCACATACAGTATGTTAGTCAGTTAGTGAGTTAGTTAGTCAGGTAGTTAATTAATTGATCTCAAATATTCAGATGATATTCAGGCATTCTCTAAAAGCCAGTTTTTTAAAAAAATCATTGGGACCAAAAGTCCCTCTGGAATAGTACAGTTTTGCTACCTTTCAGAAGATCAACAGAGATGAAGCCAATTTATCTTCCCTTGGGAGGATCAAGATCCTACTTATCTTGATCCACAAGCTGATCACCTGGAGATGCAACAGGGCCTCTGCTGGGGACATAAAACATGAGCAAGTAAACATAGATGGAGACAGGTCTCTTGGATATACAGTAGATCTAAAACCATCACCTTGAATTGAACTTGGAACAAATTGAAAGCCATGTTGTTGATTTTGGACCAATGTTATATGGTTTCCGAAATATATATCAGACAATAGTCTTCTCATTCCATTTTGGACTATCTGTTCAAAAGACAATCCGAAATATATCAAGTAATTGAATCAGAAGACAATTAAAGTATGGATCACTTTGGTCAAATCTGACTTCCCTAGAAAGAGGCAGAGTTGGTGCAGTCACTGAAGCTGAACAAAAGCACTCCTTCTCATAGCAGCCACATGACTTTCTATAAGGAATACTTGTTCCAAGAATACTCCCAAGCTGTGAAGCTAGACTTTGGTGGACTACCACCCTATGCAGAATAATCTCTAATTCCAATTTCAGATTTGTTGTTGTTTGAGGAAAATTAATTAATTAACCAATAAGTTTGCAAGATAATTTTTGTAACATAACATTTTATATGGTATCTTACACTTTATGCTTGAGGTATAATTCACAACAAGCAAATATATTACATGTATTTTGATCCTGTTTGAAAATATGAATCTTTTGGTCATAATATGATCTTTATTAATGATATCTTAACATCAAAAATACCAGCATTCCACTGAACCCAAAGGTAACTCTGGACTGATAAATGAATCGATACTGAACTGGACTCAGGTCTACTTGCTGGTTTGGAGATGGCTATCGCAACAAAGTGGATGGGAGGAAAAGTCCCTCTCTGAAAATGACTGTTTTGATCATTTCTGGAACATAATCTTGTGAAGCAAACTCATATATTATCAGATTAAGCAAATATATTATTTTCAATGTACATATATTTTTTATGAGTGACAGACTATATTTGTTATACATTGGAATGAGAATATAAGAAACAGAAGATGCCCTTTGGCTTTTTCTGACTTATTACAGAAATTTGTATTTTAAAAAAGGTTTAAAAATTGTATGCTGGAGGGAGATAGAAGTAGGTTTCTCCAAAGGGGAAAACAACTCCAGAGGATTAAATTCAGAAAAATGTCATATGAAAAAGGGTCAAATGCCTCCCTTCCTCAACGCCATAGTCATAATCCAGCTGATGGCCTATGATGATTTCCCTGAATGTTGTTTTTTTAAGTGGAGACCTTGACTTCAAGACCAAAACTGGGGCAGATTTTAGGATCTGAAGGAGAGTAATAGGATGGAGTAAAGGAAAATATGGAAATAGCCCATTTCTTTCCTGGCACTGATCTAACGAGTATCTTTGGACTATCAGTGATCAGCTTGTGGATCAAGACACTTGGCGTCTGAGTGATTCTTGAGCAGGCTAACTTTTTGGCCACTTGCAAAAGCATATTTTTCTCAATGCAAAATCATTTAAACCATGTCCAAATACAGTAATGAAGAGGGACCAGCTGAGATTACTTCAAACAATGTGGCTGATGGCATTATACCCAGAAAACCTTACACGGGCTCAAATAAGTGGAAAACAACTGGATGGCACATAATTATTATCTATGGATTTCTATCTTAAGAATTCATAGGAACTCATGGGGAAAAACAAAAAACAAAACAAAACTGACCAATTAAATAAAAGCACGTGTTAGTTTTTAAGGTGCCCATTTTTAAGGAAGCTCTCTCACTGGTGCTTTAGAAGTGCTCATATTTGGTTGGACCACACTCATTTCCTCTACATCACCTCATACTTTCCGCACTTACATATTCCATGCTATGGTGACATTAACATAACTCTATGTAAATAGGAGAAAAAGAAGTCCACAAATATATTCCATGTACAGTATTTTCTTCATGTCATGCGAAGGAAGGAAGGAAGGAAGGAGTTGAGTTTGGTTTTAATTCTTCACATTTGGGCTTCATCATACATATTGGTTTAAATCCCAGGACTTATAAGTTATAACAGCTTTCACTTCATATAAGAAAAGTTGTCCTTTTCTTCTTTGGTAAATTTTCTGCAGTTTGTTTTGTTTGTTCAGTCAGATTAGAACCCTCAAATCATGCTGGAGCAGATCTGTGATAAAGATGACACCCTTTCTAATTGTTAACCAAAACACAGTATATAGGAGGGAGGTTATATTTGTAGCACCTTTCATCTTCACACTTTTAACCTTCTGTTGAATTAAGCTGTATTTTACTACATGGCTAGATCTGACCATCTATAAATAAAACAAATGGAGTATCATTGGTGGGAAAAGTGAAAAACAAAGACTCGAAGGAATAGAATTCGAATCCTTTAGAATGTTATCCTTGGAAGGTTCTATCGCAGATATGTGTGCGCGCGTATTTTCCAAGTCAGAGAGTATATTAAATTACTATTTTATTATTATTTATTACAAATGCCCCAGTCTCAGAGGGCCCAATGCATGCCTCAGTAGAGTTCTCTTTTTCACAATTAGTTCATCTGGGTGTACTAATCTGCTTAATGTCTATTTATCTTATATAATTTTGTTGAGGAAAAGCATCGTAGCCCTCGGATGTGCAAGTGTGGCTTCCATTAACATAATGAAAGCTGCATGTCTGTGCATTGAAGGCCTGCATTTGTTCTTAAACGTGAGATTTATCAGCAAATTACTGTCTGTAACAGTTTTGGCTCTGGGTTTTCAGCTACGTCGACCAGTTTTATTAAGAAAAGAAAAACTTTGCTGAGAATCTTTTAAAATCTTTGCTGTTACCACATGCTGGAATGAGGTTCAATTATCTCCTGGAATATGCCTTCACTAAACCAAATTTGGTGCCAATTTACACCTATACTGATCTTGACTATTTCCATTAAAGGCCCTCTCAATGACATTGGCTTGATGCCTTGAAATGTCCAGGCCTCACAATACATGCTCCAGGAGCAGACAAATGTGGGTGTGCCTGTCTGAAGTCTCACTGAAGACAACTGTAATTTATGTGGGTGGCCTTTTGTCATAATACCAGTATTGTCATAGCCGGAAAATATTATATGAAGAATTCTTTTCCATGTCTTGTTTCCTTGAGAACACTGTGAGCAAATGCCACAAAGCTGTGATTTTTGAGTTGTGCCCTTATGAGAAGATTAGTTATCAGCATTCTACAATTAAATCTGAGAATCCATCTATCTGCTGTCATCTCTGAAAAAGACTGTGGTGCATGCTTTGCATAAACAAAGCTCAAAGTTCCATCTCTGGGGTTGTGAAACAAGCTAAAGCAAAATACTCTGTTTAATATCTTTTTCTCTCCATGTTTCTGGTTACTGCTGGAAGAAACTTTTAGTGCACTCTGGATTTTGTGAACACGTTGAGTTCCTCACAATCTATACACCGACTTGGTTATGGACAGGCTGGTAATTCTGTTTCCTGGATTGTTACAAAGAATGAATATAATAGCCATATTCTCTGTAAAAGACTCAGAAGGGTGTTTTGTGTAAATGGAGGGAGAAAGGGACAGAGATAATGGAAAGGCAATAGCAGGGAGAGAGTGATTGAAATTGCTATTTTAAACTGTAATACCTAATCACTTTGGCTGTTGACTAATTGAGGATTATAATCTAGGAGAATTCAATACCTACACTCTCCTGCTATCCCTTCACATGCTCTAAAATTGTTGAAACAACAACAAAACCAAAAAATTTTTTTCCTATAGTGTGATACAACTGGCTGGTCTTGCTGTGGAGCCAGAGGCTGAGATCTCAGTTCCCCACTATGCATCCCAGAATGGCTAGCCTGTGTGGCCATGGACAAGATGTACAGTCTTATTATGCCCCCAGAAGAAGGGAACGGCAAGCCACAACTGAGTACTTGCTACCTGAGAAACCCTGAAAAAGGTTGCCGTAAATCAGAACTGACTTGATAGCACACAATTATTATCTATAGTGTGACACACAATACAACACTATACCTATCTATTTTGTAGTATGCCCATCAATTTCAGCAATTTAATCCCCAAGAACTATGACTAGGATCATGCTGCACTCATTCAGAACAAGCTTGTGGTGAAAAACAATACAGAAGCCTATAAAATTTTTATTCCATTCTGACTCCTGATTTCAGAGTTCTGAATTGCCCCCTTACAAATTCTTCATAATCCTACGGTATTCCAAGCACCAAGTGCAACAGTTTGCCTCACATAAATTGTCTTCTGCTTTTCAAATGACCAATGTAATTATCACTATTCATAGAGGTAAAGGAAGCAAGAAACCAATCCTGACATTATAGTATGGTTCACAGAGTGTGTGTGCATGCTATTAATGTGCTTGTACATATTAATACAACCAACATTTGATATAACTCAACATAAAGGCCCAATTTTTGGCATATATTCTTAATGCGTAAGAGTTAATGGGCTGCTACTCACTGATAAAGCACATGTATTGAACACAAAAAGACACACTTGAATCCTTGCCATCTCTAGGCAGGAATGGAAAAAACCCTTGAGATCCTTAAAAGCCATTGTAAGTCAGTCAGAGCTTTGACATGCTCAGTTAAGGTTCCCAGATCATCAATATGTCCTAGATCACAAGCTAAATATGAGTCAACAGTGTGATGTGGCTACAAAAAAGGTAAATGCTATTTTTGTTGTTGTTTAGTCATTAAGTTGTGTCTGACTCTTCGTGACCCCATGGACCAGAGCACGCCAGGCTGTCCTATTGCTATTTTAGGTTGCATTAATAGAAGTATAGTTTCCAAATCCCATGAGGTGCTAGTCCCCCTCTATTCAGCACTGCTTAGGCCTCATCTTGAGTATTGTGTCCAGTTCTGGACATGACACTTCAAGAAGGATGCTAACAAATTGGAAAAAGTTCAGAGGAGGGCAATAAGGATGATCAGGGGGCTGAAAATCAAGCCTGATGAGGAAAGGCTGAAGGAATTGGGCATGTTTAGTCTTGAGAAAAGAAGACTGAGGGGAGATATGATAACACTTTTCGAATTTGAAGGCCTGTCATACAGAGGAGGGGCAAGATCTGTTCTTGATCATCCCAGAGTGCAGGACACGCAACAATGGGGTCAAGTTAAAGGAAGCCAGATTTCGGGTGAGTATCAGGAAAAACTTCCTAACTGTTAGAGCAGTACGACAGTGGAACCAGTTACCTCGGGAGTTGGTGAGTGCTCCAACACTGGAGGCATTCAAGAAAAATTTAGATAATCCCCTGGCAGATATGTTTGATTGTATTCCCATACTGAGCAGGGGGTTGGACTTGACGGCCCTGTAGGCCCCTTCCAACTTCACTTTTCAATGATTTTATGGATATTTCCTATTATAATAAACAATACATTCCCTGAAATTTCAAGCCAAAATCTGAAACCAGAGGGCAGAATCTTTTTTATTTCGCAGAAGTGGGGCAGGTAAGCAGGGATTTCCAACCAGATCTCATGCTTCTCCCACCAGAACCTCTGAATCAAGAGGCCTAGTGAGTCCCGGTGCTAGTGCTCCATCTCTGCCTTGCTCCAAATGGTATAACGAGACCTAACATCAGAGTGCCAAAAAGCTAGAGATGAAGAAAGGGAACTGGAGAGATGCACCTGGGCCTGTTGAGCCACCTAGAAGAACATGACCAACACCTTCACACCAAGCCAGTGAGCCCTTGAGCAAACAGTGAAACAGTAGTGATGGATGGCAAAGCTTTAAAGCTATTTTACAAAATTAAATTTTCTCTTCCTCCAGTTCTGCTTGCCATAAGATTTGTCTCCTGTCCTGGAGAAATGGAGAAGTCTAACAATTCCCCAAGCCTTTGATCAGTTTCTACAAATCCTTTTCAGGGTTTTCTAGTAGAGCATACTCAGAAGTGGTTTACCATTCCCTTCTCTTGGGAGCATCCTGGGACTGCACAGTTTGCTGAAGGCCACACAGGCTGGCTCTCCTCCCAGTGGGGAATTGAACTCCCAACCTCTGGCTCAGAAGCCAGATACATAAACCAGTGAGTCAGCCCCTTTTCTTGAAAAGCAAATTAAAAACAACAACAACCTACAAGCATGTGGATCCACCCTAGTCAATACATACTGACTGGAGGAAAGTCAATCCTACTGAAATTTGGCCTGCATCATGTGGGAGTGACCCAGTGCTTTGAACCTCAACACAATTGCAAGTTATTATTCCATTGATGTTTTTCAAAGTAAAATCTTTCTGTTTGTGCAGTTCCAAAAAAAGAGGTCAGTGGAGGGTCTCAATCTGATGAAGATAGATTCTTGCTGTGGAGTGTGTGCATTCTTAAATAATTGGAAACTGCAGACAAGCAAGCTCCTTTCGTTAGGTACAGAATTTATGAAATCATAACAGTGCAATTGCAACAAATCTAATAAAGATAATATCTCCAGGCCAGGTTCAATGAAAGCTCCATCTGGTTTCTCCATTGCGGAAGCTTATGCAAGGCTCCAAATTTGATTGGAATATGTGGGTGAGGCTCATATTCTTCTGTGTGCCTTTTTTTTTGCACTGAAGGAAGGGGAGAGTTTTTTAAAAAAACATTTAATATGTCTCATTGTTATTATGAGAAAATATAAAGACATGAACATATACAGAGCACTATGCTTTATGCTTTAATCACTGGCAACCTGGATAGTGTTTAAAAACACCCTATAATGAAGGTGTATGTGAAGAAGCTACAGCTCACTGGGGAAGCACATCCTTGTTTCAGCCTCAGCTGAAAATCCCAGCATCCATAACAGGAAGAATCTCAGATAACTGATTCGGACAAACAGCTTGTCCAGGGAATGTGAAGCACTGGTGCTTGTCAGAATACACTGACTCTCTTGAGAGGAAACTTCAAAATAGATTTCTGTCTGTACTAATCAGAACAGAATTCTATTTTTTATTAAAACTATAAACGTTTCCACAAGAAACATAGGGAATTATTATTAGCCAAACTACCATTAGACAAGGGAATTATGTATGTGCTGAGAACATGTGATTTTTGCCACATAACTTTCTTACATCTCCTGTTATGTGACAAATACTGTAGCTTCTTTTGTTTTGTGGTTGGTCATCACAGCCCAAGGTTTTGTTTGCAACTGTGATTGCTTGCACTTCTGGAATCACAACTCTGGGGCACCAGTTCATTTCAGCTTCTAATAACATGCTCTCTGCAATGTATGGTTTGCCCAAAACACATAAAAGTAAATCAAATAGAAGGATAACAGAGAAGGACCTAGTTATGGTAACATGATTTCTTCTTTCCCCACTTATTTATTTATTTATTTATTTATTTATTTATTTATTTATTTATTTTAATGTGAAGAAGAGGTCTTCAAGCATGTGTCAATCTTTTTGGAAGGACGTTATCAACTGCAAAGAGAAAAATAGAGGAGAAACTGATGAACAACGTTGGACACATATGACTCCATATACTTGATGACAGTTGACTAAATAGACTTATTAATGTATAGTTATTTTTGTTACGTTTTCTCAATGCACTAGACCTGACAGTCATTGTTCTTTATTTTGTTACTAATGTAGTTTAAAATAAAACTCTTAAAAATGAAAATAAACAAAACAAGACACAAAATACAGAACAGTGAGCTAGATGGGCCATTTGTTTTAATTTACAAAACAGTTTCACACTTGCAACTGATTTTCTACTGTATACCACATAATTTCAAATTTAACAGTGTTCTGTGTGGATGAGCCATTGAGATAATTGCTGAGTGTGATAGCCTGATTTGGCTGGGACAAATGCAGATTATGCCTTAATTTTTTTCCTTATTTAAAAAAAACTGTCAGAGTTCTAACTCCTGTCCTCTGAAGATGCCAGCCACAGAGAGTGGTGAAACATTAGGAAGAAAAACCTTCGGAACACGGCCAAACAGCCCGAGAAACCTACAACCACTGGATTCTAGCCGTGAAAGCCTTCGAGAATACAAAAGCAAGAAAATTGCAGATTACATTTGCCAGCATCAAGATGCTGTGTATGGCTTTGAAAAGCCTGATGGAACATATGTTTGTTCATGCATTTTCAATATTACATTTGTCTTCCCACTGCAGACAGTAAAACAACATCAACAACTACTGTCAGAACTACCCAAGAGATGGAGATGTGGCCAAATGCCTCCAGCATGATGGAGGCAACTCCCTTCAGCCTTTTTTGGATTCTGAATTTCACAAACCTCAGTTTGATAAAGAAACAAAGCTTTACTATCTCCCTTTATTTTAAAAAGAAAAAATAATAATCTGTTTTTAGTTATAAGAATGGAGAGCAAACAGTATCCCCTGTGGTGGATGGAAAGGAAGTAGCTTATACAGCAACATCTTCTATGTGATGTAAGACATCTAGCTAGCTGTTCTATAACTCTTGTACAGTGTCTAGAAGGTACTTGGCTTGAATTTGGGAGATCCAGGTTCACGTTGCCACTAAACCATCAATCTCACTAGGACAGCAAATTTCATGGCTGAGCTTGCTAAAATCTGTACCGGTTATTTTCCCTCAGTTTGACCTACCTCAGAACCATCTTGAGAAATAAGTGAGAAGGAAGAAAATAATGTATATTACTTTGAGTCCATTGGAATAAAATTAGGACAGAAATGTAACTAATGTTTGAATTATCTCATTTTTCAGGATTCCAGAGGCTTCTTTTCAAGCCACTACTCTAAGGACAGCTGATGAGCCAAATGGAGTTTCTGGTTCACATAAAACATTGTTTTGGTAAGCCCACAAATGAATGGCAGCCCTGAATGCTCTCAGCATCAAGACTTTTATGTTTCAACTCTCCTTTGTCTGAAGTGGTTTATGAGATGGATTATTCAAGATGATATCCTTTGACTGTACCTCTAGACAGAAGCAAACAGTACCCAGATGCAGGAAGAAGGATTTCAGAGAACTGATTGCCCCCCCAAACCCCAGAATAAAGACGCGAGACAAATAATATGGGTTAAATACGGGCCACACTTTATTGATTCAAATTCAAATTCAAATTTGCCATCCTTTGGCAAAGGGGGACCTGCTGTAGTGTGGAAACATGTCAATCACAGAGGTATCCAAATAACCCTTGATGAATAAATGGATGAGGCCTTGGCCCCAGTTTCCAGCAGTCTTAAAGACAGCAGGAACCCGTCCGGCTGCTAATAAACACCTCCAGACCTCAAGCCATCTTTAGTTGATGACTGTTGGTCCGGAAGTGGCCCAGCGCATCTTCCCCCCCGAGGCACTGCAATGACATGATCCGCAGTGCTGGGCAGTCGGATGTGCTGTTAGGTTACCTGATATTACAGTGGGACTCACCGGAAAATACCTGTTTTTTCCGCACTACTTGCCACAGCACAGGGACTAGCTATGCTATGTCCCATGTCCACCACCGAGTTGCTCGAGCTCAACAAGCAAGCCCCCTTTGATGTCTTTCAGGAAGACATCCAAACCCAGATCGGAAAGATGTACTCCATCTTTCCAAAAAGATTCAGGCTTGTCCATTCGGATCCTTTGGTGACCTATCACCGATCTAAGGTCACTGCAGACAGCTCTGCATATTTCTCAGTTAGCACGCCAGCAGGCTATGTTAACATCAATGAGATTTCTGGCACCTCACCAGGCCAACCAAGGTATGATCGTGGACCACAAGATCCACATAGCAGGATACCTGGCATTCAACCATTTAAGGTCATGAATAATGTCCAGGATCAATACCTTACCGTGAAGTTTGGGCAAATCATTTCCGCCAAGATACACTACTAATACGTCTGGTGGAGAATGGCCAGACACCATCAACCTGCATAACTGGTTCCACTGCATACTATGCAGCCCTTTCCAAGTGATGTGCGCTTGGACTCCAAGCCCCAACTCACTCCCCCATGGGGATGCGGCAGCATGATGCTCAGCCTAGTGTAATAACTGTGATTGACAATCACAATTTGCCTTTGTCTTCCAGACTCTAAAGGACCTGTAAAGACACAAGACCAGGCCCCTGCCTTTATGTTAGGTAGGGTTCTTATGTATCTCCTGTAACTTGAAGACAACCATCATCCCAATCGCTTAATTTCTTCTGCGTTATAACTCAGGGCTGCTGCAGTGGGCAGTGGAGGCTGCTCCAATTCTAAA
This sequence comes from Pogona vitticeps, assembly GCF_051106095.1. Taxonomy (NCBI): domain Eukaryota; kingdom Metazoa; phylum Chordata; class Lepidosauria; order Squamata; family Agamidae; genus Pogona; species Pogona vitticeps. Next base: position 151,819,926 of record NC_135787.1, on the reverse strand, counting down.
TGAATGGGTGCCGAACCTTGTGTCAAGAATACCTACTCTGTTTAATGCTAGGTCTGTTCATTTCCAAAACTGATATTTTGTCCAGGGTCACTTATCAGCATGCTGGAATATCCTGTGTCTTGTCCTCTGACTTCCAAATATGTTTGCATGGCTTTAATGGGGCATAAGCTATTTATGCTGCATTGCTCAAGGGTAATTTGATTGCCCTTGCCTATTTGATTGGCCTTGGATCGCCTAATCAAAATCTGAACTCCCCCCCCCCCTGGACTTTAGTGCCATTGCAGTGCCAGCCTAGATTTGTCTGTTTTTCCTCCAGCCACCAGTTCAGTGATTCTGAGGGCACAAAAAAGGCCATTAGGGAAGATGCTTCAAATAATACTTTTTCATGTTTGTCCCTGCAGAGGAGCACCCATTGCTTACAAATGTGCTCCAATAACGGAGGGGATATAGGTGTCCCGGTGTCTTGGACTCTATCCCTCTCCTTCGACTATCCTTCCAACATTTTCCATATGCGGTAGTCCCCTGAAAAATCCCTATAGCCATTTATCTTTGCATAAAAAGCCAAAGCGGACAGCTTAGCTTGGATAGTGCCAGGAGCCAGCCCCTTTCTATTAAGGTACACTATAAACTGCTGCAGATGTTTGACGGGTGCCGGCCAAACTGGCTCCAAGTTGACCATCTTCTTAAATTCCTGAAATTCTATACTCATGGCTGAGTAACCCTTTCTTGTCCTCGGTGCCAGGGACAAACCTATTGCTCTTGATGTTTCTTCATGCCAATTTGCCAGGAAGAACTTCTGGCAGGTCCCTGGCTCCGTGGTCTAGCTCCCTGAACCAATCGATCTGCTGGCATGACAATGCATCGGCTATCCTATTGTCTAAACCTGGCATATGTCGGGCATGCACCAAAATGTTAAACTGCAGTGCCCGTAATGTAAAAGCCCTAACCAATGTCATGACCCGTTCCGAGTTTCACGTAAGGTTATTTATGATATAAACAACCACTAGGTTGTCACACCAAAAACAGACTACTGAATTTGACAATTCCTTGGCCCACAGCCATAATGTGCCTACTATTGGAAAAAATTCTAAAAAGGTCAGGTCTCTAGTGATGCCTTTCTGATGGCCATGTGCCTGTGCACCATCGTCCCTGGAAATAAATTCCAAATCCTAGAGATCTGGCAGCGTGTGAGTGCACTTGGAAATCTGCTCTCAAACCAATTTTGCCTCTCCAGAAGGAGATCCCATTAAATTTCTCTAGGAACTGGCTCCATACTAGCAGATCTTCCTTCATACCTCATGTTACCCTAGTTCTCTGCATTGGTTGGTGAAGACCCTTTATAGCACCACATAGACACTGCAGGAATGCGCATCCAGGTGCCACCACTCTACAGGCAAAGTTCAGGTGCCCTACTATTTCTTATAATTCCTTAAGTGACATGTTTCGCCCGTGGAATAGAGTTCTCCCCAATGCTGTTTAATATCTATATGAGGCCGCTGGGCGGGGTCATCAGGGGGTGTGGGGCATCGTGTCATCAGTACACTGATGACACACAGCTCTACATCTCCTTTACACCAACTTCAGTGGATGCCGTCCGGTCCCTCCAGTGCTGCCTGGACACTGTACTGGAATGGATGCAGTCAAATGGATTGAGGCTGAACCCGGACAAGACGGAGGTCTTGAGGGTGGGCGGCCCTTCCGTCAGCGGCATAGGTGACTGCCTCTCCTTTGGAGGGACGACCCTTGCCGCAAAGAGCGAGGTCCGCAGCTTGGGAATACATCTGGACCCGGCGCTTACCATGGAAACCCAGGTGGCGTCCGTGGTCCGCTCTGCCTATTTTCATCTATGGCGGATTGCCCAGCTGCGACCATATCTTGATCGGGGGGCCCTCACTACTCTAGTCCATGCGCTCGTAATCTTGAGATTAGACCATTGTAATGCACTCTACGTGGGGCTGCCTTTGAGGCTGACGCAGAAACTTCAGATGGTCCAGAATGCAGCAGCCAGGCTCCTTAGTGGGGTGAGAAAACACCAGCATATCTCCCCCACCCTGGCTGCACTACACTGGTTGCCCATCCATTTCCGCGTTGACTTCAAAGTGCTAATGATCACTTATAAAGCCCTAAATGGTTTGGGACCTCAGTATTTGGCAGATAGTCTTCTCCCACCCAGATCTACCCAGATCACCTGATATAGCCAGCAGGGGCAGCTGAGGGGTCTGACGCTGAGAGAGGCCCGGAAGGAAAAAACAAGAAACCGAGCCTTCTCGGCGGTGGCCCCTCGGCTGTGGAATGCCCTCCCAACAGAAATTCGGCTGGCACCCTCGCCGGGTGTTTTTAAAAGCCAGTTAAAAACTTGGTTATTCAAGAAGGCCTTCCCTCCAGTCAATTAAGTCTCTCTCTCTCTCTCTCTCTCTCTCTCTCTCTCTCTCTCTCTCTTTTTGGCTATTCCATCTTGGTAATCCTTTCTTTAAATTAATTGTTTTAAATTGAAATTTGTAATTTTATGATTTTATATATTTTTATACTGTTTTGTTTTATTTTGTAAGCCACCCCGAGTAGACATGGTCTAGAGGGGCGGGGTAAAAAAATCAAATAAATAAATAAATAAATAAATAAAATAGACCTAAGATCCACTAATTTATTATAAGGCAGCCGTAAAGTTTGTAGTGTCGTGTTGAGTTCTATGCCTAAAAAGTTGAGGGATGTGGCTGGTCCCTCGGTCTTTTCTTCAGCAAGGGGTAACCTGAGTTCTTTTGCTGGTGTCTGGAAGTTGTTCAATATGAATCTGCATTTCCCTGAACTCCTTTCTCCACAGAAAAAGAAGTCATCAAGTAATGGGCCATATACTTACAGCCCACTCTGTGTCTTATCTTCCATTCTATAAATGAGATAAATTTCTCAAAAGCAGCGCACAACACTGAGCAGCCCATGGGTAAAGCCCTGTCTATGTAAAACGACCCTTGGAATTGGAATCCAAAGAAGTTGAAGTCAAGAGGATGAACTAGCAAAATTCTAAATGTTGATTTTATATCACATTTTGCCAGTTCAGCCCCCCCACCCTGCACTTCTGCAAGTTTGTTAATTTTGCTTCTGGCAAACGACTGGACTGTAGAACAGTATCCAGCTCTATCCCCAAAAATACCAATCTTTAGCTGGGTCCCTCAGTTTTTTCTTCTGCCAGAGGTACCCCAACTCCACTTCTTACTCTTGAAATGCATCCATGAGCACCTGACATTGTGAGGTACCCCAAAACCGACAGAATAAAGAATCATCCAAATAATGGACAACTTGGGTGCCTCTCACCCTATGCTTAGGTGCCCATTCTAAAAATGAGCTAAACTGCTTGAAAACTGAATAGAATATTGAACACCCCATAGGTAACGCTCTATCCATATAATAATTTCCCTCAAAATAAAATCCCAGAAGATCAAAATCTTCAGGGTGAACTGGGGGGAGTCTAAAGGCTGATTGAATATCACATTTACCTAATGGTTGCTATGGGTTTTTCGGGCTCTTTGGCTGTGTTCTGAAGGTTGTTCTTCCTAACGTTTCACCAGTCTCTGTGGCCGGCATCTTCAGAGGACAGCACACTGTGCTCTGGTGTAGTTTGCTTGGGAGTGGAGTATTGGCAAACTGCTGCTCATCTCCTTAATGAAATACTGTTTGAGTTCCAAGGTGTTTTCCCAGACACAAAATCATCATAAGCTCAAGAATGCAACCAGCATTTCATTAATGATCAGCATTTTCCACCAACACTTGTGATTTTTCTTGCCACCATAATCTGAGGCAAATGTTTGCTTTCACTTTTTCCCTACTCTCAAAATAATGCTTTGAACAGTGCAGAAGAATGTTAATAAGTGAAAATTACAGCTACTGCTTATGTTGATACTGACCAACATTTAAGGGAAAAATCCTGGGTCAGACACAAATATGGGTATCAAAATACAAAACAGGTGGATTTAGAGAGAATTTGGATGCTTCCAAAATAGGCCCTAAGACCATCAACAAGCAGGAGGATGTGGAAGGAGGAGCTTTGTCTTGGTGAAGCTAGCAGCTCTCGGGGATAGCTCCCGGGGAAAGCTAGAACCACTTCGGTCTGGGACCCTCCCAGAAACGGGGGGAGCAAGGAAGAGTCAGGAGAGACCCTTCTGCAGCAGCTGGTGAGCCACAGAAGTTAGAAGATTGGGCAGCAACTCAATTTTTCTTTCTTCTGGAAATTCACATCAGCACAGACGAAGACGGGCGCCATTTTTGGCAACTAGCCAAAGACAGCTCCGTTCGTCGAGAATAAGAAAACAGAAGCACGGCGAAAGTATACATCAAAGTAAGTGGAAGCCCTTGTTCTATGAAAAACCTCATTAAATAAAGAACAAGTGATTGTGTGCAAATTTATGACCAAATGAGATAAGGAGCGGCATTCCTAGCATACCAGCTTACCAAGCTGAAGGTTGAGTCATCTCTAAAGGAACAGCCAGGCAGAAATAGCCCGTCTCTCCATTAAAGGAGGAAAAATAACTCTTGAAGAATCAACTGACAGGCTTTGAAAAAATAAATTCTGTTGCAAGCTGTTCACTTTGGACCCCTTTTCCTCTTTGGATATATATTTTTAGACTGTGTGGGACTCTGCTTTCCGTGGATAATATATTTGCCGGGATTCTGATTGCTGGACCTCCCTTTTCGGGGGAGGAGAAGGAAGTCTCTGGAAGTAAAAGGAAGAAACGGACTGTGAGCTGTGAACTGGGGGCTATGTGGTTTGAACTGAACTGGGATCTTGACAAATGACATTTTAATAATAGAGTCTTGCCGGGTGAAGGTTAAAACAAACTTGGAGAAGAGAAAAGAAGGGAAAAGAAGAAGCAACCAGTCTGAAGATATCAGCGACGTGTAAAAGGACTGGACTATAAAGACACTTGAGAGATTTATGTTTTAGATTCCATCTCTTACTTGAATGTACCTGCTATCTTATTGCTAATATGGTATAGTTGCAAGGTGAAATATTAGAAATATTGGATGTGTATTGGGGTAAAGGGGAGAGGGAATTTTAAGTGAAAATAGTGGAAACAGAAAATGGAACCTCCCCCTGAGAAAATTACAGATCGGTGGCTAGACTGGAAAACCTCTTTTCAGATGTCACTGTTGCAAAAATTCATGCAGGTAAATTATTATATTGACCAGATGGAAGACGTGATTGGAGGCTCTAGGGGAGGGAAGGTAGCAGAGGTTAAATTACACCAAAAAGAGATCTCAGAACCGGCTGTATTGATGAAGATATCAGATAATATACAAGGGATGGAGGGCCACCCAGTAAGCGATGTAGCAATAGCAGATAAGGAAATTGAGGTTGAAAAGCAAACTTTGAATGATATTGTTTCCCCTTTTAAAATATGGAAGAAAAAAGAGTCGCAGAAACAAAACAAGCACAGGGAGGAAAGGGGAGGGGAGAGCAGAATTTATATTATTTTGGGTCTGCTGAGTGTATTCTCAAGAAAAAAGGAGGGTGAAAGAGGGGATATATTTCACAGTTGGCCTTGGTGTTCTGATGCTGTGGGAATAACATAGATTTAAGCTGCATTACACGTATAAGTTGAAAGCTAAAGAGGTTAATACATAGACAAAATAATCAAAAGAAGAAGAAGAAAAAGAAGAAGAAAGATGAACCTTTATTGGAACATGAATAGATTAGATGTTTATATACTTGATATGAAAGATTGAATGATTATGCATTTGATGTTTTCTTATTCTCAAAACCCTTTTTCCATCCCCCCCACTGCCCTTTGCCTTTTGTATTCCTCAGCTTTATAATCTTTCCAACCTGTTGTACCAGATAAATTGCATGCTTGGAACTGCATGCTGAGAGTTAGAGGTATGAAAAGTTTCTGTGAAGAAAGGATTTAAGAGGGTTGCAGGGAATTATTGTATTGGTTTTTGTTTTGGTTTCAGTTTCATGTGTTCCTGGAATGCAGAAACTTTAAGTATCTATCTGTGGTGTTTTGGGATTTTTTTACTATGCAGACTTTTATTTCCTCCTTCTGTCTCTTCCAGGTGTTTTGCGTGGCTGATGATTTGCAGCTTTGTTCAATTCCTCTAGTGACCCAGCATTGGTTTTCCAAATGATCAGCAGAGGGCACCATCAGGATTCATTACTCACACATTACATCACTATCAGTAAGAGGACTCATGGTGTGAGCGAGAGTGGAGTCTCACCCCAAAATTTTAGGATGAGGCAACCCCCCCTTCTCAAACCACAGACCACCAGCAATATATAGACAAAACTGCTTGGGATCACAACCACCAGTGCTCTCAACAGTCGATACAGAGAGGATGACTGGCTAGCTGCCAATTTTGGCTGACATTTTTCATGAAATGTTTTCATATGCCAGGGGAAAGTGAGTCTTTTCAAATTCATGGCATGTATCTTCCCAACTGTAAATATATGACGGGGCTGCAGATTTGCAGAATGGGGGCAAGTAAAAATAAGAAAAAGTCTTTTCTCTTCTCTGAAAACACTATACCTAGTGCAAGGAGGAGAATTTGGGAGCCACATGACATGTATCTTAGTGACACCTCCAGTTCTGAAGGGCTTACTGAATTCTCACACTCCAGTGTGGGAAACAAAATACATTTATTTCTCAATTTTTTGTCTAACTCTTAGAACCCTTATTTATTTATTTATTTATTTATTTATTTATTTATTTATTTATTTATTTATTTATTTATTTATTTATTTATTTATTTATTTATTTATTTATATAGATAGATAGATAGATAGATAGATAGATAGATAGATAGATAGATAGATAGATAGATAGATAGATAGATAGATAGATAGATAGATAGATAGATAGATAGATAGATAGATAGATAGATAGATAGATAGATAGATAGATAGATAGTATACTGCCACTTTAGTGCAACTCTTCCGGGTGGTTTACAGCATAATAAAATAAAACATCACAAGAACAATAAAGAGTCAGAAAAAAAATAAAACAAATAGCAAGAGACATATTATTCCATCCAAATAAACAACTAAATAAACTACTGTGTTCAAAACCCACACTGAAATTTTAGCGTTTTTAGTGAGATTTTGACACCACATAACTTTCCTGCTTAGACCATGCTTAGGAATATGCTAGGTTATTTTAAAAATGCAATAAAACTATCTTGCACTCAATAATTTACAAGCTTAAATCAAGTTGTTCAGTTTAGACCTCCTGAAGGGAACATAATCCTGACAGAGTTCACGTTTGCTCACTTTGCTTGCTTGGATTCTCCCACACCTGCCCAGTTTCCCTCATGATGAATCATTGGTAGTTTCTCCTTCAAAGCAACCTGCTCTGTTTCATGTTATTGTCCTATTCCCTCATGTCCTAACCAGAAGATCTATTTCCATAAGAAATGCATGTTTCATATGAAGACCTCTTTATCCCTAAGAGCTACTGAAGTATAATAAACAACACCTTATTTATTTCCCTCCATCCCCACTTTTTTAAATTTGTAGCATTATGAGTTTTTTCCTGAGATGACAATTTTTTGATCTTCATCCATTTTATTCTCTCACCTTTGCAACCTGGGGGCAAGAAAGTCCATTCAAACTCCCAAGCTGTAATAACAATAATAAAGTTGCTACGGTTACCTCTCTGTTTTCTAATGAAACTGACCCTATTTTGGCTTCTTAGACAGGAATTGCTTTAAGCCTTTGGAAGAACTTCCTGATGTGGGCGTCTGGTCCTACATGTTAAGTCCCTCTTTACCTTTCACATCCCCCCCTCCTCACTGCCCAGAGAAGAAAATGAGATTTATTATTGTTCCTTTTAGTTGTGTGACGTTTCATAGCTTATGAGAGTTCCATGGGTTATACCGTGCTTGTAAAATGAAGGTGAAATGTCTGGCAGGCAGAGCAGAAGGAGGAAGGTATCAATGCTCAGCGAGTCTATTAAACATTCTCAGCTAGCCTCGAAAATGAAAATCACAGGAGTAAACTAGAAGAGCAATGGGGGGGGGGAACTCCCCCGTTTCTGAACATTATCCTCCACACTCAGTGGAAACAAAATCAAGGCCTCTTATCTGAGCTGCCACCACCATCAGACTGCTGTTCATGAGGTAGTTATATGTGGAAGAGGTTCAAAGAAAGCTTGAAAGCCTTTGCATTTCACTGCTGAGCTGTAACAGTTGTATTATAGGCTGCTCAAAGCTCAATTTAGCACAGTGAAAGTTCTCACCAGCACAATCCCTTCCCAATATTAGACCTGCTTGTTCTGATACTTATGTCCTAAGAAATGGCACTGAACTCACTTCTAGTTGGAGGCAGTGACAAAACGGACTTACTAATTTGTCACTGAAATAAATAGAAAATGCCGTATTTACATTCTGATATGAACACACCAAAGGGATGGATCATAATGTGAGATGATTACCACCACTTAAATTTCATAGCAGTTTCCCAGCTGTGGGAGAAACTGGACAAAATTTAAGGGATATCCAGTTTGGGGTGACTTTCCATTTTAAAATATCAGTATCACTTTTGTACTTACATTTTACAGAGTTATCAATAGCATAAAATTATCCTCAGTGTCCTGGAAGGCGGGGTTGCACACACACAACGCATGAAGCCAGCGTGTGGTGGATCCCCAAAAATTGCAGCAGGGGTTATTTGTTTTCCAGGGAGAAATGGACTGAAACTTTGTTTCTGTTTCACAACAGGATTTCGGCCATTCACTGTGACAGCTATTGTTCCACCTTTGTGTTGCAATGGGTGAAACCACAGGTATTGATCCGTGTGTGTAGGTTGGCTGTAGGATTTCTTTCTGTGTGTCCCATGCCCTGTATCCTGAAGTGCCCACTGGAAGATTCTTCCTCTGTGTGAGAAAGCAGGGAACCCAATTCTGAAGTAAGGTGTCTTGCGCAAGATGCAAATAATAGATCAGCTATGCTCCAGGTAGCAGGGGCACAGCAAAATGAGAAAGAGGCCCTCAAAGGATTATTGTGAGGAAGGCAACCTGCCCAACATTGAAAACTGGTTACTGAGATTACATCGGAAATTCATTTCTAGTGCTGTTCAGAGAATCATACTAATTTCTAACTTTGTTTGAAGTGGCAAAGTAACACCATGTATACTATGCTACAGGAGGCCATGTGAAGGGGCTTAGAAGTATAAGGCTAGGTCTATAATGGAACTTTCTGTTTTTAAGCCAAGAGTGAACTAGAAGGGAGAGATTCACTGTTTTGTCTGAGTGTTGCTCATTCCCTAAGCACAACAAATTATCTTTTTGTAACTGAAATCCTATTGCTTAGCATATTAAGTCATACTAGACTAGGCTCATTTCAATCAATGAAATTTATGGGGGAGTTGACTCACCAAATCCCCATGGATTCATTGGGAACAATTTAGTACATTGAGCAACAGGATTTCAGCCAATAAGTTATAATCTTTATGTAAGTTATATTTTAACTAATAGGAAAGGGAACTGTGAGACTAGCAACCAGGAAGAAGGAATCCCTGCCAATGGGCCATCTTGCCTCTTACCTGAGCCATGGGAATTTACAACCTCAAGCTTGCTTATTGATTGGGGAGAAGCTCTAATCATCTGACAAGAAGAAGATACTGGAAAAGAACATAGTCTAGAGGATGGGGGAAATAGGAGGAGTAAAGGGCAGCCACTAGAACAGGAGAAGGTAAATGTAGAGAAGGATATAAAAGAATGGGGAAGAGGCAGAGAAGGAAAAGAACAGAAGAGATTAAGAGGATGTCTGGGAAGACATGGTGGAAGAGCAGGGGGCTGATGACAGCCTTGTTGAAAGAAATGTGCTGGAGGAAATTAAACGCCTTGAGGAGTAGGAGAAAGTAAAAGAAAATTATTGGACTGGGGATGCAGCAGAATCCTAAAGGTCGAGGCATTATGGATAACATCAGCTCACTTCCCTTGTAAAACTTTTTATTAGGGAGAACAAGAAAAAGGAGAGAGAAGGTGCTGGGCCCAGGAAGTTATTCCCCACAAGAGGAGTGGGCGAATAGTAGTATCCTGGCACAAGGCACAGTAATAGGACTACCAAACTCTCCATATCCCAGGAAGTTCAATAGGGAAGAGAGAGGAGTTGTCCACCTGTATGCAGTGAGGTCGTATAAGCCATCCCTGTTGTGGCACACCTTGTGTGGTGTATGTGAAGCCACTGCTATGCTCCAAGGAAAACTGGAGCAGCAACCAGAGAGTTATAAGGAGAAAATTATGTTGATGGACATTCATTGTTAGGGTTAAGAGTTCTGGAGGTTGCTTAATAAAAGCTGTTGTTTCACAAATGTCTGACATGATGATGACTCCTGTGTCAAAGAGGTAAATATGGGATAAGGAGATCTTAAAATTATGGCAATCAGAGGAGGGAATCACAGGAACTTAGGTGGAGGAAGAACCCGATGGATTTTAATTGGATAGCTGTCAGGATCGCAACTAACCTTTACCTGAATAAGGTAAAGGCTGCTTGTTGAACATACTTTGCTAACCGGATAAGCAAGGCTTCAAATCAGCAGGTGGAGTTATTCCGTATAGTGTGCAACCTATCCAGAATTGGTCCGAGTGATGGGCCTCCCCCTAGCTTTTCACCGGACCAACTTGCAGCATTTTTAAAATTTAAAGTGGAAGCCGTCTGCCGGGAGCTCTCTCCTTTTTTGAATACAGTGAGTCGAGCTGAGATGTCCAGCGCTCCGTCTTGCCCGGTAATTCTCGATTCCTTTCAGCCTGTGACGCCTGATACTGTGGACAAGGTGCTTGATTGCTGTCGGGCCACCACCTCCTCCCTTGATCCTTGCTCGACCTGGCTAATCAAAGCAGCCAGACCGATAACAACAGAATGGGCCACAGCAATAATAAATGGGTCTTTCCTTGAGGGCAGGTTCCCTCCTGCCCTCAAGGAGACACTTATTAGGCCCATAAGAAAGAAACTTAATATCGCGGCGGACGAAATTGACAATTATAGGCCTGTCACCAATGTTTCTATCATGAGCAAAGTGGTTGAGAGGGTGGTGGCTGACCAACTTCAGGCTCACTTGGATGAAATAGATGCCCTGGATCCATTTCAGTCGGGCTTCAGGCCGCACCACGGTACAGAGATGGCATTGGTCGCCCTGTATGATGACCTGTTGAGGGAGGCTGACAGGGGTAAAACATCTCTATTGGTCCTCGACATCTCGTCGGCCTTCGATACCATCGACCATGGTATCCTCCTGGGAGGCTCTCTGAGTTGGGAATTGGTGGCTTGGCATTTGCCTGGCTCCATTCCTTCTTGCCCCCAGAGAGTACAGCTTGGGGAGAATGTCTCGGCCCCGTGGAGTCTCAATTGCGGGGTTCCACAGGGGTCAATTATCTCTCCAATGCTGTTTAACATCTATATGAGGCCGCTGGGTGGGGTCATCAGGGTGTGTGGGCATTGTGTCATCAATATGTTGGTGACACCCAGCTCTACATCTCCTTTTCATCAACTGCAGGTGATGAAGTCCTGTCCCTCCAGCACTGCCTGGGGACCATACTGCAATGGATGCAGGAAAATGGGCTGAGGCTGAACCCAGACAAGACGGAAGTTCTGAGGGTGGGTGCCCCTGTAGTTGGTGGCTTGGGTGACTCCCTCTCATTCGGGGGGTGACCCTGGCCGCGAAGAGTGGGGTTCGCAGCTTGGGGATACATCTGGACCCGGCGCTCACCATGGAAACACAGGTGGAGTTGGTAGTCCGCACCGCCTTTTTCCATCTCTGGCGAGTAGCCCAGCTGTGACCCTATCTCGACATGGGGGCGCTCACCACCTTGGTGCATGCGCTCGTAATCTCAAGATTAGACCACTATAACATGCTCTACATGGGGCTGCCTTTGAGTCTGGTGCAGAAACTTCAGGTGGTGCAGAACGCAACGGCCAGACTCCTTAGTGGAGTGAGAAAATACCAGCATATTTCTCCTATTCTGGCTGCATTGCATTGGCTGCCCATTCATTTTTGCATTGACTTCAAAGTTTTAATGCTTACTTATAAGGCCCTACACGGTTTAGGACCTCAATATTTGGCGGAAAGCCTACTCCCACCATGGTCTACCAGTGTGAGTCAGGAGGTGACGCTGAGGATCCTGACACCGAGAGAGGCCCAGAAGGAAAATACACAAAATCGGGCCTTCTCGGCAGTGGCTCCTCGCCTCTGGAACAACCTCCCTTCGGAGATTTGCGCGGCCCCTACGCTGGGTATCTTTAAAAGCCAATTAAAAACATGGATGTTTATTCAGGCCTCCCCTCCAGTCAATGCTTGATTCTTTTTTATTATTTATTTATTTATTTATTTATTCTTTACTCTATTTTCTGGTATTTAAATTGTTATTTGAAGATTCATGTAATATTTTTGTGCTATTTTATTAGTTGTCTATGTTATATTGGAAGCCGCCTAGAGTGGTCGTATAGACCAGATGGGCGGGATACAAATCAAATAAATAAACAAACAAACAAATTAGTTATAAGTAACTACTGATTTGTTTACAACACAGGGCTCAAACCCACTGACAATAAAATATGCTGTTGTACCAGACTCTCCGTAAAAACAAATCTTAAATCTTTGCATAGACACAGTGTTTATGCTCACAGAACACTGTGGGTTTATTTGGGGGCAGTGAGTTTATTTGGTGGCAGATGTGAAATTTGATTGTTGATTCACATATGTAAATGACCCATTTTTTAAATTCCTTCTATCTGATATAGTGCTATACTAGATAGCAGTAATGTTTAAAAAAATTAAGCTGGTGTTGCCTGCCCTTGCCCACCCGGTCACCAGTTTCCTCATCACTCACCTGATCAAACACCCAATTGCCCATTTTTCTGCCTGGCCACCCTTTTGCCTGCCTGATCACCCCTTTACTTGCCTGGTCAATCCTCATCTGTCCAGTCACCCCTCTCACATGCCCACCTACTCACCCTCTCACATGCCCTCCCTGAGCCCTGACCTGCCCACCCACCTAACCACTCCTCTGGCACATGTCCCCACACCCTTCCACACTCATCCCTTGCCCCTATTTCCCTTTCACCCCTCTCTTCCTCCTCTCTTCCCTTTCTATTCTCCCTGCTGCCACCCCCATCCTAGCAGAATGGACCCACCTGAGCAGAGACAGCAGGGAGCCTGAGGAGGGGGAGGCGGTGGTGAGGACACACATTGCCACAGAGGTTTGGGGCCTCTTTGTGAGGCACGAAACTGCCAGGGTGGAGCTCCTTTGCCCACCTGGATAGGCCAGGCAGACACAGCATTTGTTGCATCATATGGGTGAGGGGCCTAGGTGCAGGCAAGCCTTGAAGAAGGCTGCCCAGCTCCTCCTCGCCCTCCTTTCATCATTGGCATTGGCCCACCCGCCTACCCTTTATGGTAAGAGTGAGATTACCTAGTCCCTTCAGGGCCAGATGGGAACTTTTCACTGGTACTCAAATTGGCTCAGAGTGCGAGTGATTTTTTTGCCCATCCCATTCTTACCAGCGAGAGCAGTTTGAGGCAATACAAAGGAGGAGGCGCCCGCTGGGGACCGGGATCAGGGCGGCAGCGTCTGGACGGGGGTGCGGCAGAGACCCCCTCCTCGCCCCGTCTGCACTCCGCCAAGGAGGCCGGGTGTCTCCCGGGCTGGCTGGCTGGCTGGCTGCTGAGCGGTGGGTGGATGGCACGCCCCTTCCCGCCCCGGGCGGCTGCCTGTCTCTGAGCCCTCCTCCCGCCGCTCACTGCCCAAGGAGACCAGGTGTCTCCCGAGCTGGCTGGCTGGCTGGCGAGCGGCGGGTGGGTGGCGCGCCCCTTCCCGCCCCAGGCGGCTGCCTCCAAGCCCTCACTTGCCGGAGAAAGACCCTCTGGCCTGCCCGTCTGCGCCCCGGAACAGCCCCGCCAAGGAGGCCGGGTATTGTCCGGGGCTGGCTGGCGGTGCTTTGCCATGATCGGTTCCCTGCTTAGGGAACCGATCATTGCAAAGCAATGCTTTTTTAATAGCTGATTGGAGGTTTCAAAATGGCCACCTGCTGTTTTCTGGGACGGATTCCTCACTTAACAGGCAGCAAAAATGGCCACACTATGGAGGATCTTTGCTGAACTGTGAGTTTGAAGCCCATAGGAACGCATTAATCACGTTTTAATACATTTCTACGGGCTTTTTTGTTCTGCATAGCGACGAATCCGTATAGCAATGATTTTTCCGGAACGGATTATCGTTGCTATGCGGGGCACCACTGTACCTGTGTCTGTCTCATTATTCCAGACTGGGCAGGCAAGGGTTCAGGCTAAAGGTCACATGACTTTCACCCAATTAAAACAACAACAACAAACTATCCCTCTGCTGGCTTTAGTGGGAGCAGGCCCACAGTGTAATATTTGTAACTAGTTACTTCCAAGCTCTCACTAGAATTCCTGACAGATATCGTCTTGCTCCATTTATGGTATTTCATTACGGTGCTTTAATTCTACTAATTGTGATTAGTAGAACTGTGATTTTTCAGAACAATTTAGCAACCAACAGGACTTTGTCAGGTTGTCCACCCACTTTGTATGCCACCTTTGAAACTAGATTAATTACTTTAATTGCCCTTTCTCCATCTCTCTTTCCTATTCTTGAAGATGGTAATTACTTCATTCACAGAATTAATCTGAAGAATAATAAAATAAGAATTGTATAGCTTCATGCACTGAAAGGACTAACAGCAGTATTTCAAGTGTTGGCTATAGTGCTACAATCCTTCTAATTATGTGCAAGGACACCCTGATGTTAAACTATTTTCCATCATGCAAAGGTGAAATGCACTGTTATTCTAACCATGGCAGCATGTATTCCTTAAGCTGTGTACTATCTCTTTGATCACTTTCAAAAATAATAGCAACTAAATATTGTGGCATCTTTAATTCAAGGAGAATTAAAGATTCTCGTTGAATTAAAGATGCCACATCTTTAATTCAAGGCAGACATACATGCTGCCAAGACATATATGATTTCTGTATGTGATGGCTATACAGTGGTGCCTTGCATAGCGATCACTCCGTTTAGTGACGAAATCGCTTTGCGACAATGTTTTTGCAATCGCAAAAGCAATCGCTTTGTGATGGTCCCTATGGGCTATTTTCGCTTTGCGATGATTGCAGGGAAGCGATCATTGCAAAGCCTCCATTTTCGGCCAGCTGATTGGCGTTTCAAAATGGCTGCCAGGTAAACAGAATGGCCACCTGTTGTTTTCAGGCACGGATTCCTCACTTTAGAGGCACTGAAAATGGCGGTGCTATGGAGGACTTTCGCTCAAGGGTGAGTTTTAAGCCCATAGGAACACATTAATCACGTTTTAATACATTTCTATGGGCTTTTTAAATTTCGCTTAGCGATGTTATCACTTAGCAACGATTTTTTCAGAACAAATTAACATCGCTAAGCAAGGCACCACTGTATTCTTAATACAAAGTTCTTACTGTTGTTTCAATGACAGATCAAATGTCTTTTCCCATCCCAATGCTACTCCATAACAATGTGACCAATAATTCAATCTGATGCAAATGATTCATTTTGTCTTATAAATGGATGAAAAATGCACACTTTATTTTATTTAAAATATTTTTACCCCACATTTCTCCTTTAAAAGGACCCAAGGTGGCTTACATCATTAAAAGACAATATTTAAAACTAAAAACAGTATGAATACAAATACTCAAAGGGATCAAACAAATACCACACTGAAAGATAGTGAACAAAAGCAACATCAAAAACGCCTTGCCTGCCCAACCTGAAATAATGAGACGAGACACAGAAATATGAGTTAAAACTAGGGCCACAACTTTATTAACTATTTAAATTTTAAACTAACCCCTTTTTATAAGGGGACAGCTGTAGTGCTAACAGGTCTGGGACCCTCGTTATTCATGACCAACCAGTCCAGACCTTCACCTGTGGGAGTTCCTACACCAAGAAGGCTCTGCCGTACTTTCTAGCACCAACGACCCCTGAGGTTTCCCTGTTTCCCTCCTCTCAACCAAACCTCTGTAAATGCAATTCTGAGAGGAGGGATACCATGTACCCTTTGGGTGCCCGCCCTGGAACTCACCTGTTTAGCACTACCCACCGTTGTGACCAAACTGCCAGTGACCTATTTATCTCCCTTGTGATCCCTAGGGATAGGAATGGGATGAAAAATCACCTCCAACCAAGAACCAATTTGGTGCAGGTCAAAAATTCCCATCTGACCCCGAAGTGACCAGCTGCTCTCATTCTTACCCTGGATGGGAGGGTGGGTTGCTCATCAGGAAGGGAAGAGGATGGAGCAAGAGATGGGCTGTAATGAGGCTCATAATGAGACTCCCTGCCTGTCTGAGTTTGGGCAGGCAGGCAAAGAGTCCCTGCCCTGGCAGCTCCATGCCATGTCGGAGTGATGTTCAAAGCAGTAAGGCAACACCATCAATTTAAAATCCCCACTCAGGCAACCAATCATTAAGGGAAAGCTTGCTTGAAGAGAAAGGCCTTTGTCTACCTGCATAAGGACTCATGATGGAGGAAGTTCCAAAGTCTGGGAGCAGCAACAGAGAAGACCCTCTCCTGTGTCTCTACCAAACACATTCTCTAACAACAACAGTTGTTTGTCTGTTGCTCAGGAAAATCTTTTCCTGATTCTGTTACTGAACAGGGTAATTGGAATGTGGGATTTATAGTATTCCAAAGTTCAGACATCACATAGATCTATGTACAGTGGTGCCTCGCAAGGCAAATTTAATTCATGCCGCGATTAATGTTGTCTTGTGAAGAATTCATCTTGTGAAACATGTTTTCCCATAGGAATGCATTGAAATCTAATTAATGCATTCCTATGGGCAAAAAAAGTCAGAACAAAGTCAAATTTGGTTTACAAAGGGTTTATTAAGTGCTCTTTAAAGCCATACATGTTGTGCAGATGATTTAAAAAATTTAATCAAAAATGTAACTTTTCAAACATCATAGAAAAACATTTAAAAATCAGCAAACATGAGGCAGGAACAAAAAACGGGAAACATTCGTCTTGCGAAGCACAGCCATAGGAACATTTGTCTTGTGAGTCATCAACCCCATTGCCAAAACATTTGTTTTGTGAGTTTTTTGTCCTGCGAGGCATTTGTCTTGCAAGGCACCACTGTAATGAGATGTAGCTGAAGAAACACAAGGAATTTAAACAGAAATGCAATGTAACTATTTATTTGTGAAAGCAGCTTTCTGCTAGAATGAAATGTTCACTTTAGTTTTCTGCTACTTTCAATTCTTTAATAAAAACCAACTTCTTTCCATATGAATTTGAAGAAATGTACTCCTTTTGGTCAATTCTTATAAAAGAGGTGGGTAAAATTTTTACCCATCTGTGTTAGCCGAATGCAATAAGCAGAACTCTATGGAACATGGAAAAGACTATGTTGCACCTCTCTGCAGCACAGTTGTTAAAGACAGGGAGCCTGTTTGAAAAAAAAGTAGCAGTCTTAATATACAGGTGATTAAACTCAAAGTTTTAAGAGCTAACAATTCAACATTCTTTTCCTGAACAGATAAATCCATTAGTGGAGGAAGTCTTTATATATCCGGCATACAGAGATGAGACATATAATTAACATTTTCATTATCTTTCATAAGGCACAACCTTACCTAGCCGAATATTTGAGAAGTTCTATAATGAAGTTCTATAAGGACATGATGGTTGGACAGGGTCATCGAATCTACCAACATGAATTTGACCAAACTCTGGGAGGCAGTGGAAGACAGGAGGGCCTGGAGTGCTCTGGCCCATGGGGTCACGAAGAGTCAGACACGTCTTTAATGACTAAACAACAATAAGGAAGTGGTGGTTTTCCATGATCTCTTAACCCAGCAAGTTTCAGAGTTAGACAGAAATGTGGGTTGGTTTGTTAGTCTTTTTGAACTGTTTAGCGATCTTGCAATACAGCAGTTGGCATGCTTTTTTTGTGACCAATTAAAGCAATGATGGGCATTTGTCTTCATTACATTGTATTTCCTTCTCAGCATTTGTACATGTATTTCCAGTACTGCTGCAGCTCAAAGGAAAGCACAGAGGAGTGTGCTGTTCAGCTGAGAAGAAAAAAGTGGAAAGATAAGGGAGAATAAGAAGATACGGAGAAAAAGACCTAAAGGAGTTCAATGGACCACAACAAGATGGGGGATGAAATGCTGTTCTGAATTACAATGTGTCATCAGGAGTGGCAGATGACCACTGATTAAAGGCTTCCTTTAATAATTTTGAGGTGTATGCAACTTAGTTGCATTTGAGTCATGTGCATCCCCAAATAACCAGCAATCTACCACTGATGGTGGCCTGTTTCTCATTGTACTTGTGGAGTTTTGCAATAGGATTCGAGGCAAAGAGCACCATCTGGATTCTCTCAGTTGTTAGATATTTTCCAAATACACAATAATTGTTGTTGTGGGTTTTTCAGGTTCTTTGGCTGTGTTCTGAAGGTTGTTCATGAGAGACACTGCAGACTAAAACAACCGGAAATATCAGCAGTAGCTGAACATGCCCTAAAACAAGCTGGACATGAAATTCTATTTCAAAATACTGAAG
The DNA here is from genome assembly GCF_051106095.1 of Pogona vitticeps. Taxonomy (NCBI): domain Eukaryota; kingdom Metazoa; phylum Chordata; class Lepidosauria; order Squamata; family Agamidae; genus Pogona; species Pogona vitticeps. The sequence continues at coordinate 151,801,368 of NC_135787.1, read as the reverse complement.
TACTGGACAACACCAGCAACCACTATGTTAGACTGCACAGGGAAGCCATTGAAATCCATAAACATCAACAGGATTTCAACAAAAAGGAAAAAAGGCCTAAAACTAAATGCAACCTCGCTCCCGATATTGAAAAATACAGCCTGTAAAAGGTCAATGAACTCTACCGAGCCATAAGGACCAGGGATCCTTGCACAAAAAAGACCAGCTAAGACACCCATCAATCCACAGTAACAGATAATCCCCCCCTCCTTATCACAACAAAAAACACTCTGATCACCCTATTTCCTGAAAAAAGACAAAAGCTGTTCCCACAGCTATAAATACTCAACTATCCAACAAACAGCAACAGAGCATGGACTGAGTTCCTACTTCAGTCCTCTGAAGATGCTGGCCACAGAGACTGGTGAAACATCAGGAAGAACAACCTTCAGAACACGGCCAAAGAGCCCGAAAAACCCACAATAACCATCAGATCCCGGCCGTGAAAGGCTTCGAGAATACACAATACTTGTGTTTTTAATTTTTTTCCCTTCAAATTTTATAAAGAAATACACCAGTTTTGGAAGGCTCTCATTGCAAAAGGATCCCAGTTAAGTTTTCAGTCATCCCTATCAATGAAAACATACAAGACAGAGAAACATACCCACAACTGACGTCCCGTGGCACAGCCTTCCCTGTTTTTGATTTTGGTTGTGGTGCTGACAAAGCACAAGGAGGTGCATTATTCCATGGCTGCTCACCATTCAGTATGCACAGCAATTAAGCCCATAGAAATGTTTGATTTAGAGTGAAGACAAGTTCCCCACCCCACCAGGCAGGAATATTTAGGTTTCATAAAGGGAAAAAGATCAGGTCATGTGAAAAGAAAAAGACACAGCTTGTGAACTAGGCTGTTGCCTGCCAAATTTCCTCTTCATCCCTCCATATTCCCAACTGTAGACCAGATTGAACCTCCAGAATCTACATTTGAACATACTGGGAGAATATGTATGATTTCACAGAGATATCCTGAGGGATTGCTCTATAGAAAATGGAACATAAGGAAATCCTTACAGTAAAATCCTGCCTGAGAGACTATTTTGAACATTAATATGTCCCATGACAATCGGCCTTCTTCATCCCTTCCACCTCTCATTAATGGCCAAGTTATGATGGTCTGTTATTTAAATGTCATTCTTCTTAGGTACTTTTCTTACTTAGAGCCAAAGAAGGAAAAGATGTGCAGGAGACAAAGCATGCAATTCACCAGGAAATGTTTCCTCAGTAGCTTTTAACACCCTCGGCTATAGCTAGTGCTGAACTGAAAATGTACCTCTTTGGAATTCCTGCAGTTGGAGAGGATTGATGGAAGGGTGATTGTTATCCCAGAGTGCAGGAAGAAAGCCAACTATTGAGGCAGAGTTTGAAAAAGATACTTGATGGTGGGAGGAGGGGAATTATGGCTCCAAGGATCCTTCATCCAGCACTGCCACCATTCTCTGAAACTTTTTAAATAGAATCTTTAATAGGTTTTTAAATGTGTGTGTTATTGTTATGTGGCATCCAGGTGCTTCTGAATAATAGTGGTCCTATGAATTAGTGACCTGTGAAAAAACTGTACCATTAGCAGTCCTGCTCAAGTGTTGTGCACATGTTTAATTGTGTCTTACAGAACCAGAAGTTGTGGCTAAGATGAGAACTACATAAAGGATTGGCTAAAGCTGAAAAACGCCTGCCCTGGCATTGGACATATTTGTCCTAACGATCTGGCAAGAACGGACGCCAGGTTCCATTTTTAGGTTTCAGATCGACAGCTGAACGTGGCCCAAAGCAGACCACTTTAGAACTGCAGAGCTGGAAGGGAACTTATGGATCATCGAGTTCAGCCCCTGTCAAAGAAGCACAGTGGAGAATCGAACTCCCAACCTCTGGCTCCGCAGACAGATACGAAACCACTGAGCTACCCAGAAGTCACATGATCTAATTATGGAGTGAGAAAGATGGGAAAGCATCTCTTAGCAACTTATTCTTCTGCTAAGCTAGCCACCGGAGTGCAATCTGAATCAAGGCTTCAATGCTGGGTTGGTTTCAGCCTGTCTGCTGAAATGGCAGCCACTGTTTGCAGATTGGATCAGAGGTGTCTCATGGTCCAAGCAGGGATGACACCTCACTTCAGTCTGAGACTGAGATACCCCATGTTCCATCATGTGCCACTTATAGTCTGAATATAAGGTTTAGATAAATTCTTAGCGAAAAAGGTGGCACTTTTTTGCAGGAGAATTATCGGTCTGTGTTAGTTAATGCCGAATATTTCAGGCACAGGTGCTCCTGGAAAACTTATCTATTTTCTGCTACACATTCTTTGTTGACTTGCAGGATGGGCTCTTACAATGTGCCTTACACAGGGCTTCATTTGAAGGATCTTTGAAACCTTTAGTTTGTTCAGAACATGATGGCCAATTTGTTGATGATAATGGATTGTAGGGAACAATTTGCACTTTTCCTTCCTGCTTATTTATCAGGCACAATTCAGTCTGTGGGTTTTGACCATTAAACCTCTACATGGCTTGTGACCAGGATATGCCAGATAATGCCTCTTCATATATAAGCCTCCTTGCTTGCTTTAGTCACCAGACAAAGCCCAATACTGAGTCACAGCACAGTCTGGTTTTAGGCTGACTGGCCAAAGAGGCAGAGCATTTTCATTGGTGGCATCTTCACATTATGAAATTACCCCTTCAGTAATTAAACAAATCACTAGGTTTAATTTTAGGACATCAGGAACTTCAAGATGCATGAATGTATCCCAAACTAGAAATTACTAGCTTGTTTTGCTAGTAATTTCAAGCAGATAATATTTATTATAATGTTTGTTTATTCGTATTGAATAAGATCAAATCAATAAAATGGTAGTATTGTTTTCACTTGTCAACAGCTGCCCTGAGGTTTTTTTTGAATGAGGCAAGATATAAAGTGGAAAAAATATATAAATTTTTGAAGATGTTTCAGTTACATACATGTGTGAGAGTTGCTAAAGAGCACATTCACGTTCAAAGATATGTTTTTGTATCAGTTGTATTTATTTAAATAGCTTTGTGCCAGAAAAAAAAATCCAGATTGATTCTGTCCAAATGTATTACTCACATGAAAGCCATTAAAATGATATGGACAAATGCTTCTGTTTTGTGATGAGAGGTTATCTAAAAACCTATGGGGATTTTTAAAAAATTGTCCTTGTTTTTAGACTTCTGTGAGTATCCACTTTGTAGTGCCTCATTTATATAACTGAAGTTAATCATCTAGACCATTTTCCTTTTTTTAATGAAGGCACTTTTAAAATGCATAGCACCAAATTATAAATAATTGTGTCCCTAGAAAACATAACAATGGGGAGAAAGCTCAATATCTATGGCAGCAAAACAAATTATGCTCATTAGGACTGCCGTGACAATCAGACTCAAAGCAGCTTCGAGGCTTAGCACCTCCTCTCCACTTCCCCATTATAGAACCAGCAAGGAATCCTGTAAGTAATGCCAGCTGGAAGCTGCCTGCGAAACACAGCAGTGAAGCCACAGTTGGCTCAGGCCCATCCAAACATCCTGCAGCTGGGCTACAGGAAAGAGAAGTGGCAAAGCAACCAGCTTGCTTGGAATGGGCTTTGCTGGGGAGTCCTGAGGGTTTCTTTATGGCAGTCTGCTCTTGCCTAAAGCAGCAAATAAGAACTTCATAAAGATTTGTGAATCTGGCTCTGTTCTTACTTTCTCCATTATCCCTCTTTCGTGCACATGCATGCACACATAATTCAGTTGAAATCATGAGCCCTCTCACAGCTGTACAATATATATGTTTAAGCTATAAGCTCCATCAGCAAAAGATTCCTCTCTGTGTCCTTCAGCCTCTGTTGCTAAATTTTAGAGTGCATGGCCTACACTGCTCTGCTTTTTAAAGTATACCAGTGGTATATATCATGGTATAACTGTCAAACAAAGGAAAAGATAATGCCAACTGCTAATGGAAGCTAGTAGTTTCTATACTGTAGGATTCTGCACAAAATTGAAGCTAGTGTCTTCTGTAGCGTTTGTACGAGGTCTGTTGTCACTTGAGCTTGTTCATAATAGTGAAAGCTTTAATGTAATCCACATGGATAATAAGGATATAAATTCTGACTTAGCTCACTGTCACACAGTGAATGAGAATGTGCAAAATTCCTTAACATGAGATGGTGAGATTTGAATTCTTTATTTTTATTAGTCTCTAAGAGATTCTGCCAACTTGCAAATGTAGAAAAATAGGATGTTTATGCCTTTTTGATCACTCAGATTTTTGTGTGTGCTTATTGTGTCTACTTATGGGGGATATAAAAGCTTGTTTTGCACTTCCACCTTGTGCAAAAATTGATATAAACACAACCAAAATGGGTTTGTTGTCCCATTCCTGAGTGGGTTGAGAACTCTCACTGGACTTGACAAATTCTTGTCAGGCATTTTGCCATCTCAAGATATCATGTCTCCACCACAGTAAGACATTGGTGAGATTTCTTCTCATTTGTGATGGATACGTAATGATGTGAAGATTAGAACAACTAGTGTGATGTGTGTTACCCATGTGGGGAACTGGCAACCACTTGCAAGCATCCTTCTTGTCATGTGTTGATTACAACTGTAGATGTAGGTTTACGATTCAGCAACATGGACAGGACGTTTCCCTCGGTGCTCACCTACTGTCAACCATAACAGATAATATTGGGTTCTAGGGGCAAAGTAGGTGTGATAGAGCAGCATGGCTGTATTTCTTTACCTGTATTTAGTCATTACTGCATTACATATCAAACTCAGACAGAGTGAAGCTGCTCATGCCATTCCCCTGCCTCTTTTCTTTCTTCACATGAGCAGGAACAAGTCTGAGGAGGAAACATTCTGCTTGAAGGTAGATTCTATGCACAAGCAATGGAATCTTGTTCACCAGTAGTGACTACATGTAACCAGGTGCTTCTTTCCTTCACACGCATCCCTGCTTATGTGAAGAATGTGAGGATGGAGATGGTGGGGCTAGTCACACTTCTCCATCTGAGTTGATAATGACAAATAAATGGCTTGGGCCCTGGATACCTGAAGGACCGCCTCCTTCCATATGAACCTACCTGGCAGTTAAAATCTAGCCAGGGGGCCCTTTTGAAAGAGCCATCCCTGAAGGAGGTAAGAGGGACGCCTTGTAGACAAAGGGCCTTTTCGGCAGCTGCCCCCAGACTATGGAATGTCCTCCCGACTGAGATTCGTCTGGCGGCGACACTGATGACATTTCAGCACCAGGTCAAAACCTTCCTGTTCCAGAAGGCTTTTAATTGAAATAATATTAGCTGTGGGTCTGATGGCAATTTTATATATATATTAATTCTAGTTTAATTGTTACGAATTTTTATTATATTTTAAATGTTGTAAGCCGCCCAGAGACCTTTGGGTAGTATGGGCAGCATATAAAATAAATAAATAAATAAAGTAAATAAGGTAACAACCACACAGATTTTATGTGTCTGCCTAATTCACATGTAAAGCAAATTGGGCTGAAGCATAGAGCAGGATCAATATTTATACAAAGAAAAAGAGATGGGGATATTCCTATTCATATGTGAATAGGAATATCCCCACCTCTACAAAGAAGCATAGGATGAAAGGACCCGAACCTTGACCTAATTTCTCTTTTCCTTTACTGAGGTATGTTACCTGATGTATTTTTCCTCTTCCTCTTTTTATTTTTGTTTCTAGTTAAGTGCCACAATACAATGAGATGGGAGGGAGAAAGAGACTCCACACCATTGAGTTGGGAATGCATCGAAAACCCCAGAATCCCACCTGTGCTAGAGAAGATGGGGAAATGGATATACTGCTAATGAAAATAATATTTATTTCCACAAGACAATAGTAATGAGATGTTTTTGATCACTGGAAAGTATGAGACAATGATTAAAAATATAGAGAAGACAACCGTGGTTTCCAAAGTTTAGAAAATATTCTTTCTTTATTGTTAGGAAGCATTGAGAATCTGTTGTGCCAGTGGCAAGTGTGAGATTATATTCAAACTGTTTTGAACCCAATTAGTTTAATTGTTATTTAATTTTGTCCCTGCTGCCAAACAGGCTGATCCTCAAAACATTGCTGCTAATGAGATTTCCACAGAAAAGCACAGGGATTGTCCTTCTCACCAAATTACTTTGAATCACTGTGCCAGAATCTCCCGGGGAGCTTTGGTGTTGCAGCTCTTTGTGGAAGAGTCTTGTGAATTTCATAAAGGGGTGTGCTAGGAATGTGTTCCTTTAAAATGTTATAGAAACTTCCAAGGACAAATATTCTGTTAACAAAGCAACTCAAGGCTGGCCCCCCTAGCTTAGCGAGACATGATCAGAGTCAATAACAACAGATGGTCTCAACTACCTTGAATTAAATAAGTATACACCTGCTTCCAGTGCCAGAATTATACTTTTGTGTTGTGCACTTTGTGCTTATGAATTAGAATTTTAAAGTGATTAGTGTCTGAAAAATGGAATGAAAATGCCAAATAAATAAGTACATTAACAGAATTAAGCTCTTTAACTTGAAATCAAAGGATGATGTGCAGGGTTGCCATTGCGGGGAGGCTTTGCCCACCCATCTGGAGGTATCTGTCATGGGTGATGCAGTTTTCTGATGGGAGGAGGGACTGTGCCTTTAAGAAGGCTGAGTCCCTCTACGGCAGCCTCTTTGCCGCCATTTCTGCAATCCCTCCCACCCACCCTTGGATTAAGAGTGAGATTAGCTGGTTGCCTTTGGAGCCAGATGGGAATTTTTGGCCTGCATCCTAATTGGCAGTTGGTTGTGGGTGCATTTTCACCATCCCATTCTTATCTACAGGGTGTGGTTATAAATGCCATGGGAATAAGGGTTAGTTAAAATTCCTTTCAGTCACAGTTTTGGGTACGATAAAAAAAGCTTGGGTAAATTCAGGATTGACACGTGGTGCCAAATTTTTGGCCATGTCTCTGTCAGGTTGTGACAGTCAGCTATCGGATGAGAGGCAGTTGTACATGGTATGATCTCCCAGCCAGCTGCCCACTTAGGGTCACAAGGCTTGGCAGGAGGAGTTGGTTGGAGGGTACCAGTTAACAGATCACTTGAAGGCGTGCTGTACAACGGACAGCACAATTCAGATTTTTAAAATTTTTATTTATTAGACCGAAGTCTACTCTGGGTGGCTAACAATAATAGATAGAATAAAAACAATATAATAAAATAAAATAAAATAGGAGCTCGCTCTGCTATAGGAAATGTCCGGAGACCTAGGATTATCTGGACATTGAAGAATATCGCACTATGGTAGGCCCCTTTGCATTTGGGGGGGATAAGACTTTTAAAAGTTAATAAAGTTGTGGCCCAAGTTTTAAACCCAACACCTGTCTCTTGTCTCATTATTTCCAGGCTGGGTGGGCAATGGAAAAAAATATATTATGCAGAGCTCTTAAACTTCTAAGCATTCTATAGATATGTGATAAGCAGTGTTTGTTAAATTGTTTGTTTTGTTTTTGTATTTCAAGGTATCTTGGTCATCTGAGGAACTCGGTCCTAGTCTATGAAAGCTTACATTGCAAAATTCAAGTTACCAGAAAGCTCTTTTGTTTGTTTTTGTTTCTCCCTGTACTTATAGTCCTCTCTGAAAGATATAAACCTACCTTTGAGAAAAGTTCTCATGATATCCTCTGAGTTTCCCGCAATAAATTGTTTTGGGTCTTTTGTATAAAAATGAATCAATAGCAGTGTAAGCTTTTGACATCAATGGGATTTACTCCAATGGGATTTACTCTTTGGGTAAGTGACTGCAATCTGAAAAGGTAAAATGTGAAATCTGCAAGGAAATGCACAACTAGAAAAGCAAAATTAAATTGCCTGTTCTGTATATGGATAATTTTAAAATAAAAACGGCAGAAGTAGTGTTGTTGGAATCAAATATACTGACTGGAATAAGAATACAGAACAGCTGGTCCTTCATGGGGCACTTTCTCAGAATGTACTCTGTTTTATTATTTTGATTTAAAGTTCCACTGATATGTCCAACAGGTAAAAGAAAAAGCAGTATATTTTAACACTAAATACATACAATGAGGAATAGATCAGAAGTACGGAATGGTCCCAGAAGTGCCTCCAGAAGAAGGGAATGGTAAACTACTGAGTACTTTTTATGTAGAAAACTTCAAGAAGGGTCTCCATAAGTTAGAACTGGCCTGACAGCACACCATGATTATCATTATTCTAGAAAATAATACCCAAATACTTGTGGGTGAAATGTATGAGTTTGTTTTCAGAGATGTTCTTCTACTTCTCTTTTGCTATTTAATCTGTGATCAAAACATAATATGCTGTGCTTTCAGACTGGCAACTTGGTTTCCAGACAATACCCTGCATCCACCAGGAGGGAATGACTTCCAATTATTACTAGCCTAGACCTATTTCAGACTGATGCCCTGAAGGCAAACAGCTCCATGCCCATTTAGGAATCTCCCATGGCCTAAACTGAATATGTATGAAATACAGAATCTTTGACTTCTCCATTAATGTTCAAGGTTGTAATCTGATTTCCTTGGGAAAGGGTGAATATGATTCCTCATTTAAATATAGACATAATATTAGACAAAAGACAGAGCGGCATTTCATTATAATCAGCTGTGTGAATTCTAGTATGCTATCATTAGTGCTATTCCCAGGATCATTTTTAAACAGGATGTTTCTTCTCAAAGGGGCTGTCATGTTATGAGTTCCACCATTTTTAGAAATCATGTCCCTTGTGTACCTCTTAATGGATTTGAACTTTGCTTCTCCTCTCACTTTGTTACTAGCTACAATTTAATAGGACTTTTTAGCATTCTAATTAATAGGGATATGTATAGGATCCTCTGAGCCACTTTGTGCAGAGTGAAAATCAGTTCCTGTGCCTTTTTGGCAATGCTCTAACCTGCCCTTTGCCCAAGTTCAAGGGGGTGTTTCTTTGCTTATAGTTCTTTGAGTGAATGGGAACATAAATGACAAAGCCAGGTTGTAGTCTGAAGGGAAAGCCAGGGCAGAAGGACATGAGCAGCAGTTGGAGGAGTTGAGTGCTTTGCTTTATGTTTATTTTCCCCCCTTCTCATTGGTTGATAAAGGTCTAGATACATTGCCCATTGGCTGTGCTAGTAGATCTTCAGAGAGATGTAGTCCAGAAACATCCAAAGTATCAAGGTTAAGAACCATTTATAGAAAGCCAGTTCTCATGGAGACTGTAAGGTGCCTTACTTATCAGGAGAAGGAAATTGGACACAGTATGGAGATATAGTCGTACCATTGGCAATAATTTAAAACATAGAAAATATGATGTTATTATTGACAATGTGTGAAAATTGTTGGCTTAAAATCTCTATCAATGCAGTAAAAAAAGTTTAGGGACCTACAAAATAGAATTAGCTTCAAGTCTCCCTCAGTAGACCACCAGTTACCCTGGCTGGGCTGTGAAGGAGGCGGCAGCGTTTTCTCCTGGTTGCCTTCTTATTTTATTCTTAACCCAGTCTTTTAAACCTTTTAATCTTTTTATACACGGCTATAAATAGCTTTTATCATTTTAGTTTTAAATAGCTTTTAACACCTATGGTTTTAGACAGCTTTTAAGTTTTTTACTTTTTAAAATCTTTGAATCTGCTCTTTGGACCACCAGTTATTGCTGTCCTCTGAAGATGCTGGCCACAGAGACTGGCGAAACATTAGGAAAAACCACCTTCAGAACATGGCCAAGAAGCCTGAAAAACCCACAACAACCACCAGTTATTGTTAGTTCTCCCCTAACTAGCACTAACTACATATCTCAATAATTCACTAAGAGATAATAGTAAGAGAAAAATAAAAAATAAAAACATTCCATTTAATTACAGTTCCTCATGGATCAAAACAAACAGCATTCTGTAGAAAACAATTAGCTGGTTACATGAGAAGAGCTTGATTCACTAGAGACTTGAATAGAGAGGTGTGGCTCTTTTCAAACTCTGAGACAGTGGGTGAACAATTAGCTGCTACTGGATTGATTGACATCCTAGTCCAAAAAGGTCTCTCCCAACCAAAATCTCTTAAAGGCAACATATGAAGTCACAACAGTTACTGTGCTATGTGCCATCAAATCAGAACCAACTTGGGTTGATCATAATAGGACTTTAAAAGTAAGTGAGATATATATTGGTCAGATGAAACTGCTGAGAGCATTTCTCATAATGAGCACCAACTGATAGTTGCTCTTGGACTTCAGCTCTGATGGACAACATGTTCTCCTAATGACCAAGTCAATCCGCACAAACAAGCCAAAGAAGAATATCACCCAATCAAAGGGGAAATCAAAGTACCCTCTTCTATTATCCACAGAATGAATACTGTATGTGCAGGGAGCTGACTTCTCTTCTCCCTGCTAATAGTAATATCTACAGCATACACTATGGACTAGTGTTGTTGCAATTAAAATTAGCCTGCTTTTTCTTTTCCCCTCCCAATTCATTTCCCTCCTATGTTGTGTCTTTTAAAGTATAAATGACAGGGCAGGGTCTTCCTTATTACCAACCTATTTCTAACAGAAATTAAATTTGATACAATTGTATATTACATGAGTCCAGGAACTGAACCTTGTGGATTATCTCAACATTGCAAATTAGTATTAAGATATTATTTGCACATAGCTTAGAGCTAAAGAGATATGAAATTCCTCCATAATATTACTTTTCATTGTAAATAAGAATGTAATCCTCTGCATGGTTATAAAAATACTAGCTGGGATGAAAGCAGATTCACACACACAATCCAAAATCTGAGCATTTGTGCTTATGTATATGTTTTGTAAACACATGGCAAGTTTGGTGGGTTTTTTCTTGCAGATCTCCTTCCCCCTGCCCATCAAAATACCACTATGGAAACCCCTCTGCTTTGTTGAGAAGCATTGTTTTAGGATTCTGGTTGTTCTTCTTGTCCAAAAATTGTGGTTGCAAAGCTCTAGTGTACACGCAGAAGGCTACACTCCACTGTCTGCAGCTATTCGCTACAGTTTGTTTTGTCAATCAGTGGCTGAAATCCTGTTGCACAGTTCCACATGCGTACTGGTAATAATGCCATCAGTGGCAAATTGATAGAGTTTAAGGCAAATAATTGCTGATTAAGGTTATTTCAGGGTGCAGATGACTCATACACTATGCAACAAAGTTAATGTATCTCGAAACTGTGAAGCCAAGCCGTTAATTAGTGATGATATAGAGTTGTAGATGACCTCATCACAGTTGTGCACACACAGAACTGTGCAACAGGATTTCTGGCATTAGCTTTTTATATACATATACGTATACTGTAGCAAATATACATAGAATTCAGAAATGCTGTTCCAAAACTGCTCCTTTCCCCCTACTCATCTTGTGTTTTAGGAGAGGGCAACTTCTGCGCTACTAGAGGTTGTTAGGCTGCCATTCCCCTCATCCCTCATCCTTGGCAGTGAGGGCTAATGAGAATCACTCTCTTCCCTTGTTATATGCAGTGTAACATTGATTCAAATTTTTTAGTATGATCCAGCCCCAATGAGTTGTGAGATGATGGGAAAGGGAAAAGCTTTAGTAGTATAGTAGTCCAACTGATCCACAGGCATGGCAAGGATCCCTTTTCCTTCCTTAAGCATCTGGAGCCTGAGATCTCATGTTTTGTTCCTGCTCCAGCTGAAGAGATGCTGTCATTAACAGGACTGCAATGTCACTAGGGATTTCTATGCTTCTCTGGTTCTTCGTGCTGGAGAAGGGATTTCTAGTTGAGGAGTGCCTGAACTGGGGAAAGTTTCCTTTTTGACATGAGGTGGCTGGATAGCCCTCTCCACCCATACGTTTTCACAGATTATCTCCTACTTATTCAGATGTATGGAGACATGCCTAGTTGAGCTATTAGATCCAAATTTGAGTGCCCAGGTATTAACAGTCTAGGGAGGTGGGGAACTGAAATGCCTAGTGTTAAGGTAAATAGTCTTTGTGTAGACCCTGGAAGAGTTGTCTTTCTGGACTACATCTCCAAGAATCCCCCAGCTGGTATACCCAGTGCAGTTGAAAAAAAAAAGAGTACCTTGCATTTTGTGCATTATACAAAGCACAAACAAGCAGAGAAAACCCCAAGGTAGCACAAAGTCTCTGCCTAGCAATTCTGCCATTCTTCTCAATGCTGATGTGTTTATAGTGGTGAAACTGAGACATAGTGGAAAATTAGGAGAGCTGCAGTAGAGTTTATTTATGTTGCAAAGTGCTTTCTTTCCCCTAACAAGCGTGAAATAAAGTTCAATGACCAGAAAATCCCAATCTCCTCATCAGAAAAGGAGTACTGCCCATAAATAAGTATCCTGTTAAAGTGGGGAATTGGCAGTTTGTAGGTCAAATCCCAAATTATGAGTTACCAAAGGAATAGCACATTCATAAAAAAACAAAAACAAAGCAAACAAAACAAAAACCAAACAGGCTGATGTTTGACAGTGGAATGCTTTCTGCTGAAGTAGCTGTCAGTTTTTCCCAGCAGTCTTGCCCAGTTGAACCATTTGCCAAAAATACATTTATAGGAAGCTCTGCTCTGAGCTTTAAATTATGTACCTGTCTTACTGAAAAAGCTTCAAGGCTATTCAGCTCAGTTGGATCTATTCAGAATTAGATCAAACACCATGTAACTTTGTAAAGGCACTGTAACGTGTTTCCATAAAGTGAAACTACAGCACATCTTTAGGGGAAAAAAATAAGATAACAATTCCTGCTGACTGCAGGATGCACCTTTTAAACAATGGTCAGACAACTGGCAAGCCTTGTCTTCTTGCCTCTCCTCAGAGAAATGTTGTGTATCAAGAATATAATAGATTTGTTATTTGTCTATATTTTTATTTATCACAATATGCAACATGTTCCAAAAGAGAAAATGATCATAGAAATTTAATTCTGAACCCAGCCCCACAACTATGTACACTGCACATGTATCTCTGAAACTCAAATATTATACGAGTACACCGGGTAGGTGGCAGGCCAGGTAGGTGGGACTCTTTCAGCCCTGGAAGGCAGCCCATCTAGGAGAAGGAAAACTGATTTCAAACCCCCACTGAGGCACCACCATCACTGTCCATGCCATGAGGGAACAGGCCAGGTAGATGGGACTCGTCCAGCCCTGGAAGGCAGCCCATCTAGGAGAAGGAAAACTCTGACTTCAAAACTCCACTGCCTTGTGGCTATATCCACTGATGGAAAAGGCTTCAGGAGTTAACTTTGAGGCAAAATCCGGAGCTGGAGTCCCGGAGGCAGTTTGTGTCGTTCTGGCAACTCCTGCAACATCGCTGAAACCAGTTGTATTGGCTCTTGCTTTTCCACTGGACTATTTCAGTGACATGGAGAGGAGGGGATTTGCTGGTTGGGTAACAGCCTATCCTCCATATTATTTTACCCAGGCTTCATGCCCTGGAGGGGACACTCCACCTTCGTGTACAGTGTCAAAACACTAGACACCCTTCCAAGTCTTCCATACAGAGCATGTTACCATAGTCTCTCGAGACTGAAGGACGCCTATGAATGACACCATGCATCTGAGGAAGTCGGCTGTTTGGGGAAGAGGGTGAAAAGAAACACTGTCTGGGAACTTCATAATTTAATTATGCAAGCTACACTTAGCCCTCCTCCCAGCAAGTTGGATACTCAAGATGGAAAGCTAAGTGAACATCAGGCTGGCTATCTGGGACTGAATCCAGGTCGGTAACAGAGTTTTGCTGCAGTACTGCAGTTTAACCACCATAGACTCAAATAGGCCTAGTTTAGTTGTAACTTACTATGTTAAAATAATTCACAGCTAGGATGAGACCATCTGAATCAATGGAATTTACAAAGGAGCTGACTCCCCAAGTCCACACTAGTTCAGTGGGGATATCCTAGGGCGACTTTCTATGCCAAGCAATAGGATTTGGGCCAATGTGTGATCCAAACTGCTATCCTTTGAAATAGCTATTTTTTCTGACTCTTTGCAATACAGCAGTCAAAACTGTATAACATGAAAGGGATATTAAACTGTACATACTAGTAAAAAAACACCACCCATTAATAATAATAGTAGTTACCCACATAGAAAATTGCACATATGTAGAAAAACAACCATAAGAATATATACAAACTTTCACACAAGGAATGTGTGTAAGGAATCTAAAATTTGGGATAAACCAAATAACTAGAATAAACCATATAACGAGGGGAAAATATCTCTAATGTTAGAGAAAACTTGGATTTAACATTGGGAAGGAAAAAAAGAAGCTGAGAGAAACTAAAATTGACAGATATATTTGCCTTTATTTTTCAGTCTATACCACATCAGAATGTGAATGAGGCATCTATGCTTAATTCCTCTCTTGCATAAGGGATTGCCCCTTTAGTTTCAAACTAAAGGAAACTAAAATGAACAGATTAATCTTCCCCCTCTTTTCAGTCTATACTACACCAGAAAGTGAATGAAGGACCTCAAACCTGACTCTTCTCACACATAAGTGCCTCTTTGCGAGGCACACAGCTGCCAAGGTGGGGCTCCTTTGCCTGCCCAGTTGGAAGAGACAGATGCAACAAGAGTTGCATCATATCGGGTGAGGGTCTTGGCAAGAGCAAAGCCTTGAAAAAGGCTGCTCACCTTGCCCTTCCTTAACTTTTCAACGGCTGGAAGAGGAGCATTGGAGGAACGGATCCTGCGGTTTTGCTTTTAGGAGACCAGTGGCTATGACGCAGGGCTCTGCAACGGCACAGCTTTTCAGTTTGGAATGGGGGGGGGGGAGCTTTTTGAGAGAGCGCCTCTCTTGTTTATATATATATAAACAAAACAAATGAATCTCCACTCCCCTTCAAAGGAACTCTGTTTTCTCCTCTTTAAAAAAAATACAATGGCGCCTGCACAGGCTCTCTCTCAAAAAGAAAGAGAGCCCCCTACTCCAAACCAAAGAGAGAGCCCTCTATTCCAAACCGAAGGGCTGTGCCATTGCTGAGCCCTGCATCACAGCCACCAATAAAAAAAAAGCACACACTTATTATATTGGGTCTATCTAGTTTGAATTTTAATAAACCAGCAAAGGTGGTGACCTGCTGCTGAGCAGAATTTTTGGGAAGAGTGGACTTCTGATATTACCAAAGTTGCTTTGCCTGTGTGTGTGTTTAGTCGTTTAGTCGTGCCTGACTCTTCGTGACCCCATGGACCAGAGCACGCCAGGCCCTCCTGTCTTCCACTGCCTCCCGGAGTTGTGTCAGGTTCATGTTGGTTGCTTCGCAGACACTGTCCAGCCATCTCATCCTCGGTCGTCCCCTTCTCCTCTTGCCATCACACCTTCCTAACATCAAGGTTTTTTCCAAGGACTCTTTTCTTCTCATGAGATGGCCAAAGTACTGGAGCCTCAGCTTCAGGATCTGTCCTTCCAGTGAGCACTCAGGGTTGATTTCCTTTAGAATTGATAGGTTTGTTCTCTTTGCAGTCCAGGGGATTCTCAAGAGCCTCCTCCAGCACCACAATTCAAAGGCATCAATTCTTCGGCGGTCTGCTTTCTTTATGGTCCAGCTCTCACTTCCATACATCACGACAGGAAAAACCATAGCTTTGACTATTCGGACTTTTGTTGGCAAGGTGATGTCTCTGCTTTTCAAGATGCTGTCCAGATTTGTCATCGCTTTCCTCCCAAGAAGAAGGCGCCTTTTAATTTCAGGGCTGCTGTCTCCATCTGTAGTGATCATGGAGCCCAGGAAGATAAAATTTGACACTGCCTCCATATCTTCCCCTTCTATTTCCCAGGAGGTGATGGGACCAGTGGCCATGATCTTAGTTTTTTTGATGTTGAGTTTCAGACCATTTTTTGCACTCTCCTCTTTCACTCTCATTACAAGGTTCTTTAATTCCTCCTCACTTTCTGCCATCAGAGTGGTATCATCTGCATATCGGAGGTTGTTGATATTTCTTCCGGCAATCTTAATTCCGGCTTGGGTTTCTTCCAGTCCAGCCTTCCGCATGATGTATTCTGCATATAAGTTAAATAAGCTGGGGGACAATATACAGCCTTGCCGTACTCCTTTCCCAATTTTGAACCACTCAGTTGTTCCATGACCATGCTTTGCCTACTGGTTATTAAATATGGCTTCTACAAAAGGGCAAGGGGCCCAGAAAGGTAAACAGCCTGTTAAATGTAAGTCCGTCGTCCCCCCCCCCCGCATTCCCTGCCAGTACTTTCCTTATCGGATGACGAGGGCTGGCTGGATTATAGGTCTCTATGGGAGAAGCTTAGTGTCCTTGAGCAGGAAAGGGTGCAAGCCAGGGTTGCTGATGGCTCTCCCACAGTGCAGAGGTCCAGTAGGGAATCTAAAAGTCAAAAGTTTAGCTGAACTGAAAAGGATGGGGGACATTATGTTGTCTCGTATTTCTATTTTAGAAGGGGAGTGGTCCAGCTCTGCTGGGGCCCCATCAGCAACAGTCACCCCTGCAAGACCGAGAAGTGGAATTTCAGCCACAGTGCAACAGCAAAAATTGCCACAAATGATGTCAATATGCACACAGACCCTTGAGGATGAGGCTGTGGGAAGCAGCAGCATTAGCCAACTGGTGAGGAGTGAGGAAGGTCCTGCTAGTGTGTCTTTGGTGGCATCGGCGGGAATGCAAGCAGGTGAGAGTATCATTGCACTGGGCATGATGCAGAAATGACTGAAGAGTGGAGTAGGGAGAGAGTCTTACCTAGCGATGATCATACACCAATATCACCTGCTATTTTGGCTGAGTTAGGGAGGATTTAAGAATTAGTGTGCAGGGACTGATTTGAGGCTTGTCTTTTTAGAGCTGCAACACTTATAGCATTTTTGGCACATTACAGATAAGTGAGCTGCTGCCTGCTTCCAAAAATGACATGTCATTATCCTCATTGCAGAGGAAGGATATGGTACTTTCAGAACACCAGGCTGCAGTATGCTTACGTAGGTCAAAAACTGACCAGTTGGGAAAAGGGTGAGTGCTGCTGTTAGGGCAATGTTCAGATATTGAGATCTGTCCTGTGAAAGCTACTCAGGAGTACATACAACTTAGGGGAGTAGTGCAGGTGGTTTCTTGCTCCACCAGAATGTGTCACTGCTAACGAAGTACCAATTTTGGAATGTTACATCCCAAGCCTAATGCAAGGCTGGGATACAAAGTTGGTGTTTTAGGACACATTCTTTTAGAATAGGTGCTGCATCTACAGCAGCCACCCTTGGTTTTACAGTGGAAGATATTAAGAAGGTGGGCAGATGGTCCTCTCTAAAATATTGGGCTTATGTTCACCCTCTGCCACAGTGTTAGGTTTTGCCGCATTGCTTTGTTTTGTCATTGTAGATCCAGAGAAGCCTTTGGCCCAAGTTTGACCTCTGTTGTGTGGGCATAGTTACATTTTTTAGGCAGCCAGATTTGCCAGTCAGACCAGTTGGAGTCGCTATCTGGGCCTTGGCAAGGTGGCCGCTTTGGAATGGATGGGAAGGATGAGTTCATGAAACTGGTGTCCCACAGTGCCACAGATATGCCCCCTGACCTTATGTTGATACATTTGGGAGGCAACGACTTGGCCCAACGGTCGGGCAAGTTCCTGGTTCTCATAGAGCATTTGCAGCACGCTGCCTCAAGACACACATCATATGGCTGGAGATGATTCCACGAATGGTGTGGAGAGAAGCACGCGTCCCCAGGCGAATTGATCAGGTCTGGAAGGGCATAAACAGAGAAGTTGGCAGAGCAGAACGGCAAGGCCTGGGGTCGGTGGTTGCACATCCTCTCATTAGAGTTTCATAGCCTGAATTATATAGGGAGTATGGTGTGCATCTGTCCAATGTGGGCCTGAACATATTTCTAAATGATCTCCAAGGGGGACTTAGGGCTGAATTGTTTCAGTTTGATGGGGGGGGGCATGGGACATACTGCATAGTCCCTATGTTGTGGTGGCTAGAGCAGAAGGAGAAGGATTAGATCAGTTCCTAAGAAAGCACATAGAGGGCGCTAAGCACCCCTGCTCTCAAAAGGGCAGCAGCAGAGCTTTAGTTGAGAGGAGGGGAAGCTGGGGCCCCAGGGGATGCAGAGCAGCAAGGGTTCTGAGACCCAGATGGGACAAACTTGGGGTACCACAGGTGGGATACATGGAAGCATGCTGTAAAGTAAGACAGTGCGCTTTTGTTATAAAAACTTGATGAGTGGTCTGGACCGGAAGGTCAAAACTGATTATGGTTATAAACCAAGTCTTATGCACTACAGTAGGCCCCCTTGTGGAAAGGGAAAGTTTGGGTTATAAATAAGTAAATAAAGTTGTGGCCCTAGTTATCCCATATACCTGTATCTGTCTCATTATTCTGGGCTGGGTAGGCAAGGGATTTCCTGTTTGTGGCACATTTGATTGAGCAGTAGCCTAAAATGCTAACTTCCGTATATCAGCAAGCTTTTGTCATAAAACAGAAAATCCTTCCATGATCCTGTAGTTGTGCACTGAATCAACTTCAGCAGTGCAGTGCTCTACACTTTGTGGAAGGCGTGGGGGACGAATACTGGTAACATTATGCCAGTAAAGCTGAAGTACTGGGTTCTCCCCTAAAAACCTTCATTGTCATCGAAGAGATAGCAATAAAAATAGCAAAGTGGGGCAGGGATCAAAATAGCTTTTTTCTTTTCTTTTGTCCTTTTCTGATTGTTTAGCATTTTAAGAGAAGGTCCATTTCCCACCGGGCATCCCAGAGGAGCCAGACTGTGTGACCTTGAGCAAGCTGCACAGTCCCTGGATGGCCCCAGAAGAAAGGAATGATAAACCATGTCTAAGTAGTCTCTACCCCTGTTAACAGTAGCTCTACTGGCTGCTGATCCATTTCCGGGCACAATTCAAAGTGTGCTGGTTTTAACCTAAGGTAAAGGTAAAGGTAAAGGTTCCCCTTGACGATTTTGGTCCAGTAGTGTTTGACTCTAGAGGGCGGTGCTCATCCCCTTTTCCAAGCCATAGAGCCAGTGTTTTGTCCGAAGACAATCTTCCGTGGTCACGTGACCAGAGCGACTTAGACACGGAACATTGTTACCTTCCCACCGAGGTGGTCCCTATTTATCTACTTGCATTTGCATGCTTTCGAACCGCTAGGGACAAGCGACGGGCGCTGGGACAAGCAACAGGCGCTCACTCCGTCGCATGGATTCGATCTTACGACTGCTTGGTCTTCTGATCCTGCAGCTCAGGCTTCTGCAGTTTAGCCCACAGCGCCACCTAGAAAGTTCTAAATGGCTTGGGTCCAAGCTACCTAAAAGACTACATCTCCCTCTATAAGCTTGCCCTGACATTAAGATCATCATGGGATGCCTTTCTCTTAGTCCCACCACCTTCACAGGCATGCTTCTCTTTTGCTGCTCCCAGACCCTGGAATTTCCTCCCATGGGAAGCAAGGCTGGCCCCATCTTTGCTGTTCTTTCACAAGCAGGCAAAGACCTTTCCCTTCAGACAAGCTTTTCCTTAGTGAGTGGCAGTCTGAGATAGGTTTTCTTAAACAGAATTGTTGTGCTCTGTTTCCTTGAAATATGTTTTTCATATTGATTTTATTTACCATTTTTAAAATGATACTTGTTTAATTCTTTTTGAATATTTGTATATTTGCTCTTTTTTAAGCTTTTAAATATTGTCCTTTTAATGATGTAAGCTGCCTTGGGTCCTTTTTAAGGAGAAAGGTGGGGTAAAATATTTTAAATAAATAAATAAATAAAAAAAAACTCCGAAATGGGGTGCCATAAATCAAAGTTGACTTGATGATGTGCAGATATATATTATTACAGATCTTAGCCATTTGGACCATTATTCAAATATAAAGAGATGAAAAATAAATAATGTACATGATCACAGTGTTCTATCCCATAAGTTCTGCCCCATGGACTGATTTTATCTCAGTACATTCCCTTTAGCCATCATCAGATCAGAACAAGTCTATGGAAATAACTTTTAAAAAAAGGTTAGAAAATAAGAAAGAGCAAAACCACCAGAGTTTAAAAACTCAGTAGCATGAAGATTTAAGAGCATGAAATTTCTAATCCTGCCACAGATATCTTAAGGCATTTAAAATAAAGTGTGTATCAAAACCTTGACAGATTCTTGACTTCACTGCAGAACTATCAGATAATGTGCCTGTTAACAATATGATAAGCAAACCTTATTTAAATTAACCTTGGAACAACAGGAGGTGCCTGTGCCATAAAAGGTAGATTAGCAGCTGCCGCCACAGTACGTATAATTTTTTCCATTCTTCATGATTGCTATTAACTATGGACTCAGTGTGATGATGAGAGGAGATGACTGATGCATTAAGTCAACAGAATTAAGAAATAAGCCCAAGTCTTTTAAAATATGTGGTTACTGTATTTCCTTTATGTATAGTTTTAGACATTTAGACATTTTGTTGTTCTCGGTTTATCGGTGCTGACTGTTAGGAGACACAGAAATGTTTGAACATGTAAAAACATATTTTCTTTATAAAATAAGGTGTATTTTTGCATAGATTTCAGAAATAGGAGAAAAACACTGAAGTAGCCCTGCCAGTACTGGTTTTTAAAGATGTGTTTCTAGTGTATTTTAAATGATGGGACCTCCAGTGTTTGTCTTGAACCATATATTTCAGAATACAGGGAAATTCTAAATTAGATTTTTTTAAAAAATCTACCTGTGTGATACATGCTCCATTGCAAGGAAATTATGGTGGATTTTATTCTATATTTGCTGAAAAAGCTTTGCTTTAAAGCCAGAAGATAACATGATTTTTAATTCCTTCCAGCCCTCATCACTGTTCTAAATTTTCAACTGAGATTTATTTCTTTAATCTTTACCTTACTGAGTATTTTATTTGCACCATGGCATATTTCTGCTTTTCTTTCACCTACATCCATGTCATTCAGAGGAAGGGCTGCTTTTCAGCTACTTCCCTGAAGGCAGCTATTGTCAACCAAATTTTATGTTAGCCTCCTACTGAGAAAATGGATTACGGCATTAAAATAACCTTCCAGATTCTGTCTTGTGTCTCTTTTTTTCTGCCCTCCAAAAGGTATATAGCAAAGAAATTGTAGATGAAATTATTCATCCACCTGAAATCCCCTGAAAGCCCAGGTTGCTCCGCAAAATAATTAAAGTGTATTTCTGAAACAGCACACTGCTGCTGATTAAGCAGAAACTCTCATTTTCTGTCTGTGCCAATAGCCTGTGCAGGATCTGTTCTTCTTTTATTTTTGTCTTTAAATTTGTGGCAAAATTGGATTTATTCCTTTTTAAAAAGTCCTGCTTATTTATGAAGTACATATCTAGTGTTTTTTCCCTACTGCCTCTTAGATAGGGAAAGAAAGAAATAGTTTCAGAATAAGAGCTGACATGGGCATGACCCTTGGGCTTCCCTGCCCTGCCTCTTTGGGTGATCACCCACTCAAACAAGGAGGCAGAACAGGCAAACCCATGCTCCTGCCAAGGACTGTCAAAGAGGAGAAGGAGAGGAATGTGTGCTGGCCGATGAGTGGGTGATTGGCCAGGGAGGTGGGGGAAGGGAATGCATGGCACCTGTGATGCTGCGAGTATGAACCAGCACGAACCTCCAAATCAAGGTTCGTGCCCATCTCTAAGTAAGAGTATCCAGTCTTTCATTCCAGAGGGACATTCATCATGCTTTAAAGAACCTCCCCCAGCCTCTCCTGCTCCCAACATCATTTTCTGTATGTGGAAAGTACTATTTCTGTAGCAGCAATGCTCCTGCTTTTGTGTAGGTGTGACATATGAGGAAGAGCCCTCGTTTTCTAGGCTTCTTGCTCTACAAGTGAAGAGGTGGCTCAAGTATGGTGGCTTTTTGTACATCACCCGAAAGAAAGAAAGAAAAAGGAGACTAAATTTGCAGATGTGAAGATTGCCTCTGCTAATGTGTATCTATAAATGCGTGTGGAAGAAATGGCTATAATTTAGAAAGAAATTCAATAAAATAGATTCACCATCATCACAAAAACTCTGTCCAGGGCTACTTCAAGGCCTTTAAGATGTTGTCTTACGCTTCTTTATCTTTAGATCTGACTTCAGCCTCATAGGCATTCAAACAGAGTACACCTTTCCTCTCCTCAGTAATGTAGGGCACATACCCTCACCAAGTATTAATCACAATGGTTCAACTGTATTTTAAATTGGTCTGTACGGGCGCAGTGTAACTTGTAACATATCCCCCTTTTGAAATGCAGTAATGATACATTTTTTTAAAAGTTGTTTGCATTTTTCCCCAGCACTTGTGATAAAACATTTTCCTAGAAAGTTCCTGGAACAATAAATGTCCTGTGAAAGCAAAGAGGACACATCCCCTTTCTGTGTACTTCTCTGTAGACAACATTTTGCAACATTTCCTGCTCCAAAGGCACACCTGCCTGCTAAGAGGGGAACTATCTGGAAAGATGACCAAGAAAACATAATTCCAGCTGTGTGGTGTTGTATGAGAACTACTCATTCTGGACATACAGCTAATGAATCATCATGGACATGAAGGTTAAAGGTTAGCCACCTTGGTGTTTTAGCATTGTTTTCTGGGGAGAAGAGCCAGCCTGTGTAGCAACAGGCAAGTTGCACAGTCCCAAGGATGTTTTTCAATAAACATCTGAAGATACCGGCCACAGAGACTGGCGAAATGTTAGGAAGAACAACCTTCAGAACACGGCCAAAGAGCCCGAAAAACCCACAACAACCATTGGATTCCAGATCTATTTATCCTCCAGAGCTCACCGGAGGATAAATGGGAAATAAACATGACAAGAAACTAAATGGTGCATTTCCGGGGGATAAATGAATCTGGCCGTGTATCCACTCTTTAAATTGGCATAAACAGAGATGTAAAAATGGAAACTTTGTTGACGTAGGAATTATTTTCCTTTCAACATCACAAAGGAGCATTCTTCTCTTTTTCCTTTTTCAACCACCCAAAGGGGCGAGAGCAGACAATATAAATTTGGCAATGTTTTTATTAGCCATTTTATAAACAGATGAAAAGGAAAACTGTCCTCTGTGTTTCCCCTTGTTTGAAATGCAACTCAAAGTGCAAGCAATGTAGAAATGTATGGGGATTCAGAGACAGAGGTGGTAAAGCTTTAGAAAAAAGAGAGGACATAACCCTCTTGCTCAGATGTGTTTCATAAGCAGAAATAATCCCCTCATGATGAGCAGAACTCACAGTCAAAGGACAGAGACAGTGCTGGTGGTGAAAGATTTATTCAAAATAGGCCAAGAAAAAAAAAAGATGGGAAAAGGTCACACATCCAGAACCTCTGAGATTACTTTCAGAAATGTAAATCTCTTTTACTTCCATTTAATTGTGCAGTCCACTCTATTTGCAAATGAAGCTTTCTTTCAACTGACGATATTTATTTTTATCCTTCAGATAATGCAGGGCATCGCCCTAGGCAAATATTTATTTTTTTCTTAGTTTTCCAAATCAAAAAGACATTGCTGGGATTGTGGAACATTATTGACACTATCTTTCAGTATTAAAAGAATCCACATAGAGGCAATTATTTTTAAGTGTCTTAACCTTTCCTCTGCAATTTCGTTTTAAAAAATCAGCACAAAGTTATAAGCATCTACTTAGAAGTACTATATCCCATTGAGTTAAATAGAAATTACTCCTTGTCAGTCGTGTATTTTATTTTTATTTATTTTATTTATTAAATTTATACCCCACCCCTCTAGACCATCTCTAGACGTGTCATTCTGGAAACACACACCCCTTGGAAAATTAGTAACCTCAAAGAATAAAATGAACCAGGGCTTTTAAAAGTAGATTTTCATAAAGTATGAATTCCAGGTAAGTAATTGGTATAAAGAAGTTTGGAACATAGAAATTAATGATAAGTTAATTTGTTATATTAAGGTTAAAATGAGTTTGATAAATAAGAATTTTTTAGAGATAATTGGGGAGTTTTCATTGATTTTGTATTAATTAAAGAGAAGGGTTGTGAATCTTTGAAGGAATCCATGAAGTTTTGGAAGGGAATTGGGACACAATAACTGAAAAATTAACACAATATTCCTTTGAATGGTGGAAGGAGGCACTGATATATAATTAAAGTTTTTCTGTATTTATGTAATCAGTTTTTTCTTTGTAAATTTTAGTTTATATTTCTTATTAGATATCATTAGATAGATAGATAGATAGATAGATAGAGAGAGAGAGAGAGAGAGAGAGAGAGAGAGATCTAGTAGATTTTGGAACAACCTTAGTGTCCTGCCAGATTTACACCCAAAAATCACCCAGAAATTATAAAGCTGAGTAATTACTTTGGGTGGCTGTTAAGTACAACCTTCTCCAGACTTCACTGTAATTTCACCAACTCAACTGGTGGCTTCAATGGGTCCCTTATATGCTGCAGCCTCTAGGGCGGCAGACTTACAGCACTGATGAGGTGAAGAAAAGAAGGTTCCAGTCAGGATGGGGTTGTTGTTTTAATATGGTTCGGGAAACTAAACACTTCTTTACCTTCATATAAATAGTTTTATGTGACACTGCCTCTCATTTAAGTTCTTAATAAACAGATTGGCATGATCTGACAGATTTTTTTTCTTTATTTCTCCGACAGTACATCAATCACTTTCCAGCTGCACTCCCCCCCCCATGTGCATATTTTGTGTCCAACTGCACACTAAAACGATCCTGAAATGAACATTTCCTAATTAGGTAATGGGTATTTCGAACTTCCATGAGCCTTTATCCTCCTCATGGTCAGCTATTCATTGGGATGGGTCAACTACCAGTAATGTTTAAAACAATTCTCCATTTACCTCATAAAGTTACAATAAGACTTGTGACAAAATTAAAGGGAGAAAGGCAGCGGAAGCAAACTAACAGATCTATTTCAGTGTGAACATATGTGGATCAAAATCCACTTACTCAGACACAAGGAGTACAAATATTATGTTCTCCGCATGTATACATATCCCCATGTGGTATGAGTCATGAATAAATATGTTAGTCTTTAAACTACCATAATATTTTGCCTTTCTGTTCTCTCTTTTTCTTTTGTTCCTATTTAATTTTACCGACATGCTGAGACAGACTAACAAAGCTGCTTCTTTGGAAGGTAATGCTTGTGGTGCCTCATGGAGCCGAGGCATGATGGTACCTCACCTCCAAATTTCAGGCCTGCTCTCCATGCCCTTGTCACAAGCCAGTCACAAACCAACTGTGAGTACTACTAATATTGCAACACAGGGTTAAATGCATAGCCCAAATTCATCCTTTTATATACAGTATATATAAGGATGAATTTGGGCTATCCATTTAACCCTATGCTGCAATATTAGTAGTACTCACAGACATATATATATCTGCCTGTCATGGAGGATGATGATTAGCACCATGGCCCCTCCCTATTCATTGCCATATATATTTAAATTGCCTGGGCAAGCTGTTTAGTTCCTGGGAGCCCCCAAAAGAAGAGGATGGTAAAATGGAGTATGTGATGCCTAGAACACCCTGAAAAGGGTTGCTATAATTTGGAGTCTGCCTGGTGGCATTATTAATATTAGAAATGGTGGTGGTGGTGGTGGTGGTGGTGGTAGTAGTAGTAGTTAGTGGTGGTGGTGGCTGCTTCTTTTTCTGCCAAGGAAAGGTTCCAATCTTGCTCAGAAAAAAATAGTGGATAGGAGACAGGCATAGTAATAATTCCTGCTGCCCCTCCCCCCAAAAAAAACCAGGAAAGGCAGTGGTAGGATATACGCTGTGGAGATGGAAAAGCAGCAGCAACAGGAAAAGAAAGCTGCTTCTCCCAGTTCTCTGCACAATGTCTGGCCCTGAGTGGAATGGCCATTCAGTTTTTAATAGAAATGTCACAGAAGACTATGATAAACATCTTCTTTAGTGAGTCTACAACACAGTGGCATTAACACTTTCTGAATTCTTGCTGTTTGGAATCGCAACTGCTCTATCAAATTACAAAGTCACTGCTATTGTAAATCAAAGGGGAAAGCACTTGGAAAGTAGTGAGGACAACTGCCAGGGAAATCTTTTCTGTGAATACCCAGACTACACAAATAGAACCATTTTCTGTTTTAAAACACCAATGTGAAGGACATGTTTCTTTGAAAATATTGGCTAGATGGGTCTAAAAATGTAAAAACAAGAAGAAAAATGTAGGGAAGCCACTTCTTTTTTTATAAGGCCAACACAGGGCTTCTAAATTTATTCAGAAATTAATGGTCTCACGGAATAACATGGTTGTCAACTGTGTTTATAGGAGTGGTGAAGGAACTCTTTGTTCATAAAAAACAGTTTTAGATGTACTTGGCCACACTCCCTCCAATTAGGCACACAGCAAGCCTATATTGTCTAGTAACCATCTGTCAGATTTGGTCATGATTCAAAGCATTGCTTAAAAGTTATAATTTTTTGTTTGTACTGCTCCCTTTCAGTAATGACTGGTGGAAATCTGCTTAACTTTGTTGTGCAGTAAAGTAGTTGGCCTCTCACCCAACCACATTCTATATTCCATTGGGAATCCTTGGGCCACTTGTTGTCTTTCAGCCTAGTTTAGCTCACTTGCATGTTGTGAGGGCTGAGTGAGGAATACAAGGACAGCCATGTTCACTGCCTTGAAGTAATTGGAGAAAAGGCATGCTGGATATTTGCACACCTTCCCTATCCATGTGTGCTGCTACCCAAGTGACAATTCCTGCATTTAGTAGGGAGTTGCTGCTGAAACCTGTGAACAGCAACTCCTTTTCTTGGATTAACCTCATTACTCAGTGCTCTGTTTTACATGGCTGTTAAAACTTTGCCTCAGCTAAGGGCTGACTTCTACAGCTCCTTTACAATTAAGATCCTTTGCTTTTGGTGAAAAACAGTAAAAGTATGGAATAATGTTTGAAGCTGTCAGATTCTACATTTCTGAGCCTTTACTTCTTTTTACAATTGTAAACAATTTCTGTCCTATAAATAGATATTTGCTTTGTCATAAGTACTACCAATACCACTTATTTTTTTTACAACCACTTCACAGAACACAGTGCTATAACTAAACCTCCAACACTCTCCAGCCAGGAACCATATGGGGCAATCATCTTGCAGTTCTACTCATAAACATTCTTTCATACTTCTCAACTCCCTTAATACACCTCCCCTGATAAATACCATATTTTTTGTTTATAACATGCCCCTGTTTATAGCACACACCCCCACTTTTCTAACCCCCAAATTAAGAAAACCTAGCTTTGAGTATTCAGCCTCTGGGCTCAGAACATCGGAAATTATGTCTGAGCTTACAGGCTCCACCTCCAACAAGGTGTGTTCAAATTGGTTTGTACAGCATCAGCTGACATCAGTTCCATAAGGCTCATGGTTGGAGTCTCCTGACTGTAGGAAGCTAAGCCTCGTGACTGAAGGAAGCCTGTTTACAGAGGCAAGGTATGTGCCATTTTGTTCTCTCCTCAGCTATCTCAGCTTACTTCTATGTATAAGACGAGCCTCAATTTTTAGTCTAAAGATTTTAGGAAAAAGTAGTGTCTTATACATGGAAAAATACAGTAATTCTTCAGTACCAGTTAACTACCAGTGAAACTAATGCAAACCTATGTATAAATCACATTTACAGTGCAATGGGGGCACCTAGATCCAAACATTTGTAATAAATAAATATTTTTATTTTATTTTTTTAAAGGAGAATCATCTGTTCATGTCCCCCAGGGCTGGAAAAGATAAAACCTCTATGTTCTTTCATGCTCATATTTAAACAATTAAGATTCAGCCACAAAAAAAGGAATCATAGCAACATTTGCAAGTGTTTACTTAAATATATATCTGAAAAGTGAAGGCTTTGTTTTTAAAACTTTAAAGTACAAAACACTCAGAGGGATACAGCCAAGGAACTCTATTGACTCTTGTACTCAGTGAGGTAAACAACTCAGGAGACCATCAAAGATAATTGACTGGGAACCATTCATTGTGATTCCATGCAGCCTGACCCTTTTCCCTAGTCACCCATGCCAAAATTCCTCTATTTACATAATGCTGAGGTGGGGAATAACAAGATCTTTAAATGTCATGGCATTTATGAAAGATAAACCATGCCACGGAATGGAAAGATTTTACCCTCTGGTTTGTTACTGTGCCAGTTGCAATTCATTTCCTCTCATAGACTTACATTGGCAGGAAATCATATTGTCACTGAACATTTCCCCATTGAAAGTATGAAATGTGTGAGAAAGTAGTGATTCATTGGGGATATTCTGAAGGTTTTAGAAGGGGGGCACATGAGTAGTATGGGTCAAACTACACATCAAAGCCAAAGTCCTTCAAAGAAAAAACATAGAGGTTTCCCCCTTCTGGTTAGCTTTCTTTCATATGCCTGGTTGCATGCCCAAGCATGACCAGTCACATGAAGCAGTGCCTGCTGGATGCAAGACTGAGATGAGAAATACTGGATGTTTCTTATCTTCAGGACCTGCTTCTTTCCATTTGACTTGTGTCCCACATCCCCAGCCCCAAACTTAGAAACTATAAAATGTAGCTACTGGTGGGACAAGGAAGAGTGAGATGAGAGAGATTCTATGTTTATTACCAGGGTTTTGAAATAACATATTATTTTGACATGTTAACATTAATGTCCTTGGAAAAAAACTTGATGTTAGGAAAGTGTGATGGCAAGAGGAGAAGGGGACGACCGAGGATGAGATGGCTGGACAGTGTCTGCAAAGCAACCAACATGAATTTGACACAACTCCAGGAGGCAGTGGAAGATAGGAGGGCCTGGCGTGCTCTGGTCCATGGGGTCACGAAGAGTCGGACATAACTAAACGACTAAACACACACGCAACATTAATGTTAAATCTTATTTTTGCATTAATCAGAAACACAAAATGAGGAATACATCTAAAGAATAATGGTTTAAAAATGAAAACTTTAATGCTAATACAGTGGTGCCTCGCATAACAATGTTAATTGGTTCCAGAAAAAAAAACGTTATGTGAAAACATCGTTATGTGAAGCACCATTTCCCATAGGAATGCATTGAAAACCGGTTAATCCGTTCCAATTGGAACGGATTATCCGGTTTTTTCCCTCCCCCCTGCGGCTTGGATCTGACCCATGGCGGCTACCTCAGCCATGGCTGGACTCCCTAGAGTCCGGCCATGGCTGGGGTAGCCGCTGTGGCTCGGATCCAAGCTGCAGGGGGAGGGTGGTGGGATTGGGATGCCTTTCAGGCATCCCGGGCTTGGATCCCACCAACCGCTGGTTACCCTTTAAGCAGCGGAGACAGGCTGGGGGGTGGATCGGGAAGCTTGAAGCCTCTCCGCGCCGCCTACCCCAGCCGTTCTCGGACTTACAGAAGTCCGAGAACGGCCTGGGTAAGCAGCGCGGGGAGGCTTCAAGCTTCCCGATCCACCCCCACCCTGTCCCCGATGCTTGAAGCCTCCCCGTGCCACTTTCCCCAGCCGTTCTCGGACTTCCAGGCGTCCGAGAAGGGCCGGGGTAGGCGGCGTGGGGAGGCTGCCGGCGGCGGGGACAGGGTGGGGGGGTGTCCGCAAGGCTTCCAGGCAAAGGCCTGGAAGCCTTCAACACCCCCTGTACCCTTCCCCCGCCGCCGCTGAGAGCCTTCCGAGCTCTCAAAGGGCTTTCTCCAATATCGGAGGGGGCCCTTTGAGAGCTCGGAAGGGAATTGTCGGCAGGGGACGGTGGCTTCGGGGTCCTTCCGAGGCCACAGCCCACTGCCAACATTTTCCCCCAGCTGAGTGGCGGGGCTTCAAAGCAATTTTTCCCCATAGGCAAGATCATTGTGCGATCGCAAAAGCGATGGCAAAAAAGCCATTGCTATGCGATTTTTTCGTTAAACGGGGCGCTCGTTAAGCGAGGCATCACTGTATATTACTTATAAAACATTACTTTCTTAAGACTTTGATGCCTTCCAACTATTTAATGTGAAAGTATTTATTTATTTATTTATTTATTTATTTATTTATTTATTTATTTATTTATTTATTTATTTATTTATTTATTTATTTATTTATTTATATCCCACCAATCTGGTCTTGCGACCACTCTAGGCAGCTTCCAAATACATGCAAGTAATTCTTCTAACTCTCTAAAAATGTGCAACAACAAATCAGGAGTATTTTTGTGATTCTGGCCAACTGCAGGGCAGAATAAGGCACTGCTGTTTATTTATATTTATTTATTTATTTTATTTATTTATTGGACTTATATACCGCCCCATAGCGCTACAAGCACTCTCCGGGCGGTTTACAATTTTAATTATACAGGCTACACATTGCCCCCCCAGCAAGCTGGGTACTCATTTTACCGACCTCGGAAGGATGGAAGGCTGAGTCAACCTTGAGCCGGCTACCTGGGATTTGAACCCCAGGTCGTGAGCACAGTTTTAGCTGCAGTACAGCGTTTTAACCACTGCACCACATCCCAAAACATTGAAACACCACAATGAGAACCTTACATCCCAGTAGGCATTTGTAAGATTAGAAAGATGTTTTAATCTTAATTTAATTTTAATAATACAATGAATTTAATTCTATTGTAATATTTGTATTTTTTAAATTTACTATTGCACGTTTAACTGTTTTGTAAGCCACCTCTGAGCAAAAGTTGGCATATAGATAAAACAAACAAACAAAGGAACAATGAAAAGTTGTCAGCAATTTGAATTGGTGAAAGGAGTAATTCAAAGTAATACAGAGCTGGTAGTGAACTGCTGGTGCCAAAGGAGAAAGCAAGTGACAAGTAAATCTGCTGAAAAAGCCAAATATCTTCTCTGGACATAGCAACCGCTGATCTTCCTCCCTCCCTCCTCCCTCTCTCTCTCCCTCTCTAGATATAGATTCTCCTTTTTAATTCTCTCACACAGCTTAGTTTACTAAACCTTTCTTATTTGATTGTAGAAGGATGATTGCTGTTGCAGCCTTGAGCGAATGTGCTGTAAAATTAGGACTTTAGTGTTTGTCTTTCCTTCACGCTAGGCTAGAAAGAAACTCAGTACATTTGGAGACAAAGACTTCAAAAAGCACACAATTATCATTAATCTACTGCTTACACATATGCACATTTCCTTCAGTGGATGTCTAGGGTTTTTATAAAATAATATACTCACTTCCCATTAAAGGGGCAATTTTTTTCAGTTACTAAATTGGTTTTCTTCATCTGCACTTTCTCTCTGATGGACCATCACATTCCTGCAACTGTCTCATATCAAGGATAGGGCCCATTACCTACACGTGCTGCTTTATGAGATTTAATAGCCATGTTATACATTATGTGTAATGGTGGAAATGGCTGATGAGTTGAACAGAATAGTAAGAGTTTGGGTAGCAAAAATGCCTCTTGTTGTTTACTCAAGATTAACATTTAAAACAGCAATGTGTAAATTTGCAATTTTAAAGAGATCTTTGTTTTGTAGACTGCTCAAATAAGAAAAGGATTAGGACCAAGTTTAATTTAGTTCTTAGAGGAATAGACGCTGGGTCTGCCTCTTGTTCAGAAAATCTTGTCTAAGCACAGCCTTGTTATCACTAAGGGATGAACTAGACAAAAATACTATCTGTTTATTTTAACAAAAACATACCTCAGAGTGTGATCAGGTGGGTGTTTAGCCTGCTGCTTTGCCTACTGCAGGGACAGTTTATTGATTTATTTTCTTTCTTTATTTTATTTATATCCTGCCTATCTGGTCTTGCGACCACTCTAGGCGGTTTGATATGCTCTTTAAGAGGGCAATCAGACAATGCCTTTGCAGAGTGTTCCTACCCACACTTTTCAGGCCCATGTCCAGGGGCTTCTACTTTTTGAGTGTGGGTACGCTCACTGTACTTTGGATTATCTCCAGTCTGTGTGATCATTAGGAATGGAGCAAAGGAAATCTTCCTCTTTCAATTGGCTAATATTGTGAAATTGCTTAATAAAAGAGCCGTTTCTTTATTTAGGCATTTAAACACTTTCTTTGGAAAGCCAACCCTCTCTCTCTCTCTCTCTCTCTTTCTCTCTCTCTGTGTGTGTGTGTGTGTGTGTGTAGCTTGGCTTGACGTGGTGGTAGGAGAAGTATTTACAAAGGCAGCCCAGAGAGGTTGCCATTCGAAAGCTGACGCACAGACCTGTGTATATGCACACACACACACACACCCTCTGTTTGTGTGTTTGTGTGTGTGTATGTGTTGGCAGGTGGAACAAAAGTAGCAATAGGAGGAGACAGGAGTGGTATTTCTGTTTGCTTTTCTCAACTGGCTTTTTAAGAGAAAAGTGAACAAAAATCCCTCTGGTTACCCACTCCTGTCTCCTCGCACTTCTAACAGTGTGGAGAACAAGCAGATGGGGACCAAACAGGGTCACTTCAGCTCCATATACCATTTGGATGTGAAGATCACTCCAAATGGCATACCAGACCTCTTAGCAACCTATTTAGTCTGCTCCAGTCTGCTCCCAAATGGCTGTGTAAACAAGCCTTCAGTCAGCATTCTGCAAGTTAGGCTCCTTTTGTTTTGTAAGTGGTTACTGACTGACAAGCACAGATTTCTTTTCATATCTGATTTCTCAGGCACCTAGCTCTGAAAGATTTGCACACCTGCAAGGATATCACTGCAAAAGTACATATTTGCTCTATCATGTCATCATATAGTCCCTATATTCTAACACTCCAGCCTTGCATCAAAATCAGATTTCTGAGGTAAGCCCTCCTGAAGCATAAGGTAAATGAAGAGTGGGGAAAGGACAGGCACAGAAAGCTTGTGAATGACAATAAAGAAAGGGGACTTTTGGGAGGTGGAAGTGGGGAATTGTCAGAGGGGAGAAACAAGGACTCCTACTATGAAGCAGGATGAGATAATGTCCATGTAAAGCAGACCTGGGCAAAGTGCGGCCCAAGGGCCACATATGGCCTGCAAGCTGCTCCTGTCCGGCCCGTGGACAGTTTTGAACATCAAAACCATTTATAGCTTTTTTGTCTAAAGTTGATCAGTTGCTTATCTTTAACATACCGCAAAAAACCTCTTTAGTATTTGTGAAGATTAACAATTCTTTTAAAAAATCATAACATCACTGTTTCATTTTATTTTTAAGTAAAGTTGGTTCAGCCCCGAACACAGTTCAGATTTTTCATGTGGCTCCCCCATAGAAATTAATTGCCCACCCCTGATGTAAAGGAAGCTGATATGCAGCTTTGACCCATCCCCCACCTCATTACCATTTATTCTTTCTCCATTCATGGGAATGGGGTTGTCATGGAGACCTGAAAATGCACAAATGGATGTACCATGTTTTCCCAAAAATAAGACAGGGTCTTATATTAATTTTTTGCTCCAAAAAACACATTGGGCTTATTTTCAGGGGATGTTTTATTTTTTCCATGTACAACTGTGACGAATGCCCCACGTCACGCCTGCCACTCATAGCTGGAGCGCATTTGCATAAGCCTATGAGAGGACAGGAGGGGCGGAGGCAGAGAGTCAATTAAGTCAGATAGAGACAGTGAGTGAGTGAAAAGAGGAGGAGAGAGGTTTGCAGAGAGAGATAGTCAGAGATAAAGTGAGAACTGTAACTAATAAAGATAAGCTGGTTAAAGTGAATAAATAAAACAGGAGGTGTGGCAGAATATATGATACAGTGGGGTCTTGACTTGAGAACTTAATCCATATTGGAAGGCAGTTCTCAAGTCAAAAAGTTCTCAGGTCAAATCTGCATTTCCCATAGGAATGCATTTAAAACCATTTGATCCGTATCTGCTCTTTTCCGTCCATAGAAATTAATGGGAAGCTGCTATTCCTCCTTCAACCACTAGAGGGGGATATTTTGTTTCTTTTTTTCTTAGGTCAAGAAAGGTTCAGGGAAGGCAGGGAAAATACAGTCCAGGCAGTACAGTGGACCCTTGACTTACAGAATTAATCCGTACTGGAACGGTGGCTGCAGGTCAAAAAGTCTGTAGGTCAAGTCTCCATTGAGCTACAGTGCATAGAAAACCGATTAATCCCGTAACAGGCCATTTTTGTTCCATTTTGGTTTTTTTCTGGTCTGTAAGTCAAATCGCAGTCTGCAAGTCAAATCTAAATTTTGCGGCCAGAGAAGTCTGTAACTCAAAAAGTCTGTAAGTCAAGCCGTCTGTAAGTCAAGGGTCCACTGTATTTCCATGATGCTGATTCTATGAAATGAATATAGAACATCTGTGATCCTGACTTACCCTAATACCCTTTAATAAACAAGTTCTGTTGTTGGCAGCCAGTGTCAGACTAAAGTCCTTTACAATGTGGATAAAAAAATCCACTGGTGGCAGTGAAAGAAAGAGGGGACGTCACCAGTGTGAGCCCTTTGGGTTCAGAAAAAGAAATGAGGGCATGGGATGCATGTAACTACAACTGTCTACATTTATTCAAATACAGTATGTCATCTTCTTCTGGTTGCTGCACAATGGTGGGGGACGGGGTTTCCCTTAACTAGGGCTTATTTTTGTGGTGGTGCTTATATTACGAGCATCCTGCAAAAAATCATACTAGGACTTATTTTCAGGTTAGGTCTTATTTTTGGGAAAACAGGGTAGCTGATGTGTGGTCCAGAGTGTCACCAAAAGGTTAGAAATCTATGTGTGTGGCATTATCTGGGCACAGACTAGGTTGTAGTGGTGTATGCTGTATACCTTTGCTGGTTTTACTTGAGTTTACTTCTGAGTTGATAGGCCAAGACACTATGATATGCTAGTCAGAACTCAATAACATATGGCTTGGAACACTTCATGGGCCGTTTGTTGTCTTCCCTGATCTGTGAGAAAAGTACTTCAGACAAAAAATTAGAAACGTTGGTTTCTTCAAATTATCAGGTCATGCTGCTTTATATCTATATTTTGTTTTCATACTAGAAGAGTTAATCTTTAGTTATGATGTAAACCTGTCATCGCTAAATTCCTGTTTTGGTTGAGATTCTTTATGCAGAACACCACAGAATATATTTTGGTTTTAGAGTATTAATTTGTTAGAGTGAGAGCCAATGGGGGATACCCTTTACAGGTTTCTTCTGCCTTAACTTCAATGCATTTGGACACATTGTTTCATACTGAAGCTGGGCTTTGCATGTGGAAGAAATCAAGAAATGTTGGAATAGGGTCTTCACCCCCCCCCCCTTTGGTACATAAAGCTGAACAAATTTTTGACAATGACAGGATAATCAAAAAGAAGAGGGCTTCCAGCTGGGCTATTAATCCCAGTCAGTCCCACTGCATAATGACCTTCAAGAAAATCTATGGGTGCCAGCATAAGCAAAAGAAGGGCCAGTTGGTTTCCATAGCAGAGCTTGCCAAAGATCCAGATGTTATGTGGCTTATTTTTTTTAAAAAAAAGTATTATCAAATGAACTTTTGGGCTCCAGAACCATGACAGTTGATTTGTAAGCTTCATTGGCTATGTGAAACTAGCATTCAGGCTGTTATAAATGCATTAGTCTTTAAAGTGCTACAAAGTTATGTTGTGTCAGGTAGACACCTGTTTGAAATCACTGTGCTGAACAATATTAGACAACCATCTGTCAGATATTGTTTCATTTAGATTCCTGCATCAAGCAGGGATTTGGACTCAATAGCCCTATAGGTCTCTCCCAACTCCATTACTCTTTCTTTCTTCTTTGTTCATATCAGAGCATTCCATGATTTAAAATTATGGATGCATATGAAATGCTGCTCTTGGAAGCTTTGAGGAGTGATAATTCCCACTTTTGATAGCTGAAATTGGTGTGGTAGTGGTTCTTCCTATAGGGAATAATTCAAAGACAACTGAGCACCTTCTTGTTCCATTCTCTAAGACAGGCAATATATTACTCATATTAGGCTTTGAGGGGTAAAAGTCTGATAAGCCCCATTCAGGCTCTACAGCCTGAAACTACCCCACATGGTAGGAATGGGGCCAAGCACATAAGTCATGTGGCTAACATACTCCATGTCCCAGAAGTTAGTCAGACTTCACACATTAAATGCAAAGATACAAAGAGGCACATGTGAATGCATTTAACTGAATGAACATACAGCATTTGGATTATCAGGAGAGTTGGTAAACCAGGTGTCCTGATCATGTGAATGTTGTCAATTTCCCAGACAGAAGTACAGTAGTCCTGTTCAGGTGTTCTAGTCTGAAACTATGGAGAGCTTTAAAAGGTGCAGACACTTTGCACAAGCACAGATCACTTACATGTGCTCTTCAAAACTTTGCACTCAACATGTGAAGATCTCAGTGACTTCTGAATTGAGACACATTAAGAGTAGGGCATGTATATTTATATCCCCAGTCCATTTAAAGCTCTGAATATTTTCTGGTTCTGGTGCTTGCATACAGCCACTTCCTCCTGGGATACCTGTTATCCAGAGTTACTACAAGGCACAATTAAATTTTCTGTTATTCTTAGCCTAACATGGGGGAAAACACACACAATGGAAATATTTTAATGCAGCAGTGGAAATTACTATTTAGCTAAATAAATGTTGCAATACAATTCATAGCATGAAAAAACAAAAATGTCCAGCTCTCAATATGTTAATGGATCCCCCCCCCCATGAGCACTCCTTGAAGAAATTATGCTAAGTGTGTGTGAATACCATCTCAGGTTGTTGCAAGCCTCTTTGAACATCTGGTATTCTTGGCAGCAGTGCAGGCCTCTCTCTGTGTGAAATGACAGGAACTGTTATCAGTTGGTTTGAAGCTTTGGCCAATGTTCTGCCTTTCTTTAGAAGTGGCTAGGATCTGCCTTACACCTCAGAAAGGCTGGGCACTCTGTATTGTGTTCTGTCTGAACTTGTATCGCTGTACCTTTTAATGAGAAACAAATTTCTTGAGAAATGTTTTGTTAAGAAATAGAATTAGATTGGTTCCTAATTTTCTTTCACTCTCTTTGAACACTATGCTAGTTAGGGTTGTCAGGACTCAGTTTCTCTTCTTCAGTCTTAGTCTTTGGACCTGAAATCTCATGACAACCCAGATTTTGGGGTTCATTGTTTTAGCTTCAGGACATGATATTTAGACATCATTATTTTGTGTTGTCTTGTACATTTTAGAGCCACTGTTTGAGGAAAATAGTCATATTTTAGTGCTGAATGGTTACAGTATCCATCTCCACAAAAATATGCAACTGGGTACCAGTTACTAAGGAATGCATTTCAATCCCTTCTTCTTTGTGATGTTTCTGGAGGTGTCTGCTTGGTCAACATGAAAGGAATGAATGAAATTCCATTGGTGAGGTCTTGCAAAGATCACTATAGATGTGTTTAGAGTTTAGATGCTCTAATGATTTCCATAAAAAAAAAAACAAGAAAGAAAAATGTTCTAGCCTTGACCTCCACCTGCATGTCACTCTCCTGCAAGGACAGCCTGTAGGATGGCCTGAAGCAAAGAATCTCTTGGAAAACCAGGGGTCTGAATTTTGTACAAAGTCTCTGCACGAAGACCTTTTTTTTCTTCAGAGGAAAGTCAGATTTTTTTCACATTAGGGGAATTATGCTGGAAAAGGTGAGGTCAGAATAGCATCTCTCTCTCTCTCTCTCTCTCTCACCTACCTGCCTGCCTGCCTGCCTGCCTGCCTGCCTGCCTGCCTGCCTGAATTTTCTTGGAAAATATTTAATCCTTGGCAGTAGAATACCAGCATGCCAGAAATGCTTTGGCCTAAACCTCTTATCAAGACAGAATTTTAAGCAGTCCAAGAAAAGTCTTTGTGCTCTTAAAAGTAGGCTTGTGTCTTTAAGACTAAGGCTGAAATCTTCCCCCTGCCCCACAGAAATATACAGTCTCTTTTTCATATTAAAAAAGTGTGGTATATATGGGTAACTTTCTGGAATAGGAGGCCACACCTGTGTCCGTCCTAGCTCCTACAGAGGGAAGATCTTCTTCTCATTTGTTTCCCAGACTGCCCCAGGACTTTCCAGTACTATGAATGACGTAGCATCAGGGTCAATGGAGGGGGAAAAAGTTCATGGATGCCTTCCAAAATCCAAAACCAAAAATAAACCTAAACACCTGTACAGTATTTGCAAACAGATGTACCAGAATTAGCTGTGGCTTCTTGTTGAGCATATCTTGTATCAACTGCCATATAATGTGTACAAACAACCTTTTAAGAACAAGGAAACATCTACAATACATAAATGAATGACTTTAGCAAGAATTGGCAAAATAATTACTGACTTTGTTTAGATGCAGCGGAGGTGCATGAAAGTACAGCTGAGTGATGGATTAAAATAACTTTGCCAGCTTGTCTGCTCTCTCTAAATAAGATATCAAAATTCTCTTTTCAGTGCTGCCCCATGAATTTGATTGTTGCTTTATCTCTTATCACAGAAAGACATTTTTCATCATGTACAGGCATGTTAAGATGATGGATGCAGCAATGCTGTCACAAACCTAATTTTTAGAAAGATATATGACTAGAGAAGTTTAATGGTGAGATCATCTGAACTTCTCGGATTGCCACTTCATACGTCAAAAGCTATTTTGACACCTAAACCTGTCTACTTAAAAAAAAATACTGTCTATAAAAATTGTATTGCGAGATCACAGCACTTATTAGAACTAGTAAAATCCTTGTGTGCATTCGTAGCTGTCAAAACTTCCTTTCCCCTCTTCCCATGTCACTCATCTAAGTAGGGCAAAATGATGGCTTAGTATGACCTTGGGTTTTTTGGTGTTTTTTTTAATATTCAGGTCACTGATAGAGGGGCCTTCAACCTCAAACTCTCATTCTCATGCAAATAACTGTACCTCTTGTCTAAAGCATATAAAAGAACTGAGGAGAAACCTTTAATAGGCAAACGTGACAATAGGTACTGTAAACCTTTCCTGAGAATTGTCTTTCCCCCTTATATAGCCAGTGCACAGTTTTTACATAGATTCAAAAGATGTTCCTAAAGAGAATAATTTCCCTCTTGAGGGCATAACAGGTCTCCCAACAATCAAACTGAGGTATTTTAAATGTAGAGCTTGATAAAGTTATTTTTTGGCTCTCAACTCCCATGCTGGCTGGGGGATTCTGGGAGCTATAGTCCCAAAACCAAGTTTCCTCAGCTTTATTTGTATCTCAAGGAAGGCAATTTCCCCTTATTTTAATGTTATTTGTTGTGAGAGCTGTGCATAACAGTTGTGCAAACAGCACTGGTGATTTGGGCTGTGCAAGGCTTTATTCTCTAGCTGTTGTTCTTTAGCCATTAACTTTTGACATGGATGTGCACTGGCTTTTGGGGGGGGGGGAAGTGTCCAAAGGAGGTTGAGTAGGCTTATTTGTGGATACCATTGTAGTGTAGTGAATAGAGTGATGGACT
The DNA here is from genome assembly GCF_051106095.1 of Pogona vitticeps. Lineage (NCBI taxonomy): Eukaryota > Metazoa > Chordata > Lepidosauria > Squamata > Agamidae > Pogona > Pogona vitticeps. Next base: position 151,762,051 of record NC_135787.1, on the reverse strand, counting down.
AGGTCTCCAAAGACCTGAGTTCAAATTCTTGCTCATGAGGTGCTGTATGTATGTTATCGGTAAAGCCACTCCTTAAATAACTCACTTTCCTTGAAATGTGGGGCATTTCCAAAAAGCCCCTACTCACACTTGTATCAGTTTTCGTGATCCTACAAATCATGGGTGTTTGCGCATTTTTAAAGAGTTAAAAATATTGAAATGGGGGGGGAGCTTCCACAATTGCACCCATTGCTATAAGAAAAGAAGCAAGCACTGAAACAGGAGAGCTACAGCTGAAGCCTAAATGAAAGTCAACATTCTCCTGGAAATTTCAGTCACTCACCTTGCCAAACTGCTGTTTATTGTCCATCCACCCAAGTGAATAACTGTTTCACGTACACATCCATGCATGACAAGAGGAGGGTGGCACCTCACTTATATGGTAGCTACTATGAGTCTTCATTATACTTAGGACTGTTTATGTGTGAATGTGAGACAGATGTGTGATTCTCTTGTATGGACTTTGATAAAATAGGTCCAAGTAGTGCTAGGCACTTTCCTCCTTTCTTTGTAAACCTATTTCTCTTTTGCTGTTGATGCATGTGCATTGGTCCTGATTTGTATGGCAAATACGGATACATGTCATATCAGCTCATATGTGCATGCCTCTGTCTCTTCCTATTAAATAACTCCTTTACTTTCTTTTAAAAAATCTTGTAACTATCTGTTAATTGCACAGATCTGATTTGTTATTGTGTATCTTTCCTCATACTACCTTTTCCTCCATAAAAATTATCAATTGTCTCAATACTCCTTGTTCTTAACCTTTCTATCACCTTAGATAAGATGATCTGACTCTATTACTTGATTCACATTATATTCTGCCCTTAATAACCAGCCCTCCTCCTACTTCTCCAATCATTATTTCAGTTTTTCCATAAGTAGCAGCTATTATTCTTTTCCCTTTCTGTTGGGGGTCACTCAGTGATCTGTTCATTTTCCATTCTCTATACTAAACTACACACATTCACACACAAACCCCATTCACTCATATATTCTGACAGGCAGCTATTCATACATGCCCACATTCCAGCCACCATTCATTGCTGACAGGCTAGCACTAGTAATCAAGACAGTCATCTTCTCTTCTAGTTCAGGAAGCACAGATTAAGAACCTACAATTATAACTCCAATAGCCACCACTCTCTATATTGCTGGATAGCTCAGTCACTTGGGTGCCTGACTGTGGAGTCAGAGAGTGGCAGGAATGTTGGGAGGTCTTTGGGTCTGAGTCCAAAATCGGGCCTTCTCAGCGGTGGCTCCTCGCCTCTGGAACAAACTTCCTCTGGAGATTCGTGTGGCCCCTAAGCTGGGTATCTTTAAAGGCCAAGTAAAAACATGGATGTTTATTCAGGCCTTCCCTCCAGTCAATACTTGATTCTCTCTTCTCATTTCTCCTTTATTTATTTTACTCTATTTTCTTGGTTTCCACATTTTCATTTGTAGATTTATGTAACTATATGTTTTTATTAATTGTTTGTATTATATTAGAAGCCGCTCAGAGTGGTCCCCTAGACCAGATGGGTGGGATAAAAATCAATCAATCAATCAATCAATCAATCAATCAATCAATCAATCAATCAATCAATCAATCAATCAATCAATCAAACAAACAAACAAACAAACAAGCAAACAAGCAAACAAACAAACAAACAAACAAACAAACAAACAAATAAATAAATAAATAAATAAATAAATAAATAAATAAATAAAATAAGTTCAAGTCTTTAGTACCAAGTATCAAGTCCAAGTCTGAGTCTTTGGTGCTAAGTCCGGAGTCCCAAGTCTGAGTCACTGCTAAAAACAAGCTCCCCCCCCCCAGCAAAAAGGGATGGAGTGGGTGGGTTCCAAATCACGAGTTGAGTTTGACTCATTGGAAAAAAAAAAACCAGGTCGCGTCTGAATCGAGTCACCACTAAGACTTAAGTTCTACTTGACAGCGAGGCCCGACCCCTGGTGTGTGGGAGTTCTGCTCCACACTGGGCCTCCTGTGAGAGCAGCCAGCCTGCGTGGCCTTGGGCAAGCTGCACATTCTTGTGGTGCCCAGGGATAAAGGGATTAGTAAACCATTCCGAGTCTATATCTAGAAAATCCTGGAAAGGGTTGCCATTGGTCAGAGCTGACTTGACAACATGTAATTAGTCATTAGGAAGATGAGGAACAATTAATTATATAATTAGGTGAGAGTGAGTAGAAACAGAGAAAGTATTTCAGCTGAAATATTGATGCATGGAAATGTGTGTATGGGGGGGGCAAACATAATTATATGGAGAGAAAGGGGAAGGTGACTTTGCCACAAGAAAAATATGTGAAAATCCATCCAGACAATTTTTGCTTCTTTGGAAGGAAAATGAAGCAGATATTGAATCAGAATCAAACAACACATACTATTTTATCTAGGGACAATTTCCCTAAAACCAGCAAATGGCTGCTCTCTATCAATGAATATATAATAATGCTCACAATGTTCAAAAGTCACACAATCTGGCCTCAGGGCCTATGTGGTTTCAAAATGTGCAACAACGGCATTGTCCCAAACACTTTTGAGTTAACATATATGTGCTACCTATTTAGTATTCCACAGCACTGCAGTCTGGCATTTTTTTCAGTGGTAATTTATAGAAGCCTGAAGCACCATCATCATGGGAACTTTCTTTTATTGCTGTCACTGATTTAATGTCTTTAATGGTGAAATCCTATACCTGGGTACCGAGAAGCAAGCTCCCCTGAGTTTGTGGCGCTTGCTCTTAGGGATCTGTGGTATTGGGTTGCAGCCTTAACCTGGTGATTTAAACACACTTCCCTGGAAATAAGCCCATTGAACTCTATGGAGCAAGGATGCCTGATCTTACAAGCCATATTGGGGACTGCAGTTACATTCTCTACTAATTGCTAAACTCTAGATTTACTGTGCAAGGTCTCATTAAATACATCACTGTGCACTGGGGGCACTTTAAAGAATCATTATTATTGCGGATTATGGGTGGTTTGTATGCAGCATTAAGTTCATGTGCCTTGAAGAAATTGCTTTGAAAAAAGAAATACATCCCACTCCTGTTTAAGAGATTTTTTTATGGGGAAATAAGTTGCTTAAAACTAACAGGCAGGGATACATTTCCCCTCTGGGTTCAGGTACCACTGTGTAGATTTTATCTCATTTCACCACTCCCAATTTCTAATTCTTGATGAAGTCTCTCTTCCTTGCTAACCTTGTCACAACTTTAATTGAGGCAAGTCGTAAACTTCACTCAGTTTTTTTATTTCCTACTTAGTTATATTTATGTAGCAGTTTTATCAGGAAAAACAAATGTGTACAAAACCCTCATTAGTTCTGTAACGACAAAGTAAATCAACATCCATAGCTCAATATAGGTGCAATTTCAATCTAATTAAAAGCCTTGATAATATTTCCAAAGCATACCATATCTTTTTAAACTATTTCAACAGCTATTCAATGATCTACTTAGTGATATTTTCTTCTTCAAAGCATCTGGCTTGTACAATAGTAGTTGTTGTCATTGTCTTCCTCATCGTAGTCATAGTATTTGAGGGTTGACAAATACCTGGATAGTTTTCAGACTGAATCCAGTATAATCAGAAATTGAAAGTAATCAGAGTATCATCATCATCATCATCATCATCATCATCATCAAGTCACTCATGAGTCACAGTGGGGAACTGAACTCCCAACCTATGGCTCCATAGCCAGATATCATAGCATTACTATGCTGTGAATCAGTGGACAAAATCTGTAGTGAAATGCTTAATGTACATTAACTAAAACCTTCCTATTTCCCCATCTTGGGTTGCAAGGCTTCCTTGGACCCCCTTTTGTCCTGGGAAAGCCTTTAGGAGCCTTATGACCAGAGATGGGTCCTTTAAAAGTAAAAAAAAAATATACCACTAGGTTTCAAACAAGAAAACGTCTAACTCATGTTCATTGTGAAAGGCCCTTGGATGGAACAAACCAAATGAAACATTCCAAAAGTTTGGCTTGTCCTCTAAGTAAAGGAGAACAGAAAAATCAAACAGAGTGAAGGTTGTAAAAAGAAACTCTGAAAAATTATACAGAGTCATAATGCTGTTATATAAAGAAGGACTCTCTATTTTTGATCTGGAACATTTAATAGAACGGAGGAGGAGGGAATTGAATAAGATCAAAAGGGGGAATGAAATAGTGCTGAGGAAATTGTTAAAATGCTGTTGACAACATCCTTTAGACTTCAAGGTTATTAATATGTCTAGGTACCTTATAAAGCTTGCCACCTACTCAGGATGAAATTAGTAACAAGGCTATTATTTCAATAATATTTTTTCCTTCAAACATAATGAAAAGTGTCCTTTTATTATAGAAAGGAAGGAAACAGAGCAAAGTAAAATTAATAGTAAATATAATAATCACCTATGCTTTTCGATGTGCATTAGCAAGGATGCATTTGAGAAATCTACTGCCACTTTCCCCTGCATGGGGAACAGATCGAAACAGATCCATATAGCTCTGCTGCCCACGTGTAGAAACCAACATACAGCACACGGTTCTCCTTGGCAATGAGCTTGAGGTACTGGGTCTTAGGTCTAAAGACTGACAAATGCCTTCAAATCTTAAGTGGGAAGATCAGAAAACTCCCTTACACACTGAAAAAAAACCTAATGAGGACAATCATGAGCCCACACACCCTGCTACTTGAACATGTGGCAGGTATAACCCTAACATCCATGCCTTCATATTGGAAGTGACTTTGTAGACATGTCACTGACTCTTTAAATAAGACAGAATGGTGACTGGATCAGGGCTTCTTTTCATGTGGAGAGCTGCCTGTACTGTGCTGTGCCCCATCTTGAAGTATTCTGGACAGCAGGGGGCAGCAAATTGCTAATTCAAAAGTCTTTAATTGAGAATGTGTTTCCTTTTGCATTATGTTTCATGTGGCAGACCCAGGGTTCTAATTTTTTAAAAAAGGGGGGAGGAGAGATCCTGAAAACCTAAAGCCTGCCCAACCATGCTGTATAATTTTCCACTATACAACTACTCTGCCACAGATATATATATGAACCTCCATTTCCCAGGGACCATCTTCAACCATACATGGGTACTTAACATCAGTCAAGCAAAACTGTGAACTGAAGGCAACATCTTCCTCTAGGCACTACGTATGTCATCCTATTAATTTGGCTGTGATTGGCTCTCCTTGTGAGTAAAATCAATCTTATCCTGATTTTTCTGCTAAGGGGTTTGCCTTATTTCTGTGTCGCCTCAATCTCCGTCCACCCAAAAGAGAAACACTTGTTTCAGTGTAAGGCAATGGGGAAAGGTAATGCTGAGTGGCTGGCAGCTTTCTGTCTGGCGAATTTGGGACAATTCAATAAATATTGTCAGAGGTAGGACTTAAAATGGAGGCACGTAGCTTGACTTTGCAATCCTAAAGAAACAGCATGTACTTTTGGGTGTTGGTTTAGAAGGAAAGAGCATTGGAGAGACAAAGAGCTAATATTTCCCAGTGGGCTGAAATTTAGGCCCTAGTCATCATGATTTTGATGATGGACTTCAGCTCATGTGAGCTAAACGAAATGGAAATATGTATATGTGGCATTCTGAGATGTTAAAGTTTTATCTGCCACAGTTATTGGATTCCATGTATGTTGGGCTTAGAAGGCAAGGTTTAGAGACAATAAAAATCTAAATTCTAGACTTTGGAAGTACAGAGATTTTGTGGGACAATTTTTCAATCAGCTTCTGCAACACAGATGCATGAAACGTATGGTATATACATATCGGAAATGTCCGGCTTATGTGTGTGAATTGTTGGTATGCATTGTATGTCTTCCTCATTGAAAAAGAAGATGCAAATTTTAAACCTTGCTAATGGTGTTTTCAATAGTCTTTTACAAGTTAGCCCCATAGAATCCCAGAGCCTGGCACACAAGTGAATGGTGATCATGACCAGCTTTGTCTGCACTACTTATAGACTTTGGGTATGCTAATGCACATTACCAAATGTACAGCACAGGCCACCAACATGGGGGTGGGAGTGGTGCTTGCAAACAAGCAAAAGCCCCATATGCACCAACCAATGTGTGCACAGATAAATGTTCTGTGGTAGGATATATCCATCAAGGCCTCAAAGTGTATATAATTATACATGAGGCTAATGAGTGGTTAATGGAATAAAGATTTTCCTATAGTAAATAAATTGAACTGTGGGTACCAATTTCAGTGTCTGATTTGCTGCAAGCAACAGCTAAGTTAATTTGTGGATTTAACCCCTGAAATTGGAACAGTTGGCATATCACATTTCACCAGGAAAGAAATCATACCCAGAGTCCTTATATTATGGAAATACGAAAGCCAGTGATTATTAAAGAAATACATTGTGATATTAAGGGTTATAGAAATCTGAATCCTGGCTAACTTAAGTACATAGGCAGGTCCCTCGCCTCTCAAGAACAAAGCAAGAGCTCTTCTCTAGCCTGTCTCCAACACAGTTAAGAAAGAAATGTTAAAAGGAAAGGAAAGGAAGTAGTACTGGCAGTCCTAGGAATACCAACAGAAAGATGAAAGAGTGGGTCCTGGAGCACATCAAACCTGAGCTGTTTCTGGAGGCAAAAATGTTGAAACTGAGACTTTCCTACTTTCAACACATCATGAGAAGACATTATTTTCTTGAAAAGACAGTAATGTTGGGAAAGGTTGAAGGCAGCAGGAAAGAGGAAGACCAAATATGAGATGGATTGTTTCCCTAAAGAAAGCCACAGGCTTGCGTTTACAAGAGCTGAACAAGGCTGTTGAGGACAGAACATTTTGGAAATCAATAATTAATAGGGTTGCCATAACTTGTAGGAAACCAGGCAGCACATCACAACAACAATAACAAAAAATATCAGTCCAGGTGAAGGAAGGTTCCCAAAGTTCAGAATAGGTAAAGGGGCAGTTTAGGAAACCTGAGGAGGTCCTTGTGTATCCATCTACCTCTCCCCACGTAAAAACATGCATATTTTCCAGTCTGAGTTGTACTCAATCACTTCCAACTTGGTTTATGGTGCTCTTGATTACTGCAAGCTCAGTGCAGGAACTCATGCTATCAAGAAATGGAATCCTTTGCTAACCAACTCTTGTGATCAACTGAAGCAGGCCATAAAAATCCATTTACTGGGGACCATGACTTGAATTTCTAAAACTGCCCAGCTGGATGCACCCAGATCACCCATGAAAGATGCAACGGGAAGAGGCTGAAAGCAAGCAGTCCTCATTGCGTCTGTAGCTGGACCATTCTGTTTGTATTACTCATAATGGTGAACTTACCAATTCTTACATGGGGCAGAACCATCTAGGCAGACAAGAACACGGAACAGTGCTTCACAAATATCACAGTATATTTCTTCTAATTTGGGCAACCTCTCAAAAAATATACAATATACTGCTAGCAGATCCTTGGTGGTTTGGACACCTGCCAGAAGAAGATTCTCTTGAATTATTCATAGACAGTTCAAATCGACAGATAATTTGACACCTGCTTCTCAGTACACCCACCTGCCCCCACGTCCTTGTTGGTCTTCAGAGAAAGATTTATTTTGTCAGTCTCTATACTGAAACTTTCTTGGGTTTTTTTTTTTGTTTGTTTGGTTGTTTTTTGTTTTGGATTTGTTTTGTTTTGCTTTGTTTTTTTTTTTAAAGCTTAAATAAGTAACGGTTCAGATTGTTGCACTGATTGTTGAGCCTGGCAGTAATATCCTCTCCTTTTTCCAAGAATCTAATCTTTTCCCTCCCCAAGGAATGTAGCATTTTTCAGCTTTAAAGTCAGCTCTCAATAAATACAACCAAACATACAATTTTATTAATGCTTTTAGTGAATATCCAAGGCTCCCCCAAAGTCCCATAATATGTATGTAACCAAGAATCCCTTCCACACATATCAAATGTTAGGTTAACTTGTATAAACACTCCATTATTTTTTTTCTTTCCAGTGCCTTGTAAAATGCTTTGAATTCACTGCAATTCATTAAACATTAAGGATTTACTTATAGAAAATCTACTGTTTATTTTCAGATCCATTTTATTTACTATGGTGTCCCCTGCTTAACAGTTTTGCAGATCTTATGTGTTCACAAACAGTAAACAAACAATTTGTCCTTAACAGCAATAAATATTATGTTACTTTTACCACATTTTATGATTCCTACTTCTGCTTGTGGAATCAAAGGGCATGCATGTATAGAATTACAACACAGAGATCCCCCCAAAGAAGAAAGGGTATTCTCTAGCCTATCACCAAAAAAAAATGGAAATAGCCTCAGTGCATCTATAAAAAACACTGATTTACTGCATGTATGCAATATTTTAAAAGTATGCCATGGTAAATCAAGAGCAAAATGCAAATAAGAAACTACACACCCACACTGCCAAGGGTATCTGCTTTCAGTCTGCGGGTCGATGGGCTTGTTTCCATCTGCACTTCCTAGACTGCAAGAGACATTTTTAAAAGTGTGCATAGAAAATAAGCACATTTCAAATGTGTGCAAAATGCAGCTGAAAAACATTTTATTCAGTAAGAGGGACTGCATTCAAGCAATCTAAGCAATGTAAAGATTCATTTACCAACTAAACACATCTGGATGAAGAACATGCAGGAAGAACAGGACAGATTTCACTGCATAAACAAAGAATAACTAATGAAGCTTGTTCTTCTTAACGTTGCATAATGCACAGAAAAATGAGGCCATTTGTTAGATCTTCTTTTGTACATGTGGCAGGGCATAAATCTCATGCACATAAGTGCTGCCTTAATTGAATTTCTCCACAGTCACAAAAGTTGTATCCAAGTAGCCCCATTTTACTTGACTATTCTTTGATCATCCTACTTTGCTTCAAAGTCTATTAAGTGACTTCTAGATAGTCCAGCTAAAGTCTTGTCCTGGTGGAAGTCACTCTTCAGCATTCATCCAGCCCAAGGATGAAAGAAAATGAAAAATAATTTCTTGGTTGAATTCACTTTTCAAGGACTGAGAAGGTCAGCTACAACCTCATTTATTGTTGTTGCTGCAAAATACATGGCAATGGGGCAATTTACTGTATTAGTGTGAAACACATGCATACCCTTAGACACATTCCAGGGTGGTATCTATTAGCTGTTCTACTTTCTTTCCTAGATTTTCTCATATGTAATATAGAACATCACCAATGCTATAAGAGTGAATTATGACAGTGTGGCAAGAACAAAGTGTTAATCTGCTCCAAACCTTATAACCAAAGCAGAAAGTTCTGTCTCATTAAACAGATATGTTTTACACTTGACTTTTTCATAGATAGATGAGTTGTAGAATGTCAATTGCCATAATATCATAGGACCAGGACATACATGTAGGCTTGAAATCTAATATTTTTTTAAAGGTCCGTTTTCTAAAATGATGACGGTCAAGTAGGGACTTAAATTATGGCAGGAAGATGTGCCAGGCAATTGAAAGGGCCATTCAATTCTCAAATCTATATTTTCAAGTGAGGTTGGCTGAACTTTATAAAATGAAGACAACTACAAGGGAGCTGTGACCAGCATACTGAAAAGATGAAAAGCCATCTCCCTGAAATGTATTAAACCCCCCACATGCTGTGTGTGAATTAAGAAACTGCCACTAAAGTGCTCAGCATGACCAGTTCTTTCTTTCTGAAAGAAAGCCAATGCTACATTTCCAGAACTCAAACTATTTATATTTCTTTGCAAGAAAGAGCTCCCCAAATGACCAACCAACAGAAATATATAAATCAACTGTGGACACAAGTGATACATTAGAAGACACATCACAGTCCCATAAGAGTTTCCTATTTTCCAAGCAAAAGGAGAAGCAAGCTGGTAAAAATTTGAACACTATGTGAATGAAATTATGATGCATTTTTCTTTGATCTGTTTTAAGTGAAATGGCACAGAGCGCACTAATGGAGCTGTAATCAAGGAATGCAGTTCTGAGTGATTTTCCAGTATGTCTCAATGCAAAAGTAGGTTTAGAAATGTGTTTAGGGTTCAAGATTTTTATGGCATCTGAAATGGTTTGCTTTTAGCCAAGGTCTACTGGAGCAAAGAGGGAATGAATGTGACATTTATCATGGGGGTGATGCTGGAGAACGAAGGGAAAAACAACTCTTCTTCCTGTCCTTCTAATGACTAAAGCATGGACCACCAGTACAGACTTTACACATATAAGGAACTAGATACATTCCTGAGGGGTCCACTAAATGGTTGTCAGGTAGTGAGAAGCAACTTTGTCTGAAGCCCTGGAAAGCCACTGTCAGCCAAGCTGTGCAATAATGGCCTACATGGAGCACTATCTAATTGCAGCACATTTATTTCTTTGACCCTTATTGTGTTGAAGTGGGGTGAGGAAACAACATCTTATTTGCTGAAATTCAGAAGTAAGTCACAACTAGAGTTGACCCACTGAATCAATGGAACTTACAGTTGAGTTGACCTACCAAATTCACATTGATTCAATGGCTCTATTCAAGTACAGTGGACCCTTGACTTACTCGCGGCTCCACTTGCAAACTTTTCGAGTTATAGACTTTTCCAGCCACAAAATTTCACTTTGACTTGTGGCTGGAGAATCGACCTATGGACTGGAAGGGGGAGGCGGGGAAAGCATCAAATCCGAATTTGGTGCTTTCCCCACCTCCCCCTTCCAGTCCATAGGCTGCCAATCGTGCCTCCAGAGGCCTTCCAGGGCTTCTCCGCCGCCATGGGAGGCATCTCGGAGGTCCCCATGCCACCGATCGTGCTTCAGAGGCATGATTGGCAGTGGGGGGGGCTCCGAGAGGCCTCCCATGGTGGCAGAGAAGCCCTGGAAGGCCTCTGGAGGTCCCCCTCACTGCTGATCGTGCCTCTGGAACTTCTCCAGAGGCATGATCGGCAGCGAGGAGGCCTTCCAGGGCTTCTCCGCCACCATGGGAGGCCTCTCGGAGGTTATCCACCACCGCCACTGGCTTTCCCAGGGTACACTGGGACTACCAGGGGAGGGCTTCCCCCGGTAGGCCCAGTCTACTCCCCGGGAAAGGCAAGGGACCCCTTCGGCCTGGTAAGGTGCTGCTTTTTGCATTTCTTTTCTTCTTCTTTTTTGGTGGGGGGTATTTTTTCTTCAGCCAGTTACGGATTACTGGGTTTTCAATGCTTTCCTATGGGAAATGGACTCTCGACCTATGGACTTTTCAACCTGTGGCCACAGTTCCAATATGGATTAATTCCGGAAGTGGAGGGTCCACTGTAGTGGCTTACTAATGGATTGCAGCAATTATGTCCTTCTTTCTTACTGATTGTCATAGGAACAACTGAGAAGGAGTGAAAGCATACACCCATTGTTTTCTGTAGCAATCCTTTCATCAGCTTCCTTTAAGGTTTTTAAAAGAAGACAAAATTGACATAATTTAATGTTGACCATATAAACTGGGAAGCTCTCATACAAGACCAAAACATCTGCTAAAACATCATCAGATGAGGGGCTGGGAATTTTAAAATAAAATGAATAAAAGATGCACAAAGGGAGAGAGAAATTAGAAAGCAATCTTAATAGCCCAATGACATGTATATCCCATGTAGTGCAAAAAATGGTTCCAAGGGAATATGTGAAAGAAGGATGGAACAAAAAAAGTGAACATCCATTATGACATGTTTCCTACCTGTGAAGTCTCTTGGTGCATTTAGTTTTTTTCAGAGATTAGTCCATGTTCTGTAAAAATTAAATACTGAAATTAAAAATATAGCAAAATTTATTTAAAGAGGGATCTTACTGGTTTGGAAAGCAAAATTATACAAATTATTGCTTGTACTGGCATTTTCTGTGATTTTTTGTTTTTTGCACTTTCTTATATCACTTTTATCACAGTCTTGACAGCAATTACATTTAAAGTCTTGGCATTTAGAAATGCCAGTGATGAAAAGGGACCATACTGGCTGGTGCTAAATTAATTGGTTTTATTGATTTGTTTTCATTAAAATTCTCCCAATTCAATCTAGCCATCCAGCCTTGTAATAAAATTAGCCTCCATGTTTGTGAGTGGGACAGTTGAGATGAAGAATGGCCAAAGGCTGAGAGCTTGTGGGCCAAACCCTAGCAGTACCACTTCAGGGACTAGGTGGTGGAAACCAATCATCAGGAGAAGCAGTACTTTTCAGAAGTTAGAGTGCACCTCTAGAAAACTGGTCTCTTTGTTGCTGACTTTAGATGTGGGAGTGAGAAGCAAACTTTAATATTCATTTTTGGCTTTTTTTTTTCCACTGTTGCAACACCGCAGTTCCTAATCACAAAGCCTGGTAATAATAATACTTGTGTGCTGTCAAGTAAATTCTGACTTATGGTGGCCTTTTCCAGGGTTTTCGAGATAGAGAATACACAGAAGTGAGTTATCATTCCCTTATTCTGGGGCTGTTCTTGGACTATGTAGCTTGTCCATGACTACACAGTCTAGCTTTTCTCCCAGGAGGCAACATGGAGAAGCAAACTCTCAGGCTCCACGGCCAGATACCTGAGCTATGCAGCCATTGTTGATTCTAAGTATTTGTATGAAGAGAAGATTCAGAGGAGTGCTCTTCTCCTGCTCCCCCATTGTTGGTTAGGTTAGATTATTACCAATCAGCCTGAATTGTAGACATTTGAGTGGGCATGAAGGGTCTCCATATGAGCACGGACCCAGATTTCCCACTAGTCTTGCCTGTGTGGAGACCTCCATCTGAACAAAAATGTCTCCTCTATAGAGCTATTTGTAATCATGTCATCTAAGAAACAATGGATGCAATAAGAGTGCTCCTGCCTTGCACATTCTGTTCTATATCACATCTGAGAAGAACTTATATTCACCTGTATATTCAGAGTGTAAGTGATTAAGGAAACACCTGTTGCTTAATATATGGGTCTAGAAAACTAAAGAGATGGAAAAACTGAGTGAATATTGCAGTGGGGAAAAAAAGGAAACAAATAGTGAGAAAGGAGAAGGATGAAAAGTACAGTTTCCATTGCTTGTTCCCATTTTTACAGATTGGGTTGGGGCATGAAGCTGAGCACAAACACAACTGGATTATTTAGATGTTTCAAGCAAGATGTCAAATTTTGTGGGATCTCCATTCTTGGAAAGAACTGCACTAAGTGCAATTCTTAGAGAAGCAAGAGTTCTGTGAAGAGAAAATGTGGTAGAGAGAAGGGATCCGTCAAGGCACACAAAATGCCTAAAGACTCAGATTATGCAGTGGTGTACTACATACATATAATCTCTGAAAACACAGCTCTCCCCTCCCCCAAATTGATAAGGCAACTTCAAAATTAATCATGTGTTTCCACTTAGATGTGTGAATCCACAGCTCCACTTTTCCATGGCTCATGGCAGTCTGGATTTAGGAAACTAACATGTAACATTTACTGTAACCCTAACACTTACTGTAGATGGCTACAGTAAGAGCCAAAATGGTGTGTACACCCAAAGAAGCCTATATCTATTTATTGCTTTCATGAAGAGGTATTGTGCTATAGTGGCACAAATGATGCATCAGAAATATGCTAGCATGCTTTTATGCAGCCACAACCCAACCCTGGAAGAATACTTGCAACCATTATTGCATGACAGCCCTGAATCTTAACTGCTGAACATCTCAGTGGCTTAGGTGTCTGGCTGCAGAGCCAGAGTTTGGGAGTTCGATTCCCCACTGTGCCTCCTTGACAGGGGCTGGACTTGATGATCCATAGAGTTCCTTCCAACTCTGCAGTTCTAAGGAGAAACTCCCGATACTCGGTCAAGGTAGGAACATGAGTTAGAAGATTCAGAATGGGCAGGGGGAGGAAAAAGAGAAAGAACAGAAAGAAAAAGAAAAAAAGGGGGATGGGACCTGAATAGCTTCCAAGCCAGGCAAAGTGGGTTTGTTCTCCAGTGTTGGATAAAGAAATAAACAGGAATTCAAACAAACTCTTGTGATTTGCAGAAAAGGGGACACAAATACATTTCTGCAAATAGTGACTACAGGTTTCATTTTCTAAACTCTGTTCATCTGAATAGAACCAGCCAGCCGGGGACAACATCAAGCAATTAGTGTCATGCCCAGGGAAATGATGCTATTTAAAATGTTTTCAGAGGCTAGAGGCTGTATCTTGAACTGTCTATGGGTTTAGCATTTCATTATACACTTTTTGCAAATTTTGATCTCTTTTGTGGGTATGAAATATGGCGAACCAAGATAGTTATAAGAAATTTATTATGCTGAAATACATATAGCTTGATTCACTGACCAAACATGCACATACAGTAAAAAGGAACAAAACATAAATAGATGCTTGCAAATAGGATATTCAGTATTTTATTATAAATAGCCACAAAACTGAAGGCATTATGAGACAGCAAGATTTTAGGATGCCAACTAGAGATGGGCATGAACTGCTGGTATGGTAGTCAATCCCTGTTTGGCCAATGGCCGCATAGCTAATCCACAGTTTGGCTCCCTGCCCCCTCTAGCGGGTGCCCACTCAGAGGCAGGCACCCCAGTTTTCCTGCCCCTTCCCTACATACTCCAGACCCTGCCTCCAAGTGGGCACCTGCTGGGAGAGGGCAGGGTGCCAAACTTGAGATCAGCTGTGCAGCCATCATCCAATAGGGCAGGATCTGTTCTCGACCATCCCAGAGTGCAGGACAATGGGTTCAAGTTACAGGTAGCCAGATTTTGACTGAATATCAGGAAAAACTTCCTAACTGTCAGAGCAGTAAGACAATGGAACCAGTTACCTGGTAAGTGTTCCAACACTGGAGGCATTCAAGAAAAAAATGAGACAACCACCTGGCAGATATCCTTTGATCTGTATTCCTGCATCAAGCAGGGGGTTGGACTTGACGGTCTTATAGGCCCCTTCCAACTTCATTATTCCATGATTCCATGATTCTATGAACTAGCAAACCAGCAGTTCCTTCCATCTAAACCCAACTATCCATTCTAACAGTGGCATGGAATGAAAATTTTAGCTGCTTATCCTTTTACTGAACATCTACAATCCATAGAAAGTGCAACTGCTGATATTCTCGCATCTGCATGAGAAACGGGAAATGATGTCCATGCTGAGTGACCAGGTTATTCTGGATAAAAGGATATTCTGGATGATTGTGAAACATATTCACAGATCCTTCTGCAAAGTACTGATCAGCACTTGCTAGAGATGAAATTATGTGGGAACATTATCTTCTGCTACATTTGAATCCTGACTCTATTTTAGAGGAAAGCATGTCATGGATTAAATGCAATATACAGTATATTCTGATGCCACTGCAAGCCCAGGAGAACCAACCAACTCAAATAGCAGTTAAAAGACACCAGCAGAGATGTCACAAGACCTGTATCTCTGAATTTTAGAGATATAAGTCCCGAGAACTCATAAAACATACCTCCAATTCAAGGCAGGCATAATGACCTCATATTTCTGTTCTGCCTTGGATTTTAATCAGACCCAGAGAAGAATTCAGCTCTTTCTTAGAACTGAGCTAAATTCCAACATATAAATGGCAAGGAAATTTGATAAATAGAAGAGGGGAAGGAGTTTAGGAACTTTGAGTGAGAAGACAGGAAAAAGAGGTTTGTGCAACAGGTGATCCAGAGCATGGAAGCTCATGGGGATCAGCCTCATTGGATTCCTGAGACCTCAGTTGGGACTGAATAGAGATCGGCATGAACCTCCAGTTCAGCATTTTCTGCCAGGCTGGCCAATGGTCAAGCAGGTGTTCTGTGGTTTGGTGCCTCACCCCTTCGGATGAGCACCCACTCAGAGTCAGCGCCCATCGGAGGCAGGGCAGGGCAGCTGGAACATTGAATCCAAGTGGCCTCCCACTGAGGCAGATGGAGTGCTGAACCACAGAACACCTATTCAGCCATTGGCCATATCAGTAGTTCATGCCCACCTCTAGGACTGAATGTATTTTGCTTTGTTCAGAGTCATATGAAGCTGGGCTATTTATCAGTTTGGTGGGGGGAAAGCCTTGTGCTCTGGCTTTACATCCAAACAGGAAACAAAAGCTATAGTTGCATGGTAGTTGCTCCCAGGCGGTGGAATTCTTTGACCGAGGGAGGTTAGGCTGACCTCCTCCCTCTAGTCTTTCCCTCAACAGGAAAATAACTTTTAATTGAGGTAGGCTTCCCGCAGGTGACCGGCTGCTGACAAAGGGGCTCTTAACAAATTTGTGCTGCCCTTTAAAAACCATGCTTTTAAATTACTTTTTAATCTGATAGCATTTAATATTGTAACTGTGCTTCAACAGTATTAACTCTCCCCCCTGCCCTGTTTTTATGTATAGTCATCACTTCTTATCTATACCTGTTAAGATTCTTCTTCCAAGCCACTGCTAATCTTGGGAGAAAGGTGGGAGACAAATCAAATAAATCAAATAAATGTGTAAGAGCTGGAGGCTATGCTCTGGCCCACACTCAGTGTCCCTGTGGGTACTGTCACCAACCCCTACATGCATTTTTTACTTTTCAAATTTTGCTATTTTTTAAATAGAATTATCCAAGAAATTGTCAAAATTTGTGAATTTGCATATATTCTTCTCAAAGCAAAAAACAAAAAAAGGCAAGCAAAATTCTCAATAGTGTGTACCAGCTGAATAAAAGAAGTAGAGCTATACCAGCAATGAAGAGGATCATGTTGTACTTTCCTGCCATAAAGGTGTTGCAAATGATGAGTAGGCATGTGAGGAGTGCTAGCAAAAGTTCCTGTTCTCAGCAGTTTTCCAGGGCTTGCCATACCAAGACTGTTTATGAAGACTTTCCATTACACTGGCAAACTTCTGCTGAATTTCTGCTGAATTCTGGCATCTAGAGTTTAAGAAATATGCCTAGTCCTGCGTTCACACTTGTGTTGTGCCACAGGGCTTGGGGATTTGTTGCTTTGAAAGGATTTAAAAGAAAAGTATGAAACCACCCACCCACCAAAAAAAAAAAAAAAAAACCCAAACAAACATAGGAAAATTAGACACAGTCTCTTTTGATTCTTTTATTTCAAGATGACTGTTTATATCAGGTGAAGGACAGACTCTGTTTAAACAATATGGTGCAGAGGAACTCTGTATTTTTATGTCCATAGAAATTTTATGATGATAAACAGTCCTCTTTTACTTAAGTCTCAGGAGTAACCTAATACATTCGTTTCTCTAACAAAGGCTAACACTAAAATGTTATGTGAAAGAAATACAGAAGGATTATTAGCTTAGTGTAGCATGCAGTGCTGAAGAAATTTAAATACAAGGGAATCGTGAGTAATGAGAATAGCAGGCTTGTGTGTTTTGTCATGTTGGACTTTTCAGCTGCCCAGAGAAGAGAAATTGAAACTTTTGAGATTCAGTGGACACAACCTGTGAACCAAGAAGGAAGTTACCTGCAAACTATAAATGAAATCACTTCCACTGGTGAAAATAGGTGAGACAGGCTGATAGCTTTCTAGGGTGAAAGAAAATGGAAATGATTCTGCAGAAATAGTGTTATAAGTCCCAGGGTACAGCTAGCTTTGGTGAAGAGGATTTAGAAGCCAGAGAGAGAGATTCAAAAGTCAAAGGCAGAAAAATGGCCACATTTGATATAGGAGTTTCAAAACAAAGGGCTCCCATGAGCCTTCTCTATGCTTATCACAGCACAATGATCTGGAAGTCTCAAAGATGTCTACTATGCATGTTGCAGTCTTGATGCTGCCTGAAAGGCACACTTGAGTAAGAATTTGTGGTCTGTACAGAAGAAGGGTAGGGAAGTGTTGGTCTTGGACCCCAAAATCCCCTGCCAAAATGGCCAATAAAAAGAGCAGAAGGGATTTGTTGTCCAACAACACTTGGAGAACCATAGGTTCTGTACACTCTTTATATAAGCAAACAGACCCTATATGACTAAAGGGAGAAGGTTATGGGGAGTTGCCCAAGGTCAAAAACAATGGGAAACCACCAGAGATGGGAATTTTTTTTTTTGATTGGTTGGTTTGTTTTTGACTCCAGTCCCAGAATCCTAGTAGCCATACTGGTTTGTATATTCTGGGAGTTGTAGTCCAAAAATGTAACTTTTCCCATATCATTGTTGATGTAGTATTATTCCCACAGGGCTATTCATAATGCTGGCAGTCTGCTGCCACTGCTCAATACATTCACTGCCTGAATAGCTACAGTTCTAACAAGCTGAAGGCTGACTGAAATATGCTGCCATCTCATATCTGAGATAGCAGTGTAGAATGTTGCCTTCTAGTCCAATATTGTCAACTCCAACTGGCAGCAGCTTTTCAAGGTTATTGGCAGGATTATTTCCTGGCCCAACTTGGAGATCCTTGGACTTTCCAGGTGGTTTCATATCTGAATAGTAACTAGGAATGACCTTGCTTACTTCTCACATCAGATGAGATTACTGTATTCGAGGTGACTGCTGTCTGGATAACTCAGTGGTTTAGGTACCTGGCTGTGGAACCAGGGGTTAGGAGTTTGATTCCCTGCTGTGCCTCCTAGCCTGTGTAGCCTTGGACAAAGCTGCATAATCCAAGGGTGCCCCCAGAAGAAGGGAATGGAAAACCATTTTGAATATGCTCTACACAGAAAACTCTGAGGAGGGTTGCCATAAGTGATAATTGACTTGATGACACAATATTATTATTATTTTTATTCAAGATGTGATGGTGGCTGCTCTTTCTGAAAATATAAACCATGTCTTCCTCATTCAGAAATGCCTTGTATTTTCAGGAAGTGCAGCCACCAAACCACCAAAAAACCTCAGGGTCCATTTCCATTTTTATCTAGCTCCACAACCTCCCTTCTTTGTTGAATACTTCTACCCATCAGAAGAAAGTTATGCTAGAATGAAGACCCAGTTTTTGATGAAACGCAGCGCTCCCATATGTCAGCTGACAATCCCAGAAGGACTTTGTCTATCCATCTGTATACATTTTCCCATTTTTATGTATACATAGATGAATCCTGGTCATCTCGATTAGATGTTTGAACACCCTCCCAAACTATCAGATACTTTATTATTTTTATTATTGAATTTACATTTTGCCACATTTGAACAAAAGCATCAAAATACTGCGAGGGAAACACTCATCTCTATAGCGCAACATTCTCTGTACAGTATTTCATATTTTCACTTCCAGGTGCTTGATTTATTGTACTTTTTTCTATTCTAGCATTTCATGAGGGATTGGTGAGAATTCCATTTCAGATATTTTTTTCTCCCCTATGAATTTGTCAACATGAGAAATGCTATCTATTTGGGACAGAGAAAAATTTGAGATTCATTTTAAATATATATACAGTGGTTCCTCGCAAGACAATGTTAATTCATTCCGCGAAAATTGCTGTCTTGTGAAAACATCATTTTGCGAAATGCGGTTCCCCACTGGAATGCATTGGAATCCATTTAATGTGTTCCAATGGGGAAATCGCCCATAGAGAAACCGTTTTGTGAAGCACGGACCCAGTTGTCAAAATTGCTGTCTTGTGAAAAACCACCCCCAAAAAAACCATTTTGCGAAGCATGGACTCAGCTGTTAAAATCATCATCTTGCGAAAAACACCCCCCAAAAAAGCCGTCTTGCAAAGCACTGACCGAAACATCGTCTAGCAAAAATCACCCATAGGAAAAACCATTTTGTGAAGCGATATAGTGATCGCAAAAACCCATTGTCTTGTGAATTAACCGCTTTGCGAGGTAATCATCTAGTGAGGCACCATTGTATATGGGAAATCTGAAACTGCCAAATTCTTCTACTGAGGCCCAGGGTTTTAAATGCTCATCAAGTTTGGGCTGAATCTTTTCATATACAGCCATGTTTGTGGTAGTTGCACAATAAAGAAGGGAGGGTTATCTTCCTTTTTTGCCCCAAGCCAGTTTTCTCTTTCAGAACATCTATACGGCAGAAGAATTTCTCCATTGCTACACAATTGCTGAAATCCTGTTTCGCTGTTATGCAAACAGCATAATTTTTAAAAGCAAATGTCATAAAGACATCTCTGTAGCCATAAAAATCTGAGTCACGTGCATTATGCAACAGATAATCAAGCAACAGAATACGTATCTTAATGAGAATCTTAAAATCTTAGAACTGCAAAGCTGGAAGGAACCCCATAGATCACTGAGTCCATTCTCTGTGAAGGAGAAACAGCTTGCTTCCAAAAATTATGTCATTTGCATAACTGTGCAACAGGGTTTCTGCCAGTGATTCTTACCATCGCTAGGAAAAGTCGTACCTATTGAATTTGACTGGTAGAGAATTTAAGCCTCTTTTTAAAAGATTTACAACCTTTTTTCTTCAGTTTTCAGACAAAAATAACTTGAGATGTAAAAAAGATTATATGTGCGAGAAAGCAAAACTCCGATATTTCCACAGGCCCATATTACATGCCCAGGCTCTCTACCACTGATATACCACCCATGCAAGTATTCTTATTTAAAAAAACATTTAGAACTCAGACATTACCTAAAATTCCACCAAAAGAAAAGGATACTTCTGAAGAGCATTTTCATTTCAGATCAGCACTAATTTAAAACATGCAGCACCTATCTGCAGAGGATTCAAGAATGAAATATGATTGGAGGAAACAGGTGTTTGGTATATAGGTAATAACATGGAAAAAGTACAGTAATTGCCTACGGCAGATAAATATATCTTGTTATAAAATAATCCCCCTTGGCTTTCTGTCTTTTCTGGATATTTACAGCCAGCAAGGATCTCACAGGTGTCTGACCAAGAGGGATTCCAGGTACATTCTGTTATAGACATTACTCAATTTCTGTTTTATGTCTCTGGTTCTCAATGATTGCATGGTTCCTCTGCATAAAATGTTCAACAAATGTAACCCACTGTAAAAACTGTGCTCACAAACTGGGGTTCAATTCCAGGTAGCCGGCTCCGGGTTGACTCAGCCTTCTATCCTTCCAAGGTCGGTAAAATGAATACCCAGCTTGCTGGAGAGGGGCAATGTGTAGCCTGCATAATTAACTTGTAAACTGCCCAGAGAGTGATTGAAGCACTATAGGGCAGTATATAAGCAGCACACTTTGCTTTTATCCTCTCATACTGTTGTAACATGATATTTATCATGGGAGAGGTCAACCTCAATATGTCTTATTATCCTAAGGGCAGCTGAGGTGGGTGAGGAAGGGGAAGAGAGTATTAGGATTCATTAAAACTATGGAGATAAGAACATAAACATAACCAAGGGAACAGATGATGGTGGTGTGCAGTAATTGGCAATGCAAGACCAGCCAGAATCCTAACAAGCTTCTGCTCTTCAAGTCCTGATGAAGACAGAAAGTTCTTGTAGGTTTTTCAGGCTGTTTGGCTGTGTTCTGGAGGTTTTTCTTCCTAACGTTTGTGCTGATGTTTGTGGATTTCAATGGCTTCCATGTGTAGTCTAACAAAATGATTGCTGGTGTTGTCCATGTCTCATGTTCTTTGATTCTGGTGTAGATGCTGCATTTTCTGGTCTGAATATATAAGTGGCCACAACTGCAAGGTATTTGGTATATTCCTGCAGAGGTGAGGGGCTCCTTTTTGTCCTTTGCTGACCATAATATTTGTTGTATTTTTGTGGTGGGCCTGAATGCTGTTTGTAGGTTGTGTTTTTTCAAAAGTTTCCCATGCGGTCTGTGACCCCTTTGATGTATGGCAGAAATACTTTATTTGTGGGAGGCTGTTTTTCTTCTTCAGTTTGTTGTTGTAATTCTTGGTTTTATAGCTCTTGTGATTTCATTTTTGTATATCCATTTGCCTGTAGGGCCCAATTCAGGTGGTTGAGTTCAGTGCTAAGAAATTGAGCTTCGCAGTTCCTTTTTGCACGGTCTAGTAGTGTTTTGATCATGCCTCTTTTTTTTGTCATGGGTGGTGGTTAGAGTTTTTGTGTAGGTACCAGTTGTGTGTGGGGGTTTTCTGTAGACCTCGTGTTCCAATAAGAGGTCAGGTTGGGACCACAAAATGCAGCATCCACACCAGAATCAAAGAACATGAAAGACACTGCAGATTAAAAGCGGAAAAATCAGCAGTAGCTGAACATGCCCTGAAACAAGCTGGACATGAAATTCTATTTCAAAATACAGCTATCATTGTGTTAGACTACACATGGAAGCCGTTGAAATTCACAAACATCAGCACAGTTTCAACAAAAAAGAAGAAAGTTTAAAACTGAACAAAGCCTGGTTACCAGCACTGAAAAATATAGCCTGCAAAAAGGTCAACGAACTCTATCCAGCCACAAGGACCAGTGATCACTGCACACAATAGACTATCCCATCCATCACAGGGACAGATCATCTCTGCCTTATCACAACAATACACCCATAACAAAAAACACCCTGATCACCATAATCACCCAATGTCCTGAAAAGGACAAAAAGCTGATCCCACAGCTACAAAAACTTCGCTATCCCACACACTACACCATAACACATACAGAGTTCTAAATTCTGTCTGAAGATGCTGGCTACAGAGACTGGTAAAGTGTTAGGAAGAAAAACCTCCAGAACATGGCCAAACAGCCTGAAAAACATACAGCAGCCATCGGATCCCGGCCATGGAAGCCTTCAAGAAGACAGAAAGTCTTAGACAGTTTATTGTATGGATGGTTAACATAGATACAGTATGATCTATAACAGAAAAAAGCTTCCTAACCTTTAGAGCAGTACAACAATGGAAGCAGTTACCTTGAGAGATGGTGAGTGCTCCAGTACTGGAGGCATTTAAGAGAAAATTGGATAGCCATCTGTCAGAATTGCTTTGATTTGGATTCCTGCATTGAGCAGAGGGTTGGACTCAATGGCCTTATAAGCCCCTTCCAACTCCATTATTCTATGATTCTATGATATGAGTATGTTCATGAGATCTGGTCCTAAGTACTCCACACTCCAGTCCAGGGGTCCTAGAGAATAAAATAATCACCTTACTTCTCTTACAGGGTGCAGAAAAACAGAGACTATTCTTCCAGCACCTCCAACCAGTGTCCCCCTCTTCCTTCTCCTTTATTCCCTTCTCCTCCCAATGAACCAAACCAGCTTCCTCTGGCCTGCCAGCTACACCTGTGCCTTCCACCCCTGGACCACCATTCCTCCATCTGTCCCTGTTAGACCATGCTCATCCGCTCAGCATCCTTGCTTTCAGGCAGCCCTGTAACTGTGGTCTTTTGATAGTCTACCAGAGGACTCATAGATGTTTGTGAGAGACAGCAGAGGCATCTGTTTTACAATACTGAGTGGCATAAATTCCTTCCCTGGCAGGGTCACCATGGTAAAATAAGCTACTTTTAGAAGAGCAGGTTTGTAAGTGCAGGATGTGATGTGCAATTTCTGTCTGTGCCCAAGCCTCACACATAGTGATATGACATCCATGGAACACTGTATTAATTTCCTGTCTAATACACACATTTTCCTACTTTGATGTTGTCATCCCATATGGCACATATTGCAAAGGTCATGTCCAGTATCAGCTATCCTAAGGGAGTATAGCTAACTGCTTAGAGCCAAGAAGTCCTCCTCTAAATTCTATGCTTTCTCAACAAAGGATCTAACAGACAGAAGCTGCTGCAGGTTTTGCATGGCCCCCGATGAACCTCCCATTGTGATCATTCTCAGTGTCACTTACTCAATAAATGCTTAAATATTACTGAGGAGTTGTAATTAGAGATAGTGCCCAGTGGTCCTCTGATAGGACCTATGAGGGGTGAATAGAAAGTGGAGGCAATGGTCAAAATTTACTGCTAAGATCTCCTGTTTACAGCTTAAAAGCAATCACCCCAGCAGAGAGGGTATAAGAGATAGCCTCGGGCTAAAATCATAAAATAAATATTGGAAGGCAGCAGGAAACAAATGCCTGTTCAATTTATTTTTCATAGGGTTTGCAAGACTAGCTGGCTGGATAACTCAGTGAGTTAGATATCTGACTGTGGAGCCAGAGGAGGGGAATTCAATTTCCCACTGTACCTTCTGAGAGAAGAGCCAACCTGCATAGACTTCAGCAAACCACAAGTCCCAGGGCACCTCCAGAAGAAGGGAATGGTAACCCACTTCTATACCTAGAAAACCCTGGAAATATTGCCATATGTCAGAATTGGCTTCACAGGACATCATATTAATAATTATGGGTGACTGTCCAGCAACTTGCATCCACCACAAGCCAGAAAATATAAGATCAATTCTTTACTGATACTGAAGAAGAGAAGTTGTACAAGACTCCCCAAATTATGATCTAAGCAAGCCCTCCCCCCCTCAAATGCTATAGTCTTAATGCACAAAAATGGCAAATTAATATTATGTTAAATGGGCACAGTGAACGAATTTGCATGCCAAGCTATAAATCTTTCTTCTTCCAGTACAACAGGAAATTATGCCAAAGGAAACTCTTGAAGTTACCTGAAGACTCTTGGTGGGTTTGAGCATTAGACTACTGATGCAAACGGTTATCACTCTACAGTTCTTATATACACTGTGTAAATTGGAGGCAGTAAGAGAAACATGTGTGACCTCTGTAAAATAACTATCCACAGAGGAAAGACCTACTCATCAAAGCTACCACTGTGACTCATAATAGCAGCTCTTTGAAATCCTCATGTCCATGAAACTGCCACAGCAACTGAAAGGATGCCTCAAAAGCTGATGAGAGACCCACTTGGGTGTTCCTTTTCATGTGGTTGCCTAGTTATCCCAAAATTGCTCAACATCAGGGAGATCTGAGTGGCTAACATCAAAGAAGAATGCTGAGGTGGGCAATTATTTACATGTGTGGGAAACAGTTCACCACTAAAGAAATGCCATCCCTGGGAGGGAGATGGGAGAAGAAGTCTCTTTAACGCATCATAAAGTGAATGATGGGTCTCTCCTCTCTCTCTCTCTTTCTCAGTATTGAAGACTGATCACACAGTACTGTTCCTATTAGATGCAGTTACTTTCTTTTGAGAACAAGGCGAGTGATACACCTCATTGAGTGGCATCCCAAATGTTCAAAAATAATGGAAAATGTGTGTTCTATTATGTATTGTTTTTGGGAGGCTGGCTTTTTTGTTTTGTTTTTTAAAAAGGTGACTCTTGGAAGGTTGCGAAGATTTCTCTTAAAAAGCAAAATACAAATGCAATAATAGCCGATACATTTACAGACCACTAAAAATCATTATACAGTAAACAAGCTTTCATGGATTAAAACATCACTTCATCAAATTTGTACCAGTGTGAAGAACTTAAAGTCCAAAAGTACATGGCAAGATGTATTTTGCCAGGAAAGGTGCTCTTAGATGTTATGTCCAGCAGTTCTTCGCAAGATCCGTTTTGCCAGGCTTTTCTCTTAGATGGAAGTCAAGCCGTGCTCCTTTTTAAGCGAAGGGGGAAGATACTCTTTACACTAAAATAGTGACTATCTCCATCTGTTGGCAAAACCTTTTCTCAGAGTAAGGGACAGACCCTGTTGCAGGCCATCAGCGGCAATTTCTGGAATGTAATCTCTCCCTCGTCTCACGTGGCAAGAGAAAGAGGATTGATCTTTCTCTTGCCAAAGGAAGGATCGATCCACTTACTGCTGCCCAGAGGGAAGCCTTTAAAGTAATTGTTGTTGCCACTCAAAACAATGCAATCTGCCGTGCAATGTGATCTGTAGGAGGTGATCCACAGGGAAACAGGAGTTGTTAAAATAATTCTGAAATTACAGTGAAATTTCTCAAGAGGGGAATATTTTGCCTATATTTATCATGCAAAACTGAAAACCAAAACCATCTTACGGAGGCTTTAGTGAAAAAATAAAAATGAAACAGGATGAAAAACAATATATAAATGTTGAAGAAAAATGGTTAGGGTATTTGACTAACCACATTGGCATCATTGAGTTCTGAATGTGCACAAATTAAAAAATGAATCACCAAGTTCATCCAAAAAGCACTCATTTGTCATTTAGTATTCATATGAATCATTACCTCCAATGAATATTAATCAATTATTTTTGATTTATTGATTTAGTTTAGTATCAAACGGCCCCCCAGGCACCTGGGGACACCAAAATTGCTGGGATATTTTCTCTGACTCTCCTCTACAATCTATCCAGGATTGGTGAAGATTGGGTATCAAATGTTCAAGTTAAACACCCCCAAAGAAGGCCTTCCAGGAAAGTTTTCCCCAGGCACCTGGAGACACCAAAATCTCAGAAACACTTCCCATGACTTCCCATTGATCACGGTATCCTTCTGGGGAGGCTTTCTGAGCTGGGAATCTGGCGTTAGCCTAGCTCCGATCCTTCTTGGAGGACCATCCTCAGAGAGTGCAGCTTGGGGACAGTGTAACGGCTCTGTGGAATCTCAATTGTGGGCTTCTGCAGGGCTCAATTATCTCCCCAATGCTGTTTAATATCTACATGAGGCTGCTGGGTCAAGTCATCAGGGGGTGTGGGGATTTGTGTCATCAGTACGCTGATGACACCCAGCTCGCAACCCCTCTTTTCCTACAACAGTGGATGCCGTTCCATCCCTTTGGCACTTTCTGGATGTGTACTGCGATGGATGCAGGTGAATGGTCTCAGGCTGAACCTGGACAAGACGGAGGTCCTGAGGATAGGTGCCCAGACATTGGTGGTTTGGGAAACTCCCTCACTTTTTGGGGAGTGATTCTCACCATGAAGACTGAAGTTCGCAGCTTGGGGGTACATCTTGATCCAGCACTCACCATGGAAATCCAGGTAGCATCAGTGGTCCACAATGCCTACTTCCATCTTTGGTGGATTGCCCAGCTGCATCCCTATCTTTTTTTTTATAATTTTATTTTATTTTTTACATAAAGGGTGACATAGGAACATGGGGGTTAGGGTTTGTGAGGGAAGGGGATTTGTGAGGGAGAGGGGAAATCATAGCATACTAATATCCAATCTATACCTATTGCCATATCAAATCCAAAATCATTCTATTTACTCTTTTCTGCCTTATGTATAAGGTTCTCATTTCACTATGTATATTCAGCTACTACCTGTTAATTCAGTCCATTTATAAAATAAGTCCCATCTTTCTGTTGCCCTTTGCAAGGATTGGTCCTTCATAACTTCCGATAAGATGTCCATTTCGGCTATTTCCCGTATCTTTTCCATCAGATCTTCTTGTTCCGGCACCGCCGTACTTTTCCAATTTCTAGCATACATAATTCTGGCTGCTGTAATAATATATATAACTATATGTTCCTTTGACCTATCTATGTTATCGGGTATCATGCTTAATAGAAACAATTCTGGGGTTAGTGGTACTTTACAAAGCAGAATTTGTTGTAACATAACATGCACTCTTTTCCAGTATTTTTTCGCTGCTTCACACGACCACCACATATGATAATAACTTCCCATTTGTGTTTCACATTTCCAACACTTATTTGATACATCAGTTTTTCAGGGGTCATATGCCACCTATAGAACATCTTATATATATTCTCCTTAAAATTAACCGATCTTGTGAGCTTTATGTTATTTTGCCATATTTTCAGCCATTGATCAATATCAATGTTGTGCCCTATATTTTGTGCCCACTTAATCATAGGTTCTTTAACCATTTCCTCTTGCATTTGAATTTCCAACATATAATTATACATTTTCTTAACAATTTGTTCTTTTGAACCCAATAACAGTTTATCAAAGATAGTTTGTTCGAAGTAGAAACCCTCTATTTTATCTTTTGTATATCTGGATTCTAGCTGAATTCTAGGCCACCAGTCTAAATAAACATTCTGCGACTCTAATTCCTCTTTAGATCTTAATTCACCGTCCTTTTTTAATAGCTCTTGATATCTTAGAAGGTTTGCTTTTGTCATAAGATTGGATTGTGTGAAGGCTTCTATGGGTGACACCCATGCAGGTATTTTATAATAAACTTGTTGTGCAATTTTTCTCCACGTTACCAACAAAGCTTTCCTTATCATATGTGAATTAATTTTTTTTGTTCTTTGTCCTTTTTATACCATAAATAAGCATGCCAGCCTAGTTGCAAATAATGTCCTTCCAAGCTAAGTAATCTATCATTTTCTAAAGTTATCCATTCTTTTATCCAATCTAGAATACAAGCTCTGTAATACAATTCCCAGTCAGGAAGACCAAAGCCACCCCTCTGCTTAGCATCTTGCATAGCCTTAATTTTAATTCTTGGTTTTTTACCTTGCCATATAAATCTCATAATTATCTTATTGAATTCTTTAAAAAATGACTGCTTTAACATGATAGGAATTGACTGAAATAAAAATAAGATTTTTGGCAAGATAGTCATTTTAATCGCCGCAATTCTTCCCAACAACAATAATTGTAATTTATCCAATTTCTCCAAATTGTTCTGTATCTCCTTCATTAGTTTCATGTAGTTATCCTTGAATAATGTGCTTGTCTTCTTTGTGATTTGTATTCCTAAATATCGAATTTTCTTCTCCTCTTGGAAGTTCGTCTTCTCTATTAACTTTTGTCGTTCCTGTTCTCTCATGTTCTTGGTAAGTAATTTGGTCTTCTTTTGGTTTATTTTCATTCCTGCCATGTCCCCAAAGTTTTTTTAGCGTTGTCATTAAGTCTTCTATTGAATCCAGTGGTTCTTCCAGTATAATAACTAGATCATCCGCAAAGGCCTGGAGTTTGTAAACTTAACCTTTCACTTTTAACCCTTTCAATTCCTTTTTACTTCTAATTTGTTCGTTAAGTATTTCCAGAGTCAGAATAAATAGAAGTGGAGAGAGTGGACACCCCTGCCTAGTACCTTTCTGTATTTGGATTTCTTTTGATAATTCGCTGTTAATTCTTACTTTTGCCTTTTGTTCAGTATATATTGCTTTGATTAATTTCATAAATCTTTCTCCAACCTGCAGTGTTTCTAACATGTGTATCATAAAGTTCCAGTCAAGATTGTCAAAGGCTTTTTCCGCATCTAAAAATATCATGGCCATCTGTTTCTCCGGGTGAGCTTTGTAATATTCCAGGGCATTTAAAACTATTCTTATGTTATTCGTCATCTGTCTTTTGGGGAGAAACCCAGACTGATCTTGATGGATCAAGTGGGTTAAAATTCTTTTCATTCTAGTTGCTAAAATAGTGGCATAGATTTTATAGTCTACATTCAGTAGTGAAATCGGCCTATAATTTTGTATTTCTTTGCCTTCTGTGTTTTCCTTATGTATAAGAGAAATTGTTGCCTCGGCCCATGTTGCTGGTATTTCTCCTTCTTCCTCAACACGTTCTATCAACTTCTTAAATGGCTGAAGTAGCACCTCTTCCAGTTCTTTATAATATTCTGCTGGTAGGCCATCTGGACCTGGTGCTTTCCCATTTTTTTGTTTT
Organism: Pogona vitticeps; assembly: GCF_051106095.1. NCBI lineage: Eukaryota > Metazoa > Chordata > Lepidosauria > Squamata > Agamidae > Pogona > Pogona vitticeps. The sequence goes on along the minus strand of NC_135787.1, from coordinate 151,732,732 downwards.
TTAAGGGTTTCCATGATTTCAGCATACGTTATGGGCTCGTTTAAGGCCTGGATTTGTTCTTTGCTCAATTTCATATCGTTGTGTTTCAGTATATATTCTTCCTGGGCTTCTCTGTCTACTTCTTTTTTTTCATATAATTTCCGGTAGAAATCTTCAGCAATTTTTTTTATTTCTTCCTGTTTAAATCTATCTATTCCCTTTTCATCCTTCAAAGTTCGGATTATTGTCTTCTCCTTCTCTTTCCTTAATTTGTATGCTAACCATCTTCCTGGTTTGTTTGCGTTCTCAAAAAAATTTTGCTCTGCAAATTTGAGCTTCTTTGAGGTCTCTTCAGTGAGCAATATATTTATTTGGTGTTGTATATGTTTTATCTTTTCTATCAAATCTTTATTTGTTGGATTTTGTTTTAACTGCTTATCTTTCAGAGCTAGACTGTTTTCTAGAATTTCATATTTCTTCCGTCTTTCTCTTTTTAATTTTGCTCCAAATCTTATAGCAATTCCTCTAAAGAAAGCCTTACTTGCTTCCCAGACTGTGCGCATTGAAATATCCGGCATTATATTCTGTTTAAAAAAGAGATCCATTTCTTCTTTTGCTTGTTTCTTGAATTCTTCATTTTTTAAATGTAATATATTAAGTTTCCAGTTGAATTCTCTTGGTCTCCTGCCAATTTGTAACCTAATTGGATTATGATTCGCGAATGTGCTGGGGAGAATATCTATTAGTTCTAATTCCCTCAGGTTTGTTGACATCCAACATGCATCAATCCCTATCTTGATGTTGGGGTCCTCACCACTCTGGTCCATGCGCTTGTAGTCTCAAGATTAGACTACTGTAATGCGCTCTACATGGGGCTACCTTTGAGATTGATGCGGAAGCTTCAAATGGTGCAGAACGCAGTGGCCAGACTTCTTACTGGGGTGAAAAAAACATCAACATATATCTCCCCCACTCTGGCAGCCTTGTATTGGCTACCTGTTCATTTCTCCATTGATTTCAACGTATTAATGATGACATATAAAGCCCTAAATGGTTTAGGACCTCAATATCTGGCAGAACACTTTCTCCTACCTAGATCTACCCATATCACTCCCTCTATCCAGGAGGGGTGGCTGAGGGGCCTAATACTGAGGGAGATCCGAAGAGAAAGAACAAGAAAGCAGGCCTTCTCAGCAGTGGCCCCTTGGCTCTGGAACGATCTCCCCCAGAAATTTCTTTAGCTCCCTTGCTGGGTATTTTTAAGAGACAACTTAAGACCTGGCTCTTCAGACAGGCCTTCCCTCCTGTCGATACCTAACTTATTTTGCCATCCTCTAGTGTATTAATATTGTTGTTTTATTTTATTTTAATATTGTTGTTAGCCGCCCAGAGTAGACTTTGGTCTAAATGGGTGGGATATAAATAAATAAATAAATAAATAAATAAATAAATAAATAAATAAATAAATAAATAAATAAATAAATAAATAAATAAATAAATAAATAAATGACTCTCCTCTACAATATCTCCAACTTTGGTGAAGATTGTCCTTTAGCAAACCAGCTACTAAAGGACACTTTCCTGTGGGGACCCACTTTCTGGGTATATAACTTAAATTTCTAAAACCCATTTTTTGCCAATCTTGGAGGGATTGTGGAGGAGAGTCAGTAGAAGCTTCCTTCTGATTATGGTGTCTCTAGGTGCCTGGGGGACAATTTTCCTGTGGGGGCCCTCCTTGTGGGTGTATAACTCAGATATGTGAAACCCAGACTTCACCAATCTTGCAGAGCTTGTAGAGGAGTGTCAGGGGAAGCTTCCCTAAATTTTGGTGTCTTTAGGTGTTTGGGGACAATTTTCATTTCATTTATTCATGGGGGGAAACCTGTAAATTCATAATTTGTGATTTGTCAACCTTGATGAATCACAAATCAAAACAAATAATCATTTTTATGATTTGTGCCTATTGTGAATTCCTATACTGGAGAATCTGTATTTTTCTTTGCAATAATTTATCTGGAGCTAAGGTAGTTATAGTAGTAGGCCAGCTTCCACTACTTCTGAAATAGTGAAAGCTGAAGTATCAACATGCTTTAAGTATACTTTACAGGTCATTTAATGCACTGGCTTAATCTGGGGTCACTACACCATGTTTAGGTATATCAGCTTTCAAAGCATAAAATAATTCAGGAAAATGACATTGCGGGTGAAAAAATAATTTATTGGAAATAGAAGAGCCGTTTTATCTATTTGAATAGCATGTTTGAGGAAATACGATAGAGAACATAGTAAAGGGGGATAACTGCAGAATCCAGCATGTTGCAACAATTGACATTTTGGCTCCTGTGAAACTCAGAAAGCAGGGAATTTAATTTCCTTCTTCCATCCAGCATACTGCATTATGTATGTATGTTACATTTCCCGTACAGATTACAAACTACACTACATAAAAACATGAGTGCTGGAGAGCTTTGATACTCTAATTGTAAAATAAGCTTAATCACCAGAGACTTATGAAATGTGCTACAAATTTCCATCTCTAAGTGCATGAACAACATTTGAGACTGAAGTCCTATACTTATTTATTTGAAACTAAACTCAAACATCATACCAAACTCATGGGAATATGATCAGACCTGTAATGTGAGAACAACAAACAAACACCTCCAGTTTATTAATATGGAATATTGTGTAACTATATCCATGATTCAAAACACCAGGAAATGGCCCAATATTGCTGTACAATATTGTGCCCATGCTGCGAGTGGGAAAAAGGATGTCAAGCTTTACATAGCAAAGAGCAGCCTGAATGTTAACAACACTAATGGCAGCAGTCAAGATAGTCTATAGCAGTGGTTCTTAACGTTTGTTACTCAGGTGTTTTTGAACTGCAACTCCCAGAAGCCCCAGCCAGCAGAGCTGATGGTGAAGGCTTCTGGGATTTGCAGTCCAAAACTCCTGAGTAACCAAAGGTTAAGAACCAGTAGTCTACAGGATACCCTATTGTGCTCACTGCCATTCACAAAGTGACACCAGGCAAGGGAAAATCCCAGAAGCTGATTTCTTTTATCCAGGTTTGGATATAGTTTTTAGCAAAGCTACACGAGTGTCCCCAATTCTGTTCAGAACCTGGTTTTGCAATTTGGTTCAGACAAGTGTGGACCTGATTTGGTCCAATTTAGATCTGAATATAAATCAAAATTCAGAAAGCCAAATCTTCACATTACCTATTGTTTTATGCTGAAAAATTAAAATAGTTCCTTTTAAATTTCTTTCATAGAAGTACATGAAATTTGGCAAGTATCTAATCCCCTACAAGACAATTAATTGTGCAAAGTCCTTGATTAGAGAGGGCAGAGAGTAAAGATGGGCATGAACCTCAGTTCAGAGGTTCATGCTGGTTCATATGTGCAGCCCCACAGGTGCCACACATTCTCTTCCCCCATCTCTCCTGTTGAATCTCCCACTCACCAGCCAGTGAACACTCTTCTCTTCCTCCTCTTTCACTGTTTAAGCAGTCTCTGATAGGAGTACGGGCTTCCCTGCCCAACTCGTTGGTTGATCACCCACTCAGACAAGGAAACAAGACAGGCAAACCCATGCTACTTCTGGGCACTGACTGAACAGCCAAAACAAGAGAAAGAGAGGAGTGCATGCTGGCTGGGAATGGGTAGTTGGCTGGGGAGGTGGTGAAAAGGAACATGTGGCATCAACGTTGCAATGTGTATGAACCATCCTCTCTAGTAGAGAGGGTTTATCAACCTTTTACATATTGGTGACTATTTTAAATAGTTTCCTTATATGCGTGCTTCTTTTTTTGTATCCTATAGGGAAGTGGTGCATGTGCACTAAGACCAATTCTGTAAAGGCAGAACATGTACATTAAGCAATACAATTTAAATTTGAAATCAATAATATCCTTAAAAAACAAACTAGGGCTAAAATTATATGTATGGGAGGGTAAAGGGATACAGGAGGTGGTGATGTTTAGTTGTTAAGTCGTGTCAGACTCTTTGTGACCCCATGGATCAGAGCACGCCAGGCCCTCCTGCCTTCCACTGCCTCCCGGAGTTGGATCAAATTCATTTGGGTAGCTTCGAGGACAGTGTCCATCCATCTCACCCTCTGCCGTCCTTCTCCTCTTGCCTTCACACTTTCCCAACATCAGGGTCTTTTCCAGGGAGTCTTCTCTTCTCATGAGATGGCCAAAGTACTGGAGCCTCAGCTTCAGGATCTGTCCTTCCAGTGAGCACTCAGGGTTGATTTCCTTCAAAATGGATAGGTTTGTTCTCCTTGCAGTCCAGGGGACTCTCAAGAGTCTCCTCCAGCACCACAATTCAAAAGCATCCATTCTTTAGCAGTTAGCCTTCTTTATGGTCCAGCTCTCACTTCCATACATCGCTACAGGAAAAACCATAGCTTTGACTATGCAGACCTTTGTCAGCAAGGTGAGGTCTCTGCTTTTTAAGATGCTGTCGAGGTTTGTCATTGCTTTCCTCCCAAGAAACAGGCGTCTTTTAATTTTGTGGCTACTGTCACCATCTGCAGTGATCATGGAGCCCAAGAAAGTAAAATCTATCACTGCCTCCATATCTTCCCCTTCTATTTGCCAGAAAGTGATGGGTCCAGTGGCCCATGATCTTAGTTTGTTTGTTTTTGATGTTGAGCTTCAGACCATTTTTTGCACTCTCCACTTTCATCCTCATTAAGAGGTTTTTTAATTCCTCCTCACTTTCTGCCACTAGAATGGTATCATCTGCATATCTGAGGTTGTTAATATTTTTTTTTGCAATCTTAATTCTGGCTTGGGATTCATCCAGTCTAGCCTTTCGCATGATATATTCTGCATATAAGTTAAATAAGCAGGGAGACAATATACAGCCTTGTCATGCTCCTTTCCTAATTTTGAACCAATCAGTTCTTTCATATCCAGTTCTAACTGTTGCTTCCTGTCCCACATATAAATTTCTCAGGAGAGAGATAAGGTGGTCAGGCACTCCCATTTCTTTAAGGACTTGCCATAGTTTGTTGTGGTTGACACAGCCAAAGGATTTTATGTATTCCATGAAGCATAAGTAGATGTTTTTCTGAACTTTCTGACTTTCTCCATAATCCAGCACATGTTAGAAATTTGGTCTCTAGTTCCTCTGCCCCTTCGAAATCCAGCTTCTGGAAGTCCTCAGTCCACATACTGCTGAAGCCTGCCTTGGAGGATTCTGAGCATAACCTTGCTAGTGTGTGAAATGAGTACAACTGTACGGTAGTTGGAGCAATCTTTGGCACTGCCCTTCTTTGGGATTGGGATGTAGACAGAACTTTTCCAATCCTCTGGCCACTGCTGAGTTTTCCAAATTTGGTGGCATATTGATTGTACCACCTTGACAGCATCATCTTTTAAGATTTTAAATTGTTCCACTGGAATGCCATCACCTCCAAGGGCCTTGTTGTTAGCCATGCTTTCTAAGGCCCACTTGACTTCACTCTCCAGGATGTCTGGCTCAAGGTCAGCAATCACACTATATGGGTTGACTGGGACACCCAAATCTTTCTGGTATAATTCCTCTGTGTATTCTTGCCACCTCTTCTTGATGTCCTCCTTCTCTTAGGTCCCTCCCATTTTTGTCCTTTATCATGTCCATCTTTGCACAAAATGTTCCTTTAACATCTCCAATTTTCGTGAACAGATCTCTGTTTTTCCCCTTTCTATTATTTTCCTCTATATCTTTGCACTGTTCATTTAAGAAGGCCCTCTTGTCACTCCTTGCTATTCTTTGGAAGTCTGCATTCAATTTTCTGTAACTTTCCCTATCTCCCTTGCATCTTGTTTCCCTTCTCTTTGCTACCCTGTTTCCCTGAAAATAAGACCTAACCTGAAAATTAGCCCTAATATGATTTTTTCAAGATTCTCATAATATAAGCTCTACCCCAGTAATAAGCCCCAGTTAAGTGAAACCCCACAGGGACGTGGTGGCGCTGTGGGCTAAACCGCAGAAGCCTGTGCTGCAGGGTCAGAAGACCAAGCAGTCGTAAGATCAAATCCACGTGACGGAGTGAGCTCCCGTTGCTTTGTCCCAGCTCCCGCCAACCTAGCGGTTCGAAAGCATGCAAATGCAAGTAGATAAATAGGGACCACTTTGGTGGGAAGGTAACAGCGTTCCGTGTCTAAGTCGTACTGGCCATGTGACCACGGAAGATTGTCTTCGGACAAACGCTGGCTCTATGGCTTGGAAACGGGGATGAGCAACGCCCCCTAGAGTCGAACACGACTGGACAAAAATTGTCAAGGGGAACCTTTACCTTTACCTTAAGTGAACCCCCACCCTCTACTATTGTGCAGCATTGTGCAGCAACCAGAAGAAGATTACATGACTGTATTTGAATAAATGTTGTTTGTTGTACATGAAAAAATATAAAACATCCCCTGAAAATAAGCCCTAATGTGTTTTTTGGAGCAAAAATTAATTTAAGACCCTGTCTTATTTTTAGGGAAACATAGTATTTGTATGGCCCTGTTGGACAGCTACTTTGCTTTCTTGCATTTCCTTTTCTTTAGGATGGGTTTTGTTGCTGCCTCCTGTACAATGTTTCGAGCCTCCAGCCATACATAGTTCTTCAGGTGCTCTGTCCACCAAATCTAGTTCCTTAAATCTGTTCTTCACTTCCACGGTGTATTCATAAGGGATTTGGTTTAGATTATACCTGACTAGCCCAGTGTTTTTTGCTACTTTCTTCAGTTTAAGCTTGAGTTTTGCTATAAGAAGCTGATGATCAGAGCCACAATCAATTCCAGGTGTTTTTGCTTACTGTATAGAGGAAGTACCACCATGTAATAAAGATAAAAAGCACTACTGATAAAATAATGAGACCAATGCATTCACTTAAATATGCAACAAACATAAAGAAGAAATGAGGAAGTGATTTGATTGTGGTCAGAGCATAACAGTGAGATTCTTACCAAGCCTACTGGTTCAATTAATTTTGCATTAGTATCAAAGGTGTGCCTCTGTGTTTGTGTGTGTTTTTAAAAAAACAAGAATCATACCAACTCAACACATTATGTTTCACACACAATAAATAGATTGCTATTCCAATCTAAAATTAACAAGAAAGTCAGAAAGATATGACACTGTTTTAGTTAAGAAGACAAAATGCTTGGAAATGAAAAGATTGGGACTCACAGAAATGAAGAAATCAACAATCACTGAAACGTGTGATCCAACTTTTTCTGAAGGTCTGCTCTGATGAACTAAAGAAAAGCAAAAAAGAGCTGTATACAGAAAAAAACTGAATATATAATTTCAGTGACATTACACAATTCCTCCCTACACGTGTTATGATGGGAAATTGCTGGTGACATTCATATCTGAGATCGCAAGTTGGGATAATCAACAAGCAAAGTTGAGTTCCTGTCTTTTACTTCCATCCCATTACATCTCCTTGCCATTTTTTAAAAAATATGGTGCTGTTCTACAATCTTTTGAAAATACATTGTCTGTCTTGCTTTTGGAATTTGAATCATCAAGTTGGTCCAAAGTAATTTGGATCAGCCTGGCTCTCCTTTGGACTCAATGTGCATCAATCTCATCCACTTTGGACCTGATCTGAATGGGACTGAATCAGACTGATCTGATATAGAATTCAACTGAGAAATGTCGTACATTCCCAGTCTCTAGTATTAAGGCTACACATTCACTGGAAGAATAAAGCTTATAATGGAAAGGAAGCAAAGATTGGAGACTACTTCCCTACTTAGAAGCACAGTTTTAATCAGTCATTGCCACCACTGCAAATTAGTGTACTCAGGCTTGCTTTGAACTCTAGCAGACATGGACATTCTAGAGTATCTATGACTTAGAAGTCTTTCAGTTTATAACTGTGTTAGGCAGTCCATTCCCTTACCCATCTTGAGAAGTGATTCTTCTGTTATGCAAATAGCTACATGCATAGAATAGAGAGTTGAATTCAGAATAACGAAATTTGAATTAAAATAATATGCAAAACAAAAATGAAAGTTCCTGCTTGGAAAGATACTAGAGGCTTTGAGAGAAGATCAGAACACTTTGAGAGAAGATCAGTGCATATTTATGGGGGAAGAGAGAAAATGAGAGTTTCATACATCTCTGTGTGTATTGGCTCATAATATATCCAAATTCTGAAGTTTTGAATTTCTGATTAAATTCCTCTAACTGCTCAGCAGAAGTGCAGGAATTCACAGACCAGAATAGCTTCAAATTCCCCAAGTTAGTCATCTCTTTTTGTCATTAACTGGCACTTATAGTCTCAATAACTTGCTCTGAGACATTATTACCATGTTTCCCAGAAAATAAGACAGGGACATACTAATTTTTGCTCCCCCAAAAAATGCATTAGGGCTTATTTTCAGGGGATTTTTTCTCTTTCATGTACAACAATCTACATTTATTCAAATACAGTCATGTCATCTTCTGGTTGCTGCACAGTGGTGGAGGGAGGGGTTTCACTTAACTGGGGCTTATTTGGGGGTACGGCTTATTTTTGGGTAAACAGGGTGGGAGAAAGAATAAAAACATTCTCACAGTGAACATGACTGCTTTAAGCAACAGACCTCAACAGACTAATTACTTCTAACAAATTGCAATGAGGCAGGACTTTGTTTGAATCAGAGGCAGGGAAGGAATGATTGGTTAATGTTGGATAGATTGACAGCCTTCCCAGCTGAGAAAGATCCCTCCCAGTCATAACCTACTAAAGGTATCATACAAGGTTGCAAAACAAACCACAACCCCTCCAAGAAAACCATAGGGCATGTATGCCCCCTGTTGTCACTGAGTTTAGACTCAAGTGAGATCTGAGATTATTTTTCTAAGCTTCTGCTCATCGAAACATTTGAGGACTTTACAGGGAAGCAAAGACTTTTAAAGAGCAAGACTAAAGTGTTATGGAGTGGGGAAGTTTGGCGTCGCTCACTGAAGTACACTGAAGTATACCCACTCCAGCATGAATTATATCATTAAGAGATTTGCCTCCTGTAAGGTTTTTCATTTTTGCTAAGCACTGTGAAAAACAGTATCTGTGCATTCTGTTAGTTGTTGATGTTGTTTTTTGTTGTTCTTCTGCTAGGTTGTCCAGTACAAATTATTCCTCACAGAATTACTCCAGTGGGTTAAGGATTATAGAAATATTGTTCTTATTATAACAGTTACTATAGCAGTTGGGAAAGCTGCTATTGCACCTCCTTAATTAAAGTTGTGTTTAGTTATATAGACTATTATGTAGCCTAGGAAATATTTCTGAAATATGGAATGCTTAAACTGCTGTATTCTAGCTACACATCAGATAATTATCACCCATTCATACAGTATGAATCCAAAGGACATCTCCCTTTTAGCATAGAATCTAATGTTCATGTGTAATTTGTGGATGTCCTTGAACATTCATATCACACCTATATCATATCAGAACTAGATGGCTTAAAATAAACAACATTAATCAATCACATTAATAATGAAGAAATTTGATGCTGATGCAAAATTAATTGAACCAATGGGCAAATTGGATCTTTGGTTCCTTCTGCAACTTATTCAGGTAATATCTATTCCAGTAATTTGTACTCAAGCAGCTGTTCTCCATGACCTTGGGCAGAGACTCTTCCCAACTAATGCTCCAAATCCAGTAATAGGGGGCATCAAGAAGGTAATGTGGGAACTACCACTGAAATTTGCCCTAAATGGAGAAGAATGTCATCTCAAATAGCTTTTCCTAGGATATTTCAGGTAGAGATCCAGCTGTTGTGACAGCCATACAAGAAAACTCTGCTGTTCTGTTTTGATAGAACAACAGTGATGCCAATGAAAATTTCATGAGAATAATGGGCTACAGCTCAGTGATAAATACTTCTCGTCACTGATTCCGGACATCTGGCTAAAATGGCATAATAATCCAGCTACATAGTCTACCACTAAGGCTAGAAGTCCATATTCTATCTCTCCTTTGCTTGTCCTAGCATGATGATTTAGATGGTCACCATCTTAAGGTGAATTTAATTCACAAACACCTGTTTTAGTTTATCATGGCACATGGAGGTGGGAATTAGTTGGTCACCCCTTTTGTAACCCCATCTCCCCAAACACAGAAATCTTCAAGAAAGCAAGTGCTTTAAATATCTTGTGGTGATTTGCTGGCACATTCTGACAGCAAATAGTTGTGATGTTGAAGTGAGCAAGATACTTCCTTTGCAAGAAAACATTATAGCATGATTTTGTGCTCCTCGTGGAATTTACTATTCTGTTGTCTTCCCTCTTCCCCCATACCAGGGATTTTTTTGAACTCCATGTATGTTTTTATTTTAAGAATGTCTTTCTTTTAGATTGAACACAGTAGCTTGCCACTCCTTCTTACTACAACTAGGGTCAATGTAATCTCCAAAAGCACTGGAACTGTTGTTAACAGGGTGTGAACTTTTAACAGAATGTGCTCAGGAATACTGTATATTTAGCCTCAATGATGAATTTTGGCCTCTGGAAAGAGCAGAGAGCTTTCAAATATAAATTGGCTTCTACACCTCCTGGAGCTAGACTAGCTAACCCCAGGTGGCAAGTCAGATACATCCTATCTGATGCTTTAAGCAAAGGAGAAAAGTGTGCAAGGAATTAGGATTAACTGATCGTTTTTGCTTGTAAAGTGATTCTTGGAAAAGAACCTCTTGACACTGTAAATTTTGCTTCGACTTGCAACCGGAGTTTTGAGTTACAATCAGAAAAAAGGTGGGGGAAAAGGCAGGGAATTTAAATTGCTAACTGTAATTTAAAGAAGAGGCTGCTTCTTTGTAGCTCTTTGGCCCCAACAGTTAGAGTGTGTCCATTTGCAGAGAGACTTCGGACTGCCTGGTGCTGCCTTTTGCTTCTGAGTGAGTACATATAGGGTTTTGCAGGGTTGGTTTGTGCTGGGGGGGCTATGTTTCTGTGCTGTGATTTTTTTGTTTTGGTTTGGTTTTTGGTGTGTGTGTGTGTGTGTGTGTGTGTGTGTGTGTGTGTGTGTGTGTGTGTGTGTGTGTGTGTGTGTGTGTGTGTGTGTGTGTGTGTGTGTGTGTGTGTGTGTGTGTGTGTGTGTGTGTGTGTGTGTTCGGCTCCAACAGGGTTCGGCTCCAACAGGGTTTGATGGGGATTGCTCTGCTGTTTTGTTTTTTGGTGATTTTTTCCAACCCCAGCATGTTTTGATGGGGCTTGCTGTGGTGTTGAGGGTTTTTTATGATTGTGTTTTCAGCCCCAGTGCATTCCGATGGGGCTTCCAGTGTCCCCCTCCCCCTGGAACGGATTAATGGGGTTTCAATGCATTCCTATGGGAAATTGTGCTTCGACTTATGAACAATTCGAGTTGCAACCATCTTCTGGAATGGATTAAGTTCATAAATCAAGACACCACTGTACCCTCAGTTTCTTCCCAAACACATTACTGAGTGGCTGCTACCATGCATTGTACTTCTTTATTGTTACAGCTTACTGTTAACCAGGTTTTGACACATGAATAGTGCCATTCTATACATGTGTAACTTAGAAATAAATCTTGAGTTTAACTCAATGTGTATAAAGAAGAAGAATGGAGTCATAATTTTTTTTTAAAAAGGGCTATAGCTATCTAGTGTTAGATAGCCTGAGACACCTGGGTTCAAATCTTTACTCACTAGGTTATCTTTGGCTATGCACAACTATCAACCTAGTATACCTCACAAAGTTGTTGAGAGGATGAAATAATGGGGTGAGAGGAGAAGAACCACATGCACTGCCCTTGGTGGATGGGTGAGAAACCCATGAAATAAATGTAAAGAAACAAAACAACAATAACTATGAAATATTGAAGAAAGCCAACACATTAATTCATAAAGATGCCAATTTGTATGAAAATTGCAGCACACATTCCCTGGTCCAAAGTATTGGCACAATCTCTGGCAAATCACAAAAATAAAGATGAATTGTTTAAGAGAAAAGATGACAAACATGAAATTTCAGCTTCTTGACCAACATTCTGTCAAATAAAAATGGGAAAAAAGAGAGAGAAATAATAAGAGAGAAATAATACTTAAGACATAATGGGGTATGCGTGTCCCAGTTAACATGATCCTGAATTTAGTAAACTTGAGTTTCTGGGTATTTGGCTGTGGAGCGAGAGGTTGGCCACTGTGCTTCCTTGACAGGGGCTGGACTCAATGATCCATAGGATGCCTTCCAGCTCTTGAGTTCTAAGATCATTGACTGAAAGCATTATGTTCCTCGCAATCTCTTGGGTCAGATTCTTGAACATACTGTACTTTCCTCATGAAAACTGAAATCTCTTATGCTGCTTTACACTAAATACAAAAATGAGCATTTTGCTAGATATAAACATAAACTGAAAATGACATCCTGTTTCCATTGGTCCACAGGAACTGTAAGCTCCCAAGGCAATCCTGTCTGTTTCTAAAAGCAGAAATTGTCTTGAAAGCCTCTGGGGAAAAATGGTTCGAAAGGCTTCAGAGTGTGGACTTTATTTTTCAGATGCTTTTAAAATATTTTTCTGCAATTAAATATGGTGCCCTATAAAGTGCTATGCCTGCCATTAGTGAGGGCTCAGAAGAAAACCTGGTGCATGTCCAACTGTCAAGAGTTGTTCCTTCATCTATAAAAACGCCCAAAGACAGCTAATAAAGATAGTGGTGTAGTTCTCTATTACCACTTTCTTTGCTCCAGTACCACTAATTAATTTGCGAATTAGATCTGAATACAATTACTGTCTGAATTACAGTCTGAATTACAATTCAAATTTGAAGGTCCCTGTGTATAGTGAAATTTGCTTATGCTCAGATTTATTTAACATAAGCCTTGTTTAGGCATTTTATACTGTAACAGGTGGACAGCAGTAGAAATATGCATAAGTAGCCTTGCTCTAATACCAAGCATAGCATAAAAGAGGCTTGTTTAGAAATCTTGTTAAGTATCAACTGGTTGAGACAGCCTATTTAAAGTCTATTAAACTCTACAAGATTGCTCACCTTCAATGCAAGAGTGAGACAAGGAGTACTTTAAAAAAACATTTTGGCAAATCATGCGAAATGTTGGTGTGCAAAACTAGCATCCTTTTCACCTTGAGGAGCAAGCAAACTACTGGCAGTTTGAATCAAAAAGACAAAAGCGACACATCTGATACTTCTGATTTGTGTAAATCCACACAAGTAGTTAGCAACTATTATAATTGTGTGTGATCATATAATGTGCACAAAAATCTTGTTGTGAATGTGAGAACTCTTGCTGATACCAGCAGAAAAAAACATCTCACCACCTTGGGGTTTTTTTACAAAAAAGAGAGTACGAGACAAAGAAGGGTCTACAATTCCTGACATGTAGTCTCTTCTTTTCATGAACATGGATCCACTGTGAACATCAAAAAAGAAGGAGCCTTTACATGTAACACTGTACACATAAAGACTTCCATATGAGCAGGAACCCTGATAGCACTGGCTATTTGTGATATAACATTAGGGGTGGAATTATCTGGCATAGTAATACAGTGGTGCCTCACATTACGATGTTAATTCGTTCCAGCGAAAATGCTGTAAAACAAAAACGTCGTAATGTGATTTTAAAAAGCCCATAGAAACGCATTAAAACCTGATTAATGTGTTCCTAGGGGCTTGAAACTCACCATCCAGCGAAGATCCTCCATAGCGCGGCCATTATTGCTGCCTGTGCAGCAAGGAATCCATGCTAGAAAAGAGCGGGCGGCCATTTTGTTTACCCGGTGGCCATTTTGAAACCGCCAATCAGCTGGCCAAAAATCATCGCTTTGCGATGATCGGTTCCCGAAGCAGGTCATCCGATCATCGCAAAGCCAAATTCCCCCATGGGGAACATCAATTTGCGATCATTTTTGCGATCGCAAAAACATTGACGTCTAGCGATTTGTCATCAAACGGAGCGCCCGTTAAGCGAGGCAACACTATATTACAAGCAGGAAGTATTGCACTTTCCAGACCAGTCTTTTTCCAAATATGGCAATGTCATTTAAAATCTGTAGACCAAGCAAAATGTACAATCCAATGGAAAGCAGGTAGAAGTATGGTAATTCAATCAAGGTTGTAGGAAGTTCTGAGGAATCATAGCAGGCAAAACTGGTGGCAGGCAAGAGTCAGCTACAAGAGTAATCTCTCACATGTAGTTGCCTGAATAAAAATTTGTAACTCTCAAGTGTACCTTTTCCAGGTGCCTATTTCTTTCCAATTAGCTATCACGAAGCCTTGAGGTACAGTGGTGCCTCGACTTACGAACATCCCAACATACGACCATTTCGAGTTACGACCAGCTCCGGCCCCAAAATTTTGCTTCAACTTGTGGCCGGAGCTTCCAGTTACAAACACAAAAAGGCAGGGGGAAAAGGCAGGAAATTCAAATTCCTAACTGTTGGTGGTGAAGAGGCTGCTTCTTTGTAGCTCTTTAACCCCAGAAGTTAGAGAGTGTGTGATCGGAGCAGGCTTCAGACTGCCTGGTAAGGTAAGGTGCTGCTTTCTGCTTTTTAAAAACTGTTCTGGGTGGGTTTTTCCACATGGTTTTGGGCTTGGGGGGTCATGTTTCTGTGCTGTTGTGGGTCTTTGGGGGGGTTGGTTGTTTTTTGGTGTTTTTTCCCCATTTCCAATGGGTCTTGAGGGGTTTGCTTGCTTTTGGTTTTCTCCCCCATTTCGATGGGTCTTGGGGGGGTTTGCTTGCTTTTTGTTCCCCCCCCCATTTCTGATGGGTCTTGTGGGGTTTGGTTGCTTTTGGATTTTTCCCTCCACAACTAATAGGTCTTGCATGCTTCCCTTGCTTTTTGCTTTGCTTTCTTTGCATTTCTGATGTGCTCTGCTTGCTTTTTGCTTTAGCTTTCTTTGCATTTCCAATGTGCTTTGCTTCCTTTTTGCTTTGCTTTCTTTGCATTTCTGATGGGTCTTCTATGCTCCGCTTGCTTTTTGCTTTGCTTTCTTTGCATTTCCAATGGGTCTTCATGCTTTGCTTGCATTTCTCCCCCCACACACACACACGGCCAGAAGGGATTAATCACGTTTCCAATGGGTCTTGCAGTGATTTTCTTTTTAAATTATTATTATGTTGTTATTTTTCCCTTCAGCTGGAATGGATTAATTGCATTTCAATTCATTCCTATGGGAAATGGTGCTTCGACTTACGACCATTTTGAGTTACGACCAGAGTTCCGGAGCCAAGAAAGTTCGTATGTCGAGGCACCACTGTACTGCCTTTACTCTTGGTTCAGCCTTCAGAGATTTTTAAACTTCCTTTAGCAAATGGTCATGTTTCTGCCTGGCTCCTTGAAATTCTCCGAGATCCCATTGGTAGAAAACAACATTTCTATCCCAAGGCTTCTGAAAAGGTACTGTTAGCTGGTTCATTGTGTTCCCCATGTGCATGGGCTTTATTGGGCTGCAAGAAATCATTTTCCTTCTCTGAAGATAACTCAGCAAAGTGAATCATAACAAACACAGGTCCATCTCTGCTGTGTTCAGTAAACAGAATGCATAGAGCTCAATGTTTGCCTCTTTGTGCATATATTTGTGTGCATATGAGAGTGAGAGATTGGATGGATGGATGGGTGTTTCTGTATAAAAAGAAATGTCTATACTTGTGCTACTGCAATAACTCGAATCATAATGAAAAAGTCCATATTAATGCTTGCAAATTTAAAACTACAGGTAACAGAGAGTAATCTCTGAACAGTCATTAAGACATGGTAAATATTCACTTCTAATTTTCTAGAATACTAAATTTTATTTCTTGCATCTCCTGACCTTAGATTAATTAGGGTGGTGACTGGGAGTTTTCACTAGGTCCATAGAGAGACAGTGAGATCGCAGGGTTGGATATCTCCTTGCAAACTGCAATACAGTGGGGTCTGTACTTAAGAACTTAATCCATATTGGAAGGTGGTTCTCAAGTGGAAAAGTTCTCATGTAGAATCTGCATTTCCCATAGGAATGCATTGAAAACCATTTAATCTGTATCTGCTCTTTTCCGTCCATAGAAACTAATGGGAAGCTGCTATTCTGCCTTCTACCACTAGAAGGGGATATTTTTTCTTTTTTTTCCCCTTAGGTCAGGGAACAGTGTTAAAAGCACTTCTGACGAAGTTAATTTTGAAGCAATGGACTGAAAACCAATTAATCTGTTCTGGCTGTTTTTTTGTTATGTAGAGGTGCGTTCGTACATTGAAGCATTAGTTCCCATAGGAACTAATGCAAAGCTGGTTAATACGTACTCTACCACTAGGGGGAGAACTTTTTTTTAACCTAAGATGACCTAAGGTTAAAAAAAGAGCAGGAAAGTTTTTTTTTCCTGTTCTTATCTTGGATTTTTGTTCTCAAGTAGAAGCAAAATTTAGCAAATGGAGCTGTTCTTAAGTGGAATTGTTCTTAAGTAGGGACGTTCTTAAGTAGAGACCCCACTGTAGAGTTCAAATCGAAGATGAAAACCCTATGCTAATCAATTCTACCTAGAACTAAACCACAAGGGATCAGTGAAAAAGACATAGCATCCTATGGGAAATCCAGCAAAAACCAAATGCTCCCCCAAGTTAATATTTGTGCTGTGGAAAAACGTTCTGCCACATCTTGAATTAGGTAATATGGTGGCAATCCCCATTTTTCTTGTTTCTGATACAACAGCTCGCTGCCATGGACACCAGTGAAAATGCTCTGCTACCTTTCTGGTCCATCAATTATTATTTCAGTTCTCCAGAACCATCACATTCAGGTATATTTGGAACTAATTAAATATGACATTATTCAGTGAATTCGGAATATTTCCAAATCCAAATGCACATCTCTAGTATGCACTGAATGTGTACTAAAGCAAGTGGAAAAAATTTGTCTAGAACAGACACGTTGAAAAAGCACAAACTCATTTATAGCTACTGAATGAAATAAAATCTAACAGTAGGAATGGAAATCTAAAAGTTAAACTAAAGGAGCTCCAGACTTTTCAAACTCTAATGAAATGGTGAAGCCATAGCATCTTGACATGAATTACAAGCTTTGTCACCTAATTAAGCATAATGAAAGCTACCAAGGAGTTTTCAATTTCCTGAAGTCAAGCTGATTGCCCTTTAATAAGTCTGATAAAATCACATATTCTTCAGTGTTTTGTTTTCCTTTAGATTTGTTCGGTTCTGTCTGTGTTTTTTTTTTAAATTTAGGTCACAAGCCTATATCTGATCATGTGAAATGGAGTCTCCTTGAACTTCACTGGACTTGTTTTTCAGTAGCCAACCACAGGACTGTGTAGCAAACCAAGTGTTTTTCAGATGTTCAAAATCTTCCAAATCAACTCACTGGGATTTCAATCCTTGGCTTGATGCACTCCAAATAAATTCCTGTATGCCTGTTACATATTATTATTGTCAAAGGTGCTGAAAGCACAGTCATAACATCTGAAGTTTGAATCAAATCCAAAACCAACCTAACCAGATACTTTTCACCAGGGCGCTTTTGAAATAAGGCCAAAAACATATTAACCCTCATACCCCCCATGTTAAGTTTCTTTAACATTGGACTCTAACGATTAAGAAAATCCAAGCAAAACAGCCAAACTTGTGTGCTTAGTTTGGACTTTCTGTTCATCATCAATTAGACAAGGATTTGTAATGATGAAAGATGTTGAGGATCTGATTCACCCCAGTCCTTTATAACAGTCTGTGTAAAGCCATTGTTGACATATATAATTACATTGGGCACAATTCAACAGTCTGAAACTTTGCACACACTCATTCTGACAGTAGAGAAATATGTGCAACAAAGCTTCAGCAAACAGATAACCTTACCTAAAACACACTTTCTCAGTCTGTTGAGGAATATGTACTCTTGCACATATCCATCTGTCCACAGTCTCAGGTGGAGAGAACCATGTGGAACTATGCATCTCCGCCACCAGTGTTCTAACATGATGCCTACAAGAGATGGGCATGAACTGCAGGTTCAGGGGTTCAGTGCAGTTTGTTTACTGACTGAACAGCTGACCCAGTTCAGTGCCTCAGCCCCTCCAAACAGACACCCACTTGCCAGCAGCGCTCCACCCCACCTTCTCTGAGCGCTGCTGGTCAGTGGGTGTCTGGTGGAGAGGCAGGGCAGATCAGCTGCTTAGCTGGTAAATGAAAAAAACTACATAAGACTGTCAAACCACTAGTTTGTGCCCATCTCTAATGCCTACTGCCTCAGCAATAGTTGTCAACTCTGATGAAACAAGAGGTCAGCATATTATGTCTCCTCCTGTTTGTCTTATTTCAAGTTAATAACCCAGAATAACTGTCTAGCTACTCAGCAACAGAGCTAATAGTTTAGGAATAACTCTTTCTGTGTCACAGTCAAAAGACGGGTTTTTTGTTGAAGAATAAAAAAAAAAAAACACAACAACATGAATTTGACTCAACTCCTGGAGGCAGTGGAAGACAGGAGGGCCTGGCGTGCTCTGGTCCATGGGGTCATGAAGAGTTGGACACGACTTAACAACTAAACAACAAAACAACAACAAAAATACCACAGTTTTGTTGTAAAGAAGACCTTCAAACTGATGGGGAGGATGACCCACTTTGTTATAAGCGTGTGAAGAACAGGCTTACCAGTAAAAGCATTGCAAAGTAGATGTGTTGTTGCAGCTTCATGGGCTGGGAAGGGAGACACAATATCAACATATGGTAGATTTGTTTTTGTAACAAGTAGGAACTTTCCAAAGTTTGGACTAACTTTCTGGTTTCCAGGAAATGGAGTGAGCAGATCAGCAGCAAGGAAGGAGGTGATGTTCAACTGTTTACAGGTAGTTTCTGCAATCTAGGAGAATCAGACAACCACAACCTACAAGCCTATGCATGGGAGGTGTCAGAAAAGACAAGAGAGCTGGTTCTCTATAAACTATAGCTGGAATGAACAACCCCAGTTGTTTGTGAAATCCAACAGCAGCAAAACTAATTTGAAACTGGTTGTTGTAGGTTTTTCAGGCTGTTTGGCCATATTCTGGAGGTCAAAACAGTCTGTAAAACCTACAACAACCATGCCATCCTGGCTGTGAAAGCCTTCAAAAATACATTAATTTGTAACTCATTTCTGATTTATCAGAAAACAAAACCTCCATTCCATAGATAAACATAACCTCAACACATGTTTATCTTTGTATTAACATAAATGTAGTGGCAGCAGGTAGGGACGAAGAGAGTTTAACGTTTCCAATTTTTTTTTAAACCAGGTTTGCTTTGCAAAAGCTACAGACTGACCTTGCAAATTATGCAAGGACAGAGCTCAACATTTGGCTGGTTTTGGGGGCAGCAAAGACAGAACTAGGAAAGAGGTGGAGCTGGGAAAGGCTACAAAAAGGGACATTACTTCTCTGTTCAAACACTACTCTGACCAATTTCTACCCAATTTCCCTGATTTATCCCATAGCAAGTACTGTTTCCCTGACTTCCCCTGATTTTCCAGAAAGTAGGAACTCTGTGAGCATTCACCTCATAATTTTTTTGCTTCTTTCTGGAAATCAAAAACAAAGAGATCAAAATAGTCATCAGGACATGGACTTGCAATTAAGAAGTTGAAAGAGGTGGGAAAAGACTTAGAGGAGAATACTGAAGTAGGAAACCCTGAAGGTATCCATTAAGCTATTTTAACTGATTTAGGTGTAAATGAAGCATACGATAGCAATTCAACTGGCCTGCTAACTAAAGTCCTAAAGATATTGATAAATATGGCACAGGTTTATATGTAAATGAAGCTCCTTCTGAAGACTCAGTAAAAGAGAAAGCCATAAGGGCACTGTGGATATGTCCAGGAAAATTTAAGTTTCCGGTGCCTTGGGGGAAAAAAAACTATCATTTCAGTATCCATGGCTAAAGCTTTATTCTTGGTTAATATATTAAAACATTAAGTGCTGCATTGTGCTAAATTTGTATTTTATTCAGCTACAAAGTTGGGGGAAGAGGAGTTTGGGTCATATAGGTGTACATGGACTGGAAACATGCTGAAAAAAGAGAAAAAGAAGGGCAAAATTATATCCATGCTAATATTTTTCCTTTAAACTTTCTTAAAGCCATGGAAGGAAAGCAGGCTGATGTTCTCTTTTAAATGAATTTAGAGAGACAAGAAATTATTTTAGAGAACTGCAAAAAAAAGTAGCCATTGTAGAAACCATAATCCTCTGTGGATGGCAAGAAATAAACTCAAGAGGCATTGGCAACTTTAGTGCTATTGACTTGGAAGCTGCAGAGAACAGTGATGGAAATTAACCATGTTCATCTTCATTTTCAAGCTAGAGGTGGATACAAGGTTCTGAAGAAATACTTAACAGAAATGGCAGGTACCAGAACTATGTACGTCTCTCCATTATAACAGAATGAGATCGCTGGACTATTTGAGAAAATTGTCCAAACAAGTATTGTTTCAGAAATAAATGCAGCAGAGTGTTGTTCTGTACTAGCAATTAAAACGCAAGTTGGCAATTTGTGCTCATTATGTGGGAGTAAGTGATGGCAGACAAATACTGTGAGAACAATTCCTTGGATTTCTACTGGTTGAAGATATAACAGTGCCTGAACTCTTTCAGATTTGGGTATAAAATTTAGCGGAAAAATGATCAGCCAAGGATATGATGATGCTCCTGTAGGTACATTGTATGGCTCATGATTTAAATATACCCATTGTTCATTCCTGTGAAATCTCCAGGAAATGAAACTGTTCAAATGGAATACTGAAAGTTAGAAATTTTTAAGGTTTTATACTTCTGTGACTGGTCTAAGGACTGTAAATAAACTACTTCTTCTTCTTCTTCTTCTTCTTCTTCTTCTTCTTCTTCTTCTTCTTCTTCTTCTTCTTCTTCTTCTTATTCTTATTATTCTTATTTTTATTATTATTCTTATTATTCTTATTCTTATTATTATTATTATTATTATTATTATTATTATTATTATTATTATTATTATTATTATTATTATTATTATTATTATTATTATTATTATTATTAAACTAATAAAGTCAAATCAGGATAACAGGACAGAAAAGGAACATAACTATAGATCCTATAGATCTTCTGTAGGCAATGCATACGTCTGCAGTATTTTCATAATGACCTTAATATAACCCATACACACAACAGGCAACAGGCCAAAGCTAGCAGCTCTCAAGGCTGAGGTGAATTATATTTATGTCAGTAAGATGAAGATGCCACAGAATCCTTTCTGAATGCTTCCTTGTCATCCCTACAGGGGGAACTCAGTTTATAATCCACAAGATCTTCCATACATTCTTTGTTCTGAAACAAAAAAGGGGGGGAGGGAGAGGGAGAGAATTTCCCACTTGTCTCCATCTGCTTAGAATATGATTTGCTATCCTATAAAGCTATATAAGGTGGCAAGACAGCTTGCCATGGACTTGGGGCATGACAGGCAAAGTTATTGTTAATGCTATATAGTGCATACTCTGTTAACATCTCATTTATCTTGCTGATACTCCCTCTCTCCCTCTCTTCTGTTTTGGATAAACTCATCCACTAACTCTCCATTTTGATATCAGGCATCCCTTTCTTACTCTCTTTCTGACATGTCTTCTCCCCCTCCCCCCCAAAAAACCCAGTCCAAACAATATGCTAAATAGTTTCATATGTCACCACATCATATGGCAAAAAAATTGGGAAGGTGCAAAAAGCTTTCTATTTATTTCAATGGCTTGTTTCACCTTCGTGAACAACGGTGCTGCATGCTCCACACACTTATTTGCAAATGCAGATATGCAGTTTCTCAATGTAGGATTTTCCCAGCTCCTGAAGCATTGTTCTTCATTATTTTTATATGGAACATTATTAACAGCACATAATTTTTCATTCAAAATCAGAGGTGTAGCTTAGATTGTTTTTCATTGTTTCCCATATAAAAGAGAATACCTCGTTGATTGCATATCACTTCCATTTTTTAAAACACAGATTATTTTTGCATTTAAAAAAAGAACATGAGACTAAGAATCTGTCATTTGCATATATGGTTTTATTGAACATCAGCTTTCGTATTTTCTCTATAGAATGGATTTCACCCACAAACATGTTGTTTCTTTGTTTCTGAACTGCAATCATGATTTTGAAATATCCCCTTTAACTCAGATTTTGCAACAACACTGTCTTAAGACATGATCAAACACAGTTTATACTGAGACATAAGTACAGAACCTAGGATTAACAAAACTAATTGAGGATTAGGGATGTTGAGAGAACCCAACTTGACTTTCAGTCATTTCAGACTAAAAATGAGAAAGTAATGCTTTGCCTGCATGGTAAATTAAAGGGCAAAATGGAGGTACCTGGAACTACATGCCATTGGCCTGACATCAATCCCAGGGAAAGTTCTGGGACAGATTATAAAGTGATCACTTTGGAAGCACCTTGAAAACAATGCAGTAATAACTAGAAACCAACATCAATTTGTCAAGAACAAATCCTGCCAGACTAATCTGCTCTCAGTTTTTGATTGGGTAACTTCCCTGACAGACAGAGGGAATACTTTAGAAACAGTATATCTTGACTTCAGCAAAGCTTTTGACTAGGTAAAGGTAAAGGTAAAGGTTCCCCTTGACAATTTTTGTCCAGTCGTGTTCGACTCTTGGGGGCGGTGCTCATCCCCGTTTCCAAGCCATAGAGTCAGTGTTTTGTCTGAAGACAATCTTCCTTGGTCACATGGCCAGTGCGACTTAGACATGGAACGCTGTTACCTTCCCACCGAGGTGGTCCATATTAATCTACTCGCAGAATTAAACACTAGGCAACAAGTCTCCAGGTTGCCAGGGGACAAACTGGAGACCCTTAGGTCTCAGAATTGTCTACTCAGGGAAAGCAGGAAAGTATCTTTGAAAGAACTGCACGAGGTTGTAGGTCACCTAAAATTTTGGGCTATTGCTCCAGGCCAGGCAATTTTTCATTGATTGTGTGATGCAATGAGGTATGCATCACCATTTTTCATCAAACCCAGGTTACAAAGGGCATGCATCAAAAATTACAAGTTTGGAGTCAGTCCCTCATTGGTATCAGCTCGGCTGATGCACTACTATGCCAACAAACCGATTTGGTTAGGGAGTTAGAGGCAGGTGCCCAGTAATTCACAAAGGTTCTTCCCATGGAGGTTTGGCAAATATGCATCTTGATGCAGGCAGAGTGATAAGCTTGTGCCCTGACCTGAGGATGCTAAACTAGCATTCATCAGCACATATAAGATTTCATGAGTTTAGAAACCTAATGGGCTGAGAGCTGATTTGGCCGCTCCGGTGAAGCACTTGCAAGAGTTGATAGTTTATTCATTTAGGAAGGAACTGTTGATGGATCCATAAGAAGCAGGTGGTCAACAAGGGCTTTTCAGGCC
Source organism: Pogona vitticeps (assembly GCF_051106095.1). NCBI lineage: Eukaryota > Metazoa > Chordata > Lepidosauria > Squamata > Agamidae > Pogona > Pogona vitticeps. The sequence continues at coordinate 151,709,386 of NC_135787.1, read as the reverse complement.
CTGACTTAGGGAGATCAGGAGTATAGAAAGGAGTCGGGTCTAGGATACAAGGGTACCCATATCCCTAGCATTGTAAATTCAACTGTTGATGGCTTGCTATCTATAGGGATGGGTACGAGGCAGCGTTATTTAGGGCGGCATCATTGTTAACTTAAGTTGATGCATTAAGGTTTCATGAACTGGTATCTACAAGAAAGATGGACCTGACCAAGGTAGCACTACAGTGGCAGCATGCTAGACAAGACGATACTATGGTCAGGTCGTACATTCACCGATCCAAGGTAACCAACAAGGTGGAGGTGGTGATCTTACTCCAACACCATGTTCTATAGTGGAGCTATGCCCGGTAAGAGCCAAAGGTGCATATTTCAGAGGGCATCGACAGGGTTACTTCCTTGGCCACTAAGACATTCTTTAACAGAGTATCAGTCAGGAGCGAAAACGGAAGAGCTTCAAAAGCATTGAAGCTGGCTTCAGTGCTTTTGAAGTCCTTTCCGATGTCTGTTTTCACTCATTTTTAAGTGTCTTACAATGTTTGGAACCTGTTTTAAAAGCTTGCAATCGTTAGCCCACCTCCTGAACCCTATGCAACCTTAATTTGGTGTTGTTCTGAGTCGTCGTTAATTTTTGGTGATTTTTTTTATTCTCCATTGAAAGCCTTTGAATGGACCATTCAAAGGCTTTCAATGGAGAATTTTAAAAAATCACCAAAAATTAACAACGACTCAGAACAACACCAAATTAAGTTTGCATAGGGTTCAGGAGGTGGGCTAATGATTGCAAGCATTTAAAACAGGTTTCTAACAGTTTAAGATACTTTTACAGGAGCGAAAAAGGGACATTGTTAAGTGAAATTCCCCCATAGAGAACATTGTTAAACGATGGGGGAAATTCCTCAAAGAAACCCATCGCTGTGTGAATTCATCGTTGTATGAAGCAATTGTTGTGCGAGGCACCACTGTAATATGCTTCTGTTAAATACAGCTTGAAGTACTGGAGGAGGGTTTTCTTAGCCTGCCATCCACAGCATGCTTCCACCAGGTGGTGCTAAAAAGACAATGCACTTTTGAAATATTCTTGTGTCACAGGCAATTTACTGACACATCAATGTACCCACTCAAATTTTTTTTAAAAAGGGGGGGGAAGAGAGGCAGAGAAACACATAGAAAAGGAAAGGGAAGTGTCTTGCTTGAGGGGTGTAGATGAATATACCACGCCTGATTTACCCTTAAGAAAGGCAGAAAGGATTAAAAAAAGTATGAACCATTATAGCAGGATAATGCCACATGACCACAACATGTAACTGCACAGGAAGCAGAAGGTGTGAGAAAAAAGAGGGGCATTTCTCTAGTGTGACCATGGTCTTGGAGAACAGCAGATTAAAGGAGGACACAAGAGTGATCTTAATACACCTGAAGGACACTCACAGGAGATAGAGTGGGTGTTGGCATGGATTCCAGACAGCAACTAAAATTCTCTTACTGAATCAGTGGAACATATGGAGGAGTTAACCCACCAAATCCCCACTGGTGCAATGTACCTACTACTGGATTTCAGTTAGTATCTCCTTGTTAGGACTGCATCATCCAGTACGGACAATAGAATGTGTTAACACAAAAACTTTCTGAAATTGCCTGGGGAATGTTTTAAAATTTATAGATATAAGTGAGTGTGCAGGAATCTGCAGGGAGCTTAGATTAAGATATGTCTAGATTATTTTGTTAGATGTACTGTACAAACTGATGCATGTTTAATCAGAAACAAGTTCCAATATGTTTCATGGCATCTACTGCCAAATAATACATGCTTATCCATATTCTATGTATAGCACAGTATACACTCTAATGTTTATTGCTACAGTAAACACTGTATAGCATATAGTAAATGAGTATAGAAATGCAGCCTAATGAGTATTATGGGAGACATTTAGAAAAGAGACAAAAAATATTCAGCTATGTTTCATGAATTACAGTGGTGTCTCGCTAGACAGTTACCCCACATGACAGTTTTTTTGCTAGTAATTGGCTTTTTGCGATCACTATAACGATTTGCAAAACAGTGATTCCTATGGGGGAATTTCGCTGGACAATGTTTGGTCCCTGCTTCGCAAACCGATTTTCACTAGACGACGATTTTGACAGCTCCCTCCGCGCTCACAAACAGGAGCTTTCGGGACCTAAGCTTCGCAAGACAGCGATTTAAACAGCTGATCGGCGGGTCACAAAGCAGCTTTCCTATGGCCAATCTTCGCTAGACAACGACGATTCTTCCCCATTGGAACGCATTAAACAGGTTTCAATGCATTCCAATGGGGAAATGCTTTTCGCTAGACAATGATTTCGCTAAACAGCTATTTCAGTGGAACGGATTATCATCATCTAGCAAGGCACCACTGTACTTATATTTGCTCTTTTAGCAGTTTCCCCATGAAGATATAACTTCTTATTAATCTGCTAATTTGATTTTCAACAATCCTAATGCTATTTCTGCTCCTCAAGTACCTGTCCAGACTCCAGAGCATCTGTGTCTTGCTGGCAGCCAGGGAAGTAGGTTTTCATTACCACCACCTTAACAGCTGCACAAAAATCCCCAAGACCTGACTTGGGCCAGTGTGCTGTTCAGAAAGCAAGCCCATTCTCATAATAAAATTATATAAAATATGGCACTCACCTAAGCTAGCACAGATGTTAATAATCACATAAACTCAATTCCAAGTACAGAAATATGTTTTCTGAATGTCCATTGTACAAGGCCGCAATACAAATGAGTAGTAAGATCTGAAAATTAATATTTTGTGGGGATTTAGTGAAATCTTTCCATCAGCCAACTTCAAAATTACAATGTGTCGAATTGAAGTAAGTTGAGAATTTCACACACAGCAGGCATATTCAGCAACAATCATCCGTGCAGCAACCAAAGAAACAAAATATGATATTCATGGTAATGAGATCCTTGAAGAATTCTTTATGGCCATTAAAAGCTAGAATGTAAGGAATAAATTTCAGCTAAGTAATACCAGTAGGGTTATTTTAAGAAGAGGAGCTATTATTTAGTCAGAAAGAATGAACAAGACAAGAAAATAAACGTTCTTACATTTTCTAAATCGACTATTAAATGTTGTTCGCTAGCTACTGAAGACTTTCTTGCTTCCCTAAGGAATCATTACCCTTATCTGTTACCCTGCCTGCCAGTTGGTGGTATCTTCCTTAGCAGGAAAAATCTCCCTTTTCTAGCTGCTGCAAATATTTAGCATCAAGTGATTCAGTTTAGATTGAATATCATACAGTATACACTTAAACTGTGTAGTCCAGTTAGGTAGCTTAGGTAAGTGTGTTTAGAATTGCAGTCTAATGAGCATTATGGAAGACAAGTATTAGGGGGAAGGGGGGATGTGGATACCAGTAGAGCAAAATACTCACTTTTGCTTTATGAACACTTAGATTTGCTCATTCAGCAGGTTTCCCATGAAAGCATAGCTTCTTATTAATCTGCTGATTCAAACAAATCACGTTACAAAGCTAAAGGGAGCTATGGCTGTTCACATGCCAAAAGTCAATCACATAGATATCTGGATCTGTATTTATAGGGGGCAGAGAAAAAGAGAATGAAGGAGAAAGAAAGAGAGATTCAGAGAGAGGGGAGGGGGAGAGATGTAAGAACCTAAGAAATTACAATGAATCTCACTTGAGTGGGGAAGACCATGGCAGGCTGATTTTTTGTGCTTGCTGAGTATGTTAACCTGGTGCTCCTGTAAACCAGCCACTTCAGGTTACCCAATCTCTCTCTGTATGATTATAAGACAGATATGGAAGGGGTATTCCTTAAACTGAGCCACATCTTCAAAAGGAGGATTGCCTTTTAGCAGCCCTTAAAAGTGGAAGACATAATAAGTGCAGAATAAGTTATGAGGTTGCATAGTGTTGAGTGAGAGTAACAAAATACAAAAAATGCAAGCAAAGCAAACTCAAATTTCACTATTCTCCTTCTGTCTTCTGAGACTTGTTTATTAAGCCAGATGCAGCTTCATAGATCTAGCACTTTTCTGCTTCATATTTACAGCAACAGCATTTGCCTACATTCTGAATCGACATACAGATTATATTTCAGATTATATACAAATATTTTATTTTTTTCTGATACACTTTTTTTTCCAAATCCCTTAGTGATGTCATGTCCCATTCTTCTATCCTTAAATTCAGGGAAAATCCTAAGCAGCCTTCCTAACCCATCATGCCACACCGCCGGGAATCATATTGTTAAGCCATGAATGAGAAATATACTCTGCCAGCTGCAGAATATTAGAAAAAAGTGGCATTCCTATGGGTGAATATACTCCCATGCAGTTCACATCCCTTGAATAAGTTAAACTTAGTAGTAAGGCCAAGTTAACAGAAGCCTGTTTTTTATGCTGATTATTTGAAGACACAGCTTTATATCTTGAGCTTGCAACATATTTGATTAGGTATAGCTGTAACTTTATGCAATGCCCTTTGTCTGTATGCTTAATATCCTAAACATCCATAGGATTTCACTTTCAGTGATAATGTGGGCCAGTTTGGTGTAGGGGTTAGGGCTGGACTAGGACTTGGAAACTTCAGGTTCAAATCTCCAACTGAAGCATGAAACTCACTTTGGCCAGTCACTCTCTTTTCAGCCTGATCTGCTTTGCCCTCCATAAGGCGGAGGAAGGGAAACATCGCTATGTCTGCTGCCCTAAGCTTATTGGAGGGAAAGACAAACATCTAACAAAAGCAAAGTATTAGTGAAACATATTCTATGCCGAATTACACTGGGACTCTATGAAATTCATACAATTCCAATCTCTGTCTACATTTCATTGAATTATGTGCTTCGTGTTATTATGCAAATCTTTCTGCATATTGGCAAGGTGTTGGGCAGGGGAAGGACATAAACATGGAGGGAGACCCAAGTAAAGGCAAACTGGAGATCATTCAGCTTTTCCTATCAATTCCAGAAAACAGCAAAGGGAATGGCAGGTAATTGATATGGTTGCTACTGCTGCACAAGCAAAAGTAATAATTCAGACATTCCTAACCCACAGAGAACATCAGATGGAGACAAGTTGACAAGCATCCCTATTTACCTCTATGACTTAAATCCCAATGCTAATCCCAAGGAGGGTAGACAAATGAATCAATTGCTGGATGGTTCATCAATATTCATGTAAATCCCATTCCCCTCATGACTCTGCTTTAGTTGGGACTAAACATGTGAATTCAGCCTTCGTCAATTAATTAATCAGTAAAGAAGACATATTAGATTGTACTTTGGTGCATTCTTTGAGCCAGTGATTTTAATGGAGCTTCATTTCTCCTGTGTTCAACTTCCACCTGCACCCCCCCACAGATGCTAAATCATCATAATCTGTAAAGCTTTTATAGAGAGGCCCAGCTGCATATTCTTAAAACAGGGGAATGAAACAGATTTTTCAGTGTGGTTCTAAATTATTGTTTGAAACTATGTTATTACCACATTTATATTAAAAATCAGCAAAGGTGATAAGTGAAAGTATTCACTTCAGTACTTGCACAACCTACCTCTGGATGACTGCATAAAATTTATAGGGAAGAAAGTTAAGGTGTTTTGCTCTACTAATACCACTAAAATTATTTTTAAATTTAAAACTTGCTTATTATCATAGGAACCCTCCCAACATCTGGCAAGTAGTTGTGTATTGGCTACCTAGGCAAAGAGACCTGCCAAAAACCTCATCCTATTCTCAGAGGTAGAAATAAAGCAAAGCAGACATGTCCAAGTTAAGGCATTGTAGTACTCAGTATTTTATTTTGCTTTCCACAGCCTTGTTCCAAATACAGTGTAATAAACATGGGGGCTTAATATTTGCAAAACATATAAAGCTATCTATAAAGGCTAAGTAATAAACATTTATACACAATAATTAATGAACAATTATTAATATATCCCAAACCAGAAACTGGTATGTGGAATCACAATGTTTTAACAATCATTTTAGCTGGTTGCCAAATTGGACTACTTGCCAATGGTAAGGATATGTCACTAGATTTCTCTACAAACCTTCCTCTTCCCCTCTCCATTAAAAACCAATTCAGTCTTTCTCTGTGGCTTCATAAATATGTGAGATGTTTAAAAGTGGAAAGGCCAAAGAAATGAAGATATGTGGCCAGAGAGGAAAAGGGCCCTGTCATTTCTCTGTTGCCCAAGGGTTTTTTAAAACCTGGAGTGGCACAGATATGGTCTATCTAGTACCTTATTTCATTTATTGGCTAAAATCCTATTGCTTAGTATAGTAAAATGCAGCTAGAGTAGGCCCATCAAATCAGTGAGGACTTAGTAAGCCAGCTCCTTAAATTCCATTAATTCAATGGCCCACTCTAGTTGTGAGTTACTGTGCTAAACAACAGGATTTCAACCATTGACTTTTTTGCCCTTTATGAGACTTTTAATCAATAGTGATTATATTGCTATCCAATGTGGTGGCTATACTCTGTGCAGTCTCTCTCTACTCAGAACTAAGCACCATTTGGGACTAACAGAGATACTGAAGCTATATGTTTTTTCTCTATGTGTATTTAATGCAAGTAAGTATTTGTATGTGTATTTTCCTCTGGATATTTTCTAAGTTTATTTCATTCCTTCCTCCTCTAGCTTTTGTTTCTCAGTGTGCTGAAGGAAGCTGAATACAGTGGTACCTCGCAAGACGATTACCCCTCAAAATGACGAATCCGCATGACAAGGTTTTGCGACCGCCATTTTGCTTCACAAAACAGTGATTCCTATGGGGGAATTTCGCTGAACGACGATTTGGTCCATGCTTCACGGACCGTTTTTTCGCAAGATAATGATTTCTACAGCTGATTGTCGGCTTCGCAAAATGGCTTCCCTAGGGGCGATCTTTGCAAAACGGGTGTTTTCAGGCCCGTTTTTTGCAAGACAGTGATTTAAAACAGCTGACTGGCGCTTCACAAAGCGGCTTCCCTATGGGTGATTTTCGCTGGACAATGACAATTTTCCCCCATTGGAACGCATTAAATGGGTTTCAATGCATTCCAATGGGGAAACGCTTTTCGCAAGACGATGTTTTCACAAGATAGCGATTTCAATGACATGCATTAACATCGTCTTGTGGGGCACCACTGTATATCAGGGAAGCTGAGAATACCATCAAAAGGCTGGGCTTCATTGTGAATCTAGACTCCTAAGTGGGCTGCTGAAGGCAGAATGGACTCCCTCTAGAAACAAAAAATTATTACACAGATTCTATTGTTGCTGTAGGTTTTTTGGGCTGTCTGGCCATGTTCTTGAGGTTTTTCTTCCTAATGTTTCGCCAGTCTCTGTGGCCGGCATCTTCAGAGGACAGGAGTCAGAACTCTTGTCTGTGCTCATGAGAGACAGAATTCTGACCTGTCCTCTGAAGATGCCAGCCACAGATACTGGCAAAATGTTAGGAAGAAAAAAACCTTAAGAACATGGCCAGATAGCCCAAAAAACCTACAACAACGATTGGATTCTGGCTGTGAAAGCCTTCGAGAATACATTGATTCTATTGTACTTTGAAGATACTCAGTGTGGTATACTGAATAGAGTAATAGGCTAGAAGTCAGCAAAAGGCCTGATTTTGAATTCTGCTCAGCCATGGAAGCTCAATGGCAATGTGGAACTGACAAAACCATTCTTTAAATATCTCACCTTGGAAAAGCTTAGGATTGCCTTTGACTTGATGGCACATAATAAATTATACTTTGGACACATCAAGAAAATAGAAAGCTCACTGGAAAAGACAATAACTTTAAGAAAAAATGGAAGGCAGCAGTAAAAGAGGAAGACAAATAATTAAATTGATTGTTCAATAAAAAAACTGTTTGTGAGACCTGAGCAGGGTCATTAATGAGAGGACCTTTTTGGTAGTCACTAGTTAATAGAGTCACCATAGGTTACAAATGATGTGATAGCATATCTATGTTTATTTGTAACACCTATACACATTTGCACATAAATGATACTTTTTAATCCACATACATTTTAGGTTGCAGAACATTAAGGCAAGTAACAACAACAGCCCTTCTAAAACATAATAGGAGCAAGCCAAGGCATTTGTGTTCATGGCCCATCCCCCAATCTTTTTCAGTCCACTTCCACAAAATATTTAGAATTTCTCTGTCTTCATCGAAGGAAATCTATGATGCTACATAAATACCACAGAAAAGGAAAGCCCAAACTCTGATACAAACTCTCCCATGCAATAAATGATATCAAAATCAGAGTTCCACTTTAAAACTCCATCTGGAGAGCTCCCTTTGCTGTGTATAGAGTTCAGCAAGACATTACATCTGCTCATGCATGAAGGAGACAGCTGCTTACAGGGAAGCAGCAGATGGTGTAGAATTCCCAGGGTCCCCATTCTACAGCAATCTCTAGAGTAAGGGAAGGTTAGGTTTGTGAAGCTTGGAGACCTGATTAAAAGGAAACAAAAAATGACCCCTGTGTAAGAAGGCTGTTTCTTCCAATTGGCTCCTTCCCAGATGTTTTGGATAGCAGCATCCATCACTTCTGACCATTGTCCATGCTCAGTAAGGCTGATGGGAGCTGCTTAAAACATCTGAAACAATCCAGATGATCAGACACTTAAAGAATAATCCAATGTATATTCTGGCAGAATTCTAAAAACCTGTCTGTGTTTAGGGGACAGGACAGGCAATGTTTACTGCTCCTTCCTCCCCCTCCCAAATGGATTATAACCAATAGCGAAATGGCATTGTTTCTTATATTGGCCAAGGAGCAACTTTCTGTAACTGGTCTGTCCTACAACTTTCTAGGAAACACAAGAGGGTATCCTATAGACCAGTGGTTGGAGAACAGGGGTAAATTACCCCAAATGAGATAAAAGTGAAAATCCTGGGGATAATGAGGAGAGCACTACCCCCATTCCCCCACCCCACCCCCCACCCCCTTCAGCTAAACCTCAAATTGTAAGCCACCTCTCCCTGTTACTTCCTTGGTTGTGGCAGGGCACTTGTAAATCCGTTCTTTCAGAGATCTGAGAAAAGCCTGCTTGATTGGTTACAGGTGTAGAATAGCCCCGGGCAGTCAATATCAATCCGGGGCTTGTAAATGACTGCTTCCACAGGAGATGACTGCAAGCAACCAGGAGGAGGGAAGGGCTCCAGTTAATGAGGGAAGAAAGGTGCGGGAGACTGATGGCTTCATCAAGCTTATTTAAATGTATGTAGAAAATAGAGGGTGTGTGGATGTGTGTGTGCATGTATGAGAGAGAGAGAGAGACTGACTCAAAACTTAGAAAAAAGGAACAGACAAGCAAAACAGAAGGCTTGAATTAAGGTGGGAGAAAAGCTTTTTAAGATGCTGTCAAGAGTTGTCATCACTTTCCTCCCAAGGATCAGGCGTCTTTTAATTTTGTGGCTGCTGTCACCATCTGCAGTGATCACTGAGCCCAAGAAAGTAAAATCTGTCACTACCTCCATATCTTCTCCTTCTATTTGCCAGGAGGTGATAGGGCCAGTGGCCATGATCTTAGGGTTTTTTTTTTATGTTGAGCTTCAGACCATTTTTTTTCTGCTCTTCTCTTTCACCCTCATTAAGAGGTTCTTTAATTCCTCCTCACTTTCTGCCATGCTTTTGCATAGTCAATGAAGCAGAAGTAGATGTTTTTCTGGAACTCTCTGGCTTTCTCCATAATACAGTGCATGCTAGCAATTTGGTCTCTAATTCCTCTGCCCCTTCGAAATCCAGCTTGTACTTCTGGGAGTTCTTGGTCCACAAACTGCTGAAGCCTGCCTTGTAGGATTTTGAGCATAAACTTGCTAGTGTGTGAAATGTGTGCAATTGTACAGTAGTTGGAGCATTCTTTGGCACTTCCCTTCTTTGGGATTGGGATGTAGACGGATCTTTTCCAATCCTCTGGCCACTGCTGAGTTTTCCACTGATGATGATTAAAAAAAAAATAGTGCACTGATCCTTTGATGTTGGGCTGTGGCACCAAGGTGGGTGACATGTATGATTTTTGCACACCACATACAGAATGATTAAAGCTGTAGGAAACCCCCCCCCAACTCTGCATTGGCTGTCTCTAGCAAGCACGTTATTGCTAGCACCACTCTGGCAGCTACTGATGATGATTAAATCCTCTGTGAGCTAGCAAATATTTAATGCAACTTGCTAGGCACGTTGGATACCTTACTGCTCCCTATACCACCCCATGGCTGGAGTGCAATGTGTTCCAGCAAAAATAGTGCACATCTTTATTAAATTTGGTGTATCCTGGCAGCCATTGATACTGATGATATATCCTGCTAGTTCGGTACACAACCTGTGTAGATTCAATAAGATTTTGAATTCAAATAATGTATGCATTCCTTCCTTTCAAATCAAGGCGGTAATGTCAGTATATATATATGCTGGTGCTCTTGCACAAAAACTCCCAGAATCCTCGGCCAGTACAGCTAGTAGTAAGGCTTCTGGGAGTTGTAGTACAGGAACACCTCAGTTACCCAAGGTTAGGAACCACTACAGTAGGCCATCTTGATTGCTGCCATTCAGGCTGTCCTTGGCTATGCAAAAACATGGCATCATTTTTCCTTCTGGCAGCACAGGTACAACATTGTGCAGGAATGCTGACAATTTCCTGGTGTTTTGAATCATGGATACAGAAACACACTATCCCATATTCATAAACTGGAGGTTGTTTGAAGAAATGGCTTGGTTTTTTTTTTCCAAAGTGAGGCATCTGAGATTGTCTTAAAGAGTCTACCTGAGTCAAACAGCAAGATGGCACCCTTTTCTGTTCCATGTATATAAGTTAATTGGACTGGCAATTGACTTCTGCACTGGCAACAGTCTCACACAGAACACAGCACAGGCTACCTGACAAGCATTTCTCTCTCCCAAGGCCTTGGTGTGGCCTCCCAATATCTCTTTCTGGAGGCAATCACATCATTCTGTCTAATGACAGGGCTGGGTCTCTTGAAAAAAACTGCGGGATTAAAGAATATGATAAATGTGTAACAAAAATGTGCAAATAAAAGTAGAATAATAGACTAAAGAAGTTGGAAGGCACCTATAAGACACAGACACAAAAAGAGTGGCAGAAAAAGCAGTCTTACTGTATGTTTCTAGGTGAAGAATAAAGAGAAAATTTCAGAATGTTTCTTGGCAAAATATATGCTGAAAACATAAGTCCCCACCTCAGGACTTTCCAAATCTCACATTTTTAAATGGTTTACGTATTGTTGATTCTTTGCTTCTGATAGAGCTTCTTCCCTGTCAGTCCCATAATAGGCATAAGGAAAAAAGTGTTTCATCCAGCACCAAGAAAAAGATGAACTTAGCACTACATTATAATTTGCCCCCCAGTTGCCTAAAGCAGCATGTTCCCATAAAAGAAGCTTCTGTTTTTAGCTTTTTTTCTCAATGTTCTTTAGAATTTATTTCAATTTAATTTTTGAACTTCCTATAATTTAGTAAATATTGCTTACCGTTGCCACCCCTGTTAAAATCATAGTAAATAAACCTAGAATCTAAGTAAGGCCCAAATGACAAAGTAGTACAGTAGGAGAATTGTACACAAAGCATGGCAACTACAGTGGTCTTTGCAGTTCTTGCTAGGGCTTACATCCTGTTCATCCAATATCACACACAACAAAAATAGTTTTTTTCCAGGTTCTACATTGTTGCTGGGGCTTTTGGAGAGCTCACATTAAATCCACACAGTAGTTCCCTCCCAAACCTTGCACCCTTGTTAGCATGTGTTAAGCACCAATTTAAATGGTTTGAGACCGGAATACCTGGCAGAATGCCTTCCAGTGTGAGATCTTCCTGATCTACTTGATCATCCCAGGCCAGATGGTTGAGGACATTAACCCCAAGAGAGGCCAAAAAAAAAAAGAGAAGGCCAGGAATCGGACCTTCTTGGTGGTTGTGCCACCTCTTTGGAATAAACTCCTAACCGAGATTCTCCTGGTCCCTTCACTGGGGACCTTTAAGAGACATAAAAACACGGCGATTCATATAGGCATTTCAAGATATCACATTGAGTGCAGAGGTTCTTTCAGCTCTTACATTGTCAATTTCATCACTTTGCTTTTATTAACTGTTTTCTATGTTGCATTTTAAAAGTTTAATCAATGATATTAGTTTATTTTGATTTTTATATTATGTTCATGTGATTATTATTTAATGTGTTGTTTTATTCTGTTGTGAACTGCCCAGAGTGGCCTTGTAGCCAGATGGGCAGAATATAAACAAAACAAAACAAACAAGAAGGCCCACCAATTGTGGCCAGGCTTCAAAGCTACCTCACACACACACATCATTTTTTCCCCTCTAGAACCAATTTCCATTGAGATTTTTCTCCCCATTTGGAAAAGCATAACAATTCCTTGAAACTCTAGTCTGAGACCTGGCAATACTGCTTAGGATTCTTTTCCATAAAGGAATAAATCAAACACAATTTTTAGTAGGATTTTTTTTCTTTAAATGCTATGTTTATACATTCGTTTAAAAAGCTGGATAAAAAGTTAGCCTTTGCTGGGCTTGCTTTATGGGAACAGATCAACAAAACTTGGATTATTTTAATGGATTCTTGAAGCCTTGAGGAATCATTTTCAAGAACCAGGAATCTGCAAGTTGGCAGTCATGGCTGTATGGGGGAGCAGAATGTCATCAGACATGGCCTTCGCTATCACAATTCAAACACGTGTTGCTCAAGATCAGCTGCTATTTTAAAAAATCACCCTGCATTGCTACTATTTGAAGGCTTGTCTCCCTAAACATACCCCTTGGCTAACAAAAGACTACAGTAAAATGTTTATGAACCTAACACATTTGTGTTACAGTCCACAAACACCCCTCGTGAGGTCATCTGCAAGGACCATGCCAGACAGAGGTCTCCAAGTGCAGTAGTATTTTACTGTACTACCTAAAAACACCACTCTGTTACGATTCTTTAATGTGAATTTTGTACCACATATTTCTTCTTCTAAAAGAATCAAAAGGCTTCATGATGTGGTGAAGCATGTAATGGAAAAGCCATTAAAATTACATTTCTACACTAACACAAATGCCAACCTTTTGTTCTTGAAAGGCTGACTAAGTTGGAGAAAAGCTGGAGACTAGGAATTTGCACTAGATTCAAACCAGTTCTGATGTGTGTGTGTGTTTTTTAAAGTAAAGTGCACTTTTCTGTAAAGCAACCAGAATTGAAGCAGGAGCCAACATGAAATGTTGTTACTGTTTTACTTTTCAAAAAGATAAACACTTCAATCTTTAAAAAATGAAAAATAAATCCTCATCTTTATAAGATTTCTTTTTGTGGAAATAGGGGGTGGGGGTGGAGGATCCCTGACTGTGACCATTTGGACTTCCTCTTCCCTTGCATGAAATGCATTCTTCTGTACTCAGTTTAGTCAGGAAATATAATATAGATCAGTGCTACTGCTCTGCAGCTGTGTATTACATATCCATTTCAGTCTTTACTTGGGGTTTTCTTCTATTTATCTGATTTATGTTTAAGTGATTGTGTTTGCGTGTGTGTGTGTTGAGTGCTTGTTTCTCATGTGGGCTTTGAGGAGTTGGGTTAAATTACACTAGCAGTAGGGTTTGTTTATGTTTTCTTCCCCCACCCAGTAGCACTAGAAACTACTCTAGCAAAGCAGCCATCCATTTGTACAGTAGCTCCCCTAAACCAAGGAAACAAGCAATAACTATATTTAACTTTGCCCATTACGCATCAGTATTAGGATACTCCCCCTTCCTCTTCTAGTAATTTCTTCATTTCCCTCTTGTTTTGCTCTTTTTCCACAATGCCAATTTTCCATTCTGAAAATGAGGCTTGTTCAGTCCCACCAGGAGATTTTTTTTTTTTAAGCACAAGATTATATAATCACGGTGATCACGGAACAAAGAAGAGGCTAATTGCCTAGGAGAGAGAGAGAAAACAAAAGAGTTGACAGCGGATGTCCAAGCCAGCAGAGCTTACTGGCAATGCCCTGAGGGCTCTTTTTATTAACTTAGTATGATTACATAGTATGTTATGAGAGAAACAGACAAGATACTAGTTACCTAATCGTAACTAGGATCGGCAAAAATAACCCTTTGATCTTGTTGTGAGACCTGAGGCAAGGCTATAGAAGCGCTCGCCGGAGTGTCGTCATCCTTTAAGAGAGAGAAAGAGACTCAAACGGAATCTACGGCTATTTGTGTCACGGTCAGACATCAGGGTATAGACACCTGTGATTTGGAACAGGGTGTGAGGAGACTGTCAGTGGCTACACAGACAGGGGTAGAAAAGGCTGGAACACGGATAAGAGAGCGACCGTTGGTAGAGGCGGGAGAGGGGGATATAAAGGGAGAGCAAGACAACATACCGGGGGGTTGGGAATTGATATGGGTGGAGGATCCCTGGATGGGGAGATGTGAGAAAGTGAGGGTGCCTTGAGAACAGGCAGATTACAGACGACAAAAAGGTTTACCCCCCAAACCGTCCTCCGACACTCTGGCGAGCGCTTCTATAGCCTCACCTCGGGTCTCACAACAAGATCAAAGGGTTATTTTGGGGAGAATCAGAAGCTAGAGAGTGGTGGAGAAGGTTGAGAGGGGAAAAGGAGGCAGTAGAGAGGGAAGAGAGGGAAAGGAAAGCATGGTGTCTGGAGGAGGCTCGTCGGAGGAGGTATTTACCGGGACCCCTATGCAGAGGGAGTTGAGCCCTATGAACTAGAGAGGTGAGATGAGGAGACCTTACCCCTGATAGATGTGGACAGTGAAGCTAAGGAACCGGGTGAGACTAACCCGTTTTCCAAAGGACCCTGGTATGATCCAAGTTACAATCCCTTTCTACAAGAAGTATGGACACCCTCGTTTCACCCGTTGGCGACGAGAGAAGAGAACAATGGCAAGTTTAATGTTGACACTTCTTTATTTGATGTTCCAATAAATCCTAGTTCTGTTTTTCAAAAAACTGAGCATCCCGTGTTTGTATCTGATAAGACTGAGGTAACTATTGAACCCTCACACTTGCGCTCTACCGGGTTCTGTAGTTTGTGATGCCAACTCATTCTTCCCACAATATGGCTTTACACACTGAGCCGGGATCCACAAGGGACCTGTAGGAGTAAGCACAGCAGCATAGCCACAACCCCATGTTAGTAAAGGGGCTGGACCCTCCCACTGAGGGTCAGGAGGTTGCTTATAAGTCACCAATGGCTGTTCCATGGGGATTTCTTTACAAAAGTGTTTCTCTACTGGTGACAACTTATGCTGACCTGCAGATACAGTTAAATGACTTAATGTGAATAATGCTATTAATACTATATCTGGAACATCTTGGGGCTTAATCCCTCTGTTTTTTGTTTGTTTCAAAAGGAGAAATTTAAAAGAGCGGTGTGCTCGTTCTACAATAGCCTGTCCTGTGCAGTTATAAGGAAGACCATGTGAAGACCATGGGAAAGTTGAATGTCCCATTCATTGTAGAAAGTGGTAAAGATGTCAGAGGTATAGGCAGGGCCATTGCCTGTTTTTAAGGCTTGAGGCCATCCCATAATTGCAAACGTACATAAACAATGTTGTATGACATGGCAAGAGGTCTCGCCACGAAGAGGGGTAGCCCAGTTATATCCTGAATAAGTATCAATAGTTAGATGAACACAAGAAAGAGGTGCAAGAGTAGGAATATGAGTAACATCCATTTGCCATTGCTGATTGGCATCTGTTCCTCGTGGTTTAAAAGCATCAAAAGGAAAGGAAATGGGAGACATGGAATACGAAGAGCAGGAGGAGACGATGTCTCAAGCTTGAGAAAGCAGAATAGAAAATTGCTTATGGAGTTGTTTAGCACTCTGATGAAAAAAGGAATGGCTGTCAATAGGATTGGAAAAGAGGGGATACAAGGAATGAAGAGCAGAGTCGGCATGATGATTTCCCTCTGAGATAGCATCTTGAAATCCAATATGAAATTGGATGTGGGCTGCAAAAAAAAAAAAAAAAAAGGTTGCGATCTGGTAGCGAGGAGGTAAGGAAAAGTCAAGAACAGGAGAAAGATAGGCATGTGACAGATGAGTGAGAAGTTTAAATACATATTGAGTATCTACAGTGAGATTTAAAGGTTGATCTTGAAACATTTGAAAAGCAAAGACCTCTGCCCAGCAAGTTCTGCATGCTGGGCAGAGGTCTGAGTACAAGTAAAAATGGTTTTCCAGGTTCTGGAAGGTTGCTGAAAGGTAATCACACCTCTAGTAGGCGCACCATTGGTAAAAAACAGTTAGTGCATCAGGGAGAGGAACAGCAGTGAAAGGAGAGGAAAAGCAAAGGGGTACTCGCTGAATGAATGTTAAGCAACGGTCTTCAGATGGATTAAAACGTATGTCACCAACATAGTCTGCAAAAGCAATTTGATATGTTAGTGATGTAGACATTAAGTGATCATGGTCAGCTTTGGAAATAGGTAAGTAACAACACAGAAGATCCCAACCTGTGAGTTGTTTGGCGCGATGACGTCCTTTGATTACAAGGTCTGTAATCGCATTTAGAGTGGAGTAAATATTTCAGGGAGGAGTGTTAGATAAATAAAGCTATTCTGCTACAGCAATGGCCTTGCCAGACCTCAGGCTGCAAGTAGGCAGTTGGGGAGTATTCAAGATAACCAGCTGCAAGGGACCAAGAGAAGGAAGGCGGTCAACCTACCAGAATTGGCTGGGGATTCCTGGAGTTATGGTTCAAAAAGTAACTTTTCTCCACTGTGCTCATGCTACTTCATTCTCAGCTAATGATGAAAACAGGATGACTCGTCTATAAAAAGAAAATCCTTTTATTCCAAGCATCTTATTTTAAAACATTTCCTCCCAACAGTGCCTTTGATTGAAAATGCCCACTGAAATGCTTTTCCTGCCTTGCTAAATAACACACCCTCTTAATTTTCCTGTCTCCTTGTTTTTGCATAACGGAAAAAAAAATCTGTTGCATCCATATTGTTTCAATCCATTGGAAATTTATTGCATTAACAGTTTTCTTTGCTTAATGTAATTGATTCCAGAGAGACAGAAAGGAGAATAGGTTATTGAACATTTTGAAGTTTAGTCTGTTTTCTAGTTTACAGTTGTACATGGCTAGGACTAGAGTATGTGTAATGTCCATTAAAGTGAGTATGTATGTATTGACTCATATAAGAAAAACAGAGCCAGGAACACGTTTATTATCAGACAACTTCCACTTCGTGATAGAAAAGGTTTATTTTCCAGAATATGGAGTGATGGGCAAACTGCAACAAATGTTAAAGTGCTTGCATAAGCATCAAAACGCCAGCTGCTGGATTGTATTCCATCTATCAGAAAATGTGCGATAAACCACAGCTGGAGTTTAATCTCACAGGAGTGGTTTTGTCCACAGTATCTTGGTTTTTCTGCTTCCTGTTCTGGTCAGAATAAAAAAGTGTGAAAGAATATTTTTTTAAAAAAAAAGTCTCACTGGTACTCCGCAGAAGACACAAAAGCAACTGAAGGAACAAGGGGAGGTTGATCACAGACAGCACTGAGCAATTTAAAGAATTACAACAGCAGGGCCAGCCCATGACTTTTTTTTCTTTTTTGAGGGGGTGGGGAATGGGGTCTACCCCAATCTCCTTTGTTTCTTTAGACGCTAAATCAATTGGCCATTGGATTTAGGGATGTCCCATTTGCTTGAATGTTTGTTATTACTCCAACTCCTATAATTCTTCAATAATCCCCCATG
This sequence comes from Pogona vitticeps, assembly GCF_051106095.1. Taxonomy (NCBI): domain Eukaryota; kingdom Metazoa; phylum Chordata; class Lepidosauria; order Squamata; family Agamidae; genus Pogona; species Pogona vitticeps. The sequence continues at coordinate 151,691,650 of NC_135787.1, read as the reverse complement.
CAGAATTTCGGGAGCTCCAGCCTACATACAGATACCTATAGAAACCTAGATTTCATTCACCTGAAAACGGACCTATCTTCCAGGCTATCCTGAACCTGTAAAAAAAGGAAACAGCCCCAGAGCCTCCTGGGAGGATTAGGTCCTTGTGGGAGGTGCTATCTTGTTGTCCATTAGGCTCCAAAGAGGGCTCTCAAATAATTATCCCTTCCACAAATACCTAGGCCTTCCAGGAAACACTGGAGAAGTTTCTTTTTCAATAGGAAGTAGGCCCAAGATACCTGCAAGATAGGGCCTTTTCTAGGCGAGTGAAATGTAGATTTGTGTCTGTAGGTTGGAACTCCCAGAATTCTACTTAGGAAATTTTTAGAGCATTCTGAGAGTCAGAGTCATAAAAACAAAAACAAAAAAAGAACAGCATATCAATAGTTATTTTCTATGTCCACACAAGCAAAGGAACAGGGTTCTCCACCAAACCAGAGGACAGCACATTAATTTAGTGGGTGCATGACAATCTGGGGGGGGGCATACAGTTTTATGTCCTACAAGAGAAGGTAGAGTTAGAGAGAAAATTTGAGTGGAGAGAAACTGCTTACTGTGGATTATTTAAAACATGTAGTTCCTGCCTAAGCCTTGATACAAAACATCTGGCATCTAGTTGGGTTCTTTGACAAATTGCATCATTGAATCTTCTCCTGTGAATGTTCTTCTACCATTACAAATTGAGCCAAATGGTGCTAAGTGAAATGCCAGTTTGCATTTCTTTTGATTGTTGAGACGTAGTCTTAAGTGTTACAAAGAGAATCATGGTTTTTGCAAATGACCATAACAGACCTCAGTATTATGAAAATATACATTACTTCACATGTAAATAAATAGAACTTTTGGAGAGCTCAATGGGTTGGGCATCTGGCAGTGGAGCCAGAAGTTGGGAGTTCAATTCTTGATTCCCCACTGTGCCTTCTTGACAGGCAAGACTCGATGATCCATAAGGTCTCTTCCAGCTCTGCACTTCTAAGATGATGACAATGGTAAATTCTACCTAGCTATGCAAATATTCTGTGAAATCACTTCACAGTCAATGACTACCCTGGAATAGCTGCAATGTAGAGAGACACGCTTTTCTAAAAGTTTACACAGGAGCTGAGGTTGATCTCAAATCATTTATTTGATTCTTCAAAAAACCCTCCAGTTTATAAATGTAAGATATTCTGGTTTTGCATCCATGATACAAATTGCCAGGAAATTGTCTGATATTACAGCACAATACTCTGTCCTCCTTGCCAGCCCAAACAAAGCAAAAGACATAGCAAAAGATAGCCTGGATGTTGACAACACCAATGTCAGCAGTCAAGATGGTCTACAGCAGTGGTTCTCAAACTGGGATCCCAGATGTTCTTGGACTGCAATTCTCAGAAGCCTTCACTACTTGCAGTGCTGGCTAGGATTTCTGGGAGTTGCAATTCAAGAACATATAAGGACTCAGGTTTGAGAAGCAGTAGTTTACAGGATACCCTCTGCTCACTACCATTCACAAAAGAAAGGACTTGTGTCAGGATCCTAGGCTCAGAAATCCTGAAAGAATAATTATTGAAAGCATTCAGGGCTGGGACAAACACAATTCCTCTGTACTTCTGTAATGCAGAAATACTTTGAATATGCCTAGCAAAACTGTATGATAGTTTTCTGGTGATACATTATTTTCTTTAAACAAGCCTGTTTTTTTAATTCACTTGTTAAAGAAAACTTGTCTTTTAACTCTGTTTCTGTCACATTTTATTGTCCTACAGCCTTCTCCTTCTGAAGAAGCTGCAACAATGTCTCTACTTTGCAAAGCTCTAGCTCAGTAGTTCCCAAGCTTGGGGCTGCAGATATTCTAGGACTAAAATTTCCAGAAGCCTTTGCCACTAGCAATGTAGGCCAGGATTTCTGGAAGTTATAGTCCAAAAACATCTGGGGGCCCAAACTTGGGAACTACTGATCTAGGTATTTTAAAAAAACACCTTCTGAAAGGCTTGTCTTGAGGATCAGTGTTTCAGACCCTGCAGCCTGGATTCTTTCGAATTATTTTTTTAAAAATTGTGGGGTCAAACATTTTCTTCCAAAATAAAGAAGATTAGTATTTTCAATTTATATGAGCTATTTTAAATCTGGGGACATTTTACGTCACTTGTTTCTACATTGTGGTGGTGGGAGAATAAAACAATTTTACCTTTTAAAAAATCATAACTTGAAATCCCTGTGCCATAACTCCCCCAAATTTGCATTATGGAGAAAGAGGGAACTGTCTGCAATGTCTCTGCCCAATTTGGTGCTGATGTGAAATCCATTTTCATAGTTATAATCTTTTGTTTAGGTTGCCCCCACCTTTAAAATTGTCTTGTAGAAAGCTGATCTACTCTGCTGCACAATAGTACAACTGCACAATTGTGCAGCTGTAATGCTGATGTTGGTTCACTGTTTTCAGTGGCAGTAAATCAAATAGAAATTAGTCGCCTCAGCTGCTTTTTGATTATAGAGACCAAATGTAGCATAATGGCTTTTTTTACATGCTATAATTCTCAAACAAACCTAAACAATTCAGCTTAAAATGTACAGTTTATTGCATTCAAAGTGTGACAAAGCAGCTCTTCGTTCTTCAGTGCTTTTTACTGGAATCGCCCCAAAGGAGAGAACAGCTTTTCAATGTGCAATATTGGCAGTAGGCCAAATTAGATCTGTCTGCTTTTAGTTAAAACTGTCCTTCCAAAAACAAAACAAAAATAAACAAAAATCCCTCAACTACAAAACATTCAGATTATATTTACTGGCTAGATTCATCGGCACACCATGGTTTAGCCCAATTAATAGAGTTGTTTTACAATAAGGAAAACAGCAGATGCTGGCAATTTAAAGAGAAGATGGAGTGGTAAATTGATGTTGGATTCCATGCAAGAAAACCAAGTGGTTTTTTGGAAAACTCCATCCTGTAATAACATACATGGAATTCTGAAGTTTGGGACAATATCATGTAGTAATCCTAAAACTTAATTTTCAAGACATAAAACTGAACAGATTTCTAAGGACAAATGAAACATTGTCTACATTGGATCTTTCAAAGCCCAGCTTCAGCCACTTTCTGGGCAAGTGTACATCTTTTATAGAGTACACATGTCTTTTATCTTAAGCTTTAAGCTTTTACAGTTTACCTCTTCAGATGAAAGTTGTACCTGAAGAAGTGGACTGCAGTCCACAAAAGCTGATGTTGAAATAAATCTGTTAGTCTCAACAGTACCATGACACTGCTTCCCCTTTCCCTTCTTTTGGCTATATACTGTACTGTATGCTGAGTTAGAGTATTGCAGCTACCTATTAGAAAATATAATTTTTTCCAGTGGTCCATAGGCATCAGTTCTTATTCCCCTGTCATGTTTCAATGCCATGATAAAGTTTTATGATATCCAGGTCATCACCTCTCTCTCTCTCTCTCTCTCTCTCTCTCTCTTTGTCAGAATTCATGAGGTTGGGCTCACATAAACAATTCCGATCTTCTCTAATAGGCTATCGAATTCCCATATCATAATCCATTATCCTTCTTGTGACATGTGGAATAAGGCTGGGTGCACCTAAGCAGTTCTGATGGGTTTATGTTGGCTGATTGCCAGGCCATCAAATTCCTGAATCAAAATTCATGACCTTTCTCTCTCCCTCCATAATGTGGGTCTAGAGAAGTGATGTAAATCCTCCCGTGTCTTGTCTTATCATTGCAAGGACAAGAAATTATCCTATTCACCCTGCAAGAGGACAATGATTTGTGGCACAGACTTTTAAGGATTAGAATCACTGGAGAGGCTGTTTGGGTCTTTTAAAAGATTTGGCCAGGTGTTCCGTGCTTGCTCTATATGTGTGGTGCTTCACCAAGGGAAAGGATATTACCATTGCACCAGAGGCAGCTGGTGCCAATTAAGGAGGCCTGAATGATTTTTAAAAATGGTGTTCCTTGTCTTGCTCTTACCTGACAGCAAGGAATCTCTTGGGGCTTGAAGATTATGCAGTGAGATGTCTCATTGAATCAAGGCAACAAGAATGAAGATTGTAGTGACTATGATTTAAATCTTTGACCTGGACACATTTAAAGAACTTTGTAGTAAAAGTACAATATGAGTAGGCCAAGAATGGCAAGCATATAGGTAAAGCATGAAGAGTTTCATGTGTCTATGGAAATAAATACTTTTGTGTCCCATAACGATACTTAGCATTTCTTTCAGCTACTCAAATGCATATATATGCATTCATATGCATTATATTATTATAATACTTTAAATAAACTCATATAGAAGTTATGTGTTACTACTAGGTTATGTAAAGCCCTTCAATTTTGTTAAGAGTCCAACTCAGTGATGCATAGTCAGACACAAATCCTTGTATCGCCTATTCACTTGTGCTGAGAAACAAAAATGGCCACGGCGCATATTTTTTCCCTATCTGTGTGTGAAATTTAGAAACATTGTAACTTCCTCATGGCATAGTAGATATCTCCAGTTTCACACAGGTTGGTCCAAGAGAACAGTGACTCATCACCTTGAAGGTCTGTGTTGTATAAAGTTTGCTAACTTACATGCTGCTTTTCTGCACTTTGGCAATGTCTATGACGTGTATGTACTGCTTGCACATTGAGACTCATTTTGCATGAGAAACTGCAACACACACTGTCTTTCCCCACAGTCAGAAGCAAGAAGGAAATACACTTCATAAGTGACCAGGCTGAAATCAAAACCAAACCTAACTTTTGAAATGAGGTGAAAGTTGGGAGGTGGGGGGTGGGAGGATCAGATAAGAGATGTAGAGATGGGATATTTGTATTCATCTTCCAGGGGAGATGAATACGAATATCACCATTACAGGAGGCTGGGCCTATTTGACCTGACCCTCCCACACAGAACCGGCCTGTCCACTTACTGCTTGCGGTGTGGCAAGTGTGGCTGGTGTAATTTGCAAGGTGCCAATCGTGGAAGTAGCCCAGCTGGGGCTTCTTCGTCTCCCTCTGCTGCTGACCATTCTGGTAAGGAGGCAAAATGACAAGTCTCCTCACTCAGCAGTTGAGTTGTCAGCAACGGAGGGAGGTGGGGAAGCCTCAGCCAGGTACTTCCGTGATTGGTGCAGCACAAATGAAGATGGCCATGTGCACCATGCCACAAGAGGTAAGTGTACAGCCCGGTTCGAGGGGGGCAGGGAGAGGGTCAAATGGGCCCGGCCATCTGTAGTGGTGATATTTATACAGTGGTGCCTTGACTTACGACCATAATCCGTTGCAGAAGATGAACATAACTCGAAATAGTTGTTAAGTCGAAGCACCATTTCCCATAGGAATGCATGGGAACACGATTAATCCGTTCCAGCCCCCCCCCAAAAAACCCAATAAAATAAAATACAATTAAAACACTGCAAGCCCCACGGGAACACAGTGGGGCTACAAAAAAACAACAACAACCCAAAAATAAACAGAGCAAATCCCGAAGGTGTTGAGGCTGCAAAAAACAAAACAATACCCAAAAATAAACATTGGAGCAAGCCCCATGCTGGGACTGCCTAAACAAAAAATTACCAAAATACAAAACAACAACACAACAAAGGAATATAATCGCCCCCAGCCCAAAGCCACCCTGCAAAACCCACCCAGAACAGTTTTTTAAAAGCAAAAAGCAGCACCTTGCCTTACCAGGCAGTCCCAAGCCTCCTCCAATCACACTCGCTCTAACCCAGTGGTTGGGGAACTGAGCTGCAACTGAGCCACGGCGGATGGCGGCTGACTATGGGCCCCGGCTGGCGGCATTTTGCAGCTGAGGCGGTGGTGGTGGGGCCAACCATGGTGGAGGGCGAGGCCGGGGCAAGCGGCTGGAGTGCCCTGGCCAGGAGGAGCCACTCCTTCCAGTGCCTGGAGAGGTGGATCATGGCGGAGGGGGTGGGCATGGCCACAATGGCAGCCCAGGCCAGGCTCAGCCTCCTGGCAACGAACACCACCCCATGCCCCATCCCTGGAGGAGCCCGTCGGTCAGCGGCAGTGCTTGCCCAGCCATGCAGCTTCCTTCGGCACTGCCTCTGCACTGGGCGGCCAGGCCTGGCGGAACCTCTCAGCCTCCATGTGGCTCCTTTGGGCCTAGTTTTTTCTCCTTTCAGTCTCTTGGGTGCGGTGTCCCCTGGTTGCCAGGCAGCAACTCCAGAAGTACAGCGGGAAGCAGCTTGGCAGCCCCAGTATTTATTTATTTATTTATTTATTTATTCATTAGATTTCTACCCCACCCCCTAGATAGCATCTACTCATTGTTGCCAGCTGTTCTCTAGTGCCATCTCCTTTTTCTTCGTAGGCATGCAGGGTGCCACTTTCGAAGCAAGAAAGCTGTCGGGTCTTTGAATAGGAAAGATGGGGAAGACTCAGACAGCCAAGACAGGAGCCTGTGGTGGCCTATGAGGCTCCCCTTCCAGAGTTTTTTTGGGGGGTACTGTTCTGTAAAAGGTAAAAAAGTTCCCAGATCCCTGTTCTACCTTTGTGGTGAAAGAGCTACAAAGAAGCAGCCTCTTTGCCACCAACAGTTAGTAATTTGAGTTTCCCGCCTTTTTCCCCTGCCTTTTCCTGGTTGTAACTCGAAGCAACACTGAGATCATACTTTCGCTCATTTATAGATACAGTAGAAATGGAAGCGAGATGGAACTGTAAAGAGGTTAGGAAAGCAGGATTGAAATCTAGATAGAGGTAGGATAAAAAACATTTCATCCATGCAACCTGTTTGCTTTTGTTAAAGAGATAGTTCCATCGCCCATTGATTCAGATTAGTTTAATGGATCTACATGATGTTACTAGAACTGACTCCTTCCACTTCCCTTCTACTTCAAGATTAATTTCCTATTCACTGTACTGTACGTCACCTTTCTGTTTTTCCTACCTCTTTTTTTGTAAATATTTTGACTGCACAGACCTTTTTATGCCTTTCTTGTTGGCCTAATTAAAGCATAGCTACAACTTGGATTTTGGCATTTGTTTTATGGAAGATGCTCCCCAGGCATTCCTTGGAGTGATTCTGAGCCTGCAATTTGTGCTGCTTCTAGAAAATTACTTTCCACTACAAATCTGGGAGCTGTAATTGTATGCAGAAAGCTGTATTGAACTCAGTGGGATTTATTTTTGAGTCAACATACATAGGATTTCCAGTGGTCATCCAAGAAATATGTAGTTGAAATGCAAAGTGTAACATGAATCCAGACTCCTAGGCCCACTTGAGCCATATATTATTGAATTCAGTGGTGCTTAATCATGCATAGTGTAGAGTTTGATTACAGCCTATTTTTGTTGAAGCATGTAAGTGTTGGGGTTCAGGCAATGAGCAGGCTGATGGGCTTTGTGATGATCACCACATGGTAGGTAATAGGACAGCAAAGAGTCTCTTAGCAATAGATTGAAGAAGTCAGCCACACACACAGATGGATGTCTGCCAGCAGTACTCCTGGTGGGCGACTCAGCAAAGAAGCAGAATGAGAAGTCTTCTCCTTCTGTGACGTTCTGCTGTGCTGCTTCTCTGCCCCCAGGAGACTGTCCTTTTATTAAAACATTACAAGGTCACAGGTAGTGACAGCATTACAGATAGTAGACAGGGTCCAGATAGGACAATGGTTACATTAGGGTTGGTCTGGGGAAAGGCAATTAATCAAGCCCTCTGATTGGCCTAAGGAAAGGCCTCTATAGCAAGCCCTCTATGATAATGAGAAGGAGGGAGAATGATGGCAGCTCCGTCCCTCAGAAGCAGCCACAGGATGCTAGGAGAGTTTTCCCTCACTAAAACACCCATGTGGCTTAGCAACCTTAGGAATGATACCCCCACATGTAAGAACATGGCTGTTCCATGACAGTGAAAATCACTTTTTTCCCCTCTCAGTTTCTTTCCTTGTATATCTATTTCTCTCTGGAATTATATTTCATTTCACACTTTCTGTTTCATTTTTCCCACATCATGTCCATTTGTTCATTTATTTCCCAGGTCTTTTTTTAATGTTTTTTTTTTATCAGAGCCTTGCTCTTTAGAGAAACCAAACTCTAGTAACTGAAATCTGAGCTGACATTTCGCACACAAGGTGTTCAGTTGGGTTCAAAATTAGATAAAATGAATTCTTCAGTTCCTACCCAATAGTATTTCTTTCTAATGTTCCATCAGCCATTTCCCTCAGATTCACTGGAATTCTGCTGTTCTCTTTAACTCCAAAATAAAATACAGGGCCCTCTTTCAGAATTACAATAGCTTGCTCTGACACTTTTAGTTGCAAATTAAGCTCTTATGTGCTATCATGATCCCCATAGACCTACATTATACCAATTTTTGCACTTCTCTGATTTCTTTCTCTGCTCCATCTATTTTGTCCATGCACTTTTACTGCAAGTTGTGTACCAAAAGAAAAGTATATGTTAAAAAGACAAATAGTTTGGGTAAGGTTCCCAAAAATAAAAGAAAAATTCAGTGCCATGGTCAAATCCAGTTATGTATTTTGGTTAATTGTGTTTTTTTAAAGATATATAGTTCTCTTCAGGAGAGAGATGGACTTGGGAGAAGCAGTGGGATCCAGTGGAGGTACACCAATAGATTCTGGTTAGCATTTGTGTTCACTTTGTCACCAACCTCTCTGAAGAATCAAGATGTTATAATGTCCATTGCAGAAAAATGGCAAGGAGGCACAATGTGGTATGCAGCAATATCCTTCTCTTTACCCAACATTTAAGATTCTGTAAATGCTACTGCTTAAGATGCTGTAAAATGCTTAAGCTACTGTTGGACATTGGAAGGCATCAGAGGTTAATAAAGGTTACTTGAGGATGACTTCAACAACTGGAAACTGGCAAAACCTGTCTCATCCAGCTGAATGACCTGGGTCAGTCAAGAAGGTGCCAAATTGTTTACTCCTGGGGTGAGATATTCAAAAGGTCTACCTAGGTCAGAGTGGCCTAGCAAGTGATATGCTTTGATGTCCAACTCTACCATCCTTTGGTGTCTGATTTTGTCATCGGTTTACTTATTAGTGAAATGTGCTGTTTCCATTTTGCCAGTGAGTTAAATATAAACATCTGGGAAACTGGCTGACAGAGACGTGCTTAATGAGCAGGTATACATTCTGGAAAGGTACATATGGGCCAAGATTTTGGGCATTGCTGAGCTTCAGCACAGACCATCCTCAGGAGGTACTAGACAATTGATTTACAAGGGTCAACCCCTGCCATTCTTCAAGGGCTCTTGGAATGCAGAAAGGGTGAAAAGTTGTTTTTTTCTCTGTACTCTAATATTCTGTTGCTTATGCTTTCTGTTCCCTTGCCTGTCATGCAAAGTTCTATGCCTTTTCTCTATTGAATGTGTTTATTGTCAGTGTGACAAGACAAAATCTTTATTGTGCAATCAACAGATCATTGCAATGTTAAAATAAGATTACTGTACTACACCAACTTAGTATGTCAGTAATATCATGCCATAAGCATTTATCAATAAATATACTATGGAGTAGAATAATACTGATATTTACAGTATACATAAAATTAAACTATAAAATATGGTAATTGTTTAATTATTTAAACCAGTTTAACTTGGGGACCTCAAATAAGTACTGTACAATAATAGAACTTTAAAATGTTTAACATATAACATTTGACTTATGATATCTGGCATTGTATTCATACCTCTGAATCTTTATGACAATTTACACCAATATGATCTAAATACTTAACTCTACATATATACATTGTCACTGAATCTCAAAAGACCCCTTGTCATATTGGATAAGACAAATAATGTTTGATCACAAGGAAGCCATCTAGGTTTATGAGGTTCATCTGGTGTGTGTGCAGGAGCTTTTACTTTATGATGGCCCATGTGTGGAATTATTTCATCCCAGAGATCAACCATGCTTCTAGGCTAGTGTGTTCCTACTTTTAAGTCAAAATCCAGTTGTTTGTATATATTTTTTCTGATTGATAACCTCCCCAGCTACCCCTGAGTGACTAATGAATCACAGAATCATAGGAGGAAAGAGACCATTGAGTCCAAACCTCTGCTCAATGCAGGAATCCAAATCAAAGCATATCTGAAAAACTTTTGTCTAATTTTTTCTTGAATGCCTCCAGCGTTGGAGTATTCACCATCTTCTGAAGCAATTGTTGTACCGCTGTAATAGTTCAGAGGTTTTTCCTGATATTCAATTGAAATATGGCTTCCTGTAACTTGAGCACATTATTACATGTTCTGCACTTTGGGGTGACTGATAACAGATCCTTCCCCTACCTTGTATGACTCTCTTCCAAGTATTTGAAGGGTACGATCATATCTCCCCTCAGTCTTCTTTTTGAAGAAAGGGACGATGCTAACCCTCCTCCAATCATCTAGTGCTTTACCCATCTTCCATTATTTCGAGAAAAATAATATATAGTGGTTCTGAGATCTCTTCAGCCAATTCCGTCAATATTTATTCTTCAATGCAGTTCATCCAGCCCCAGGAATTTGAATTCATTCAAAGTAATAAGGCAGTCCTTGTCTATCTGTTTACCAATCTCAAACTGCAGTCATGTCCCTTCCATTTGTACTTCATAGGGTCATAGACTGGCTTTTGGGAAAAGATCAAACTGAAGTATTTGATTGTTTTGCCATTGCTTTATCATGTTATGAATTTGTTGGACTGTATTTTGTTGTATTTTATTCCTGTAAACTGCTTTGGGATTTATAATGCAAAAATCAGAAGTGATATATACTGTAATAGAGATGTAGAGAGGACTCTAGAAATTTCTCATTCTTGATTACTTGCCATGGCTTCTCATAAGACATCCCAGTGTACTACCAAGTTTTTCCAGCTTCCTGTGAATATTGGACTCCCACTGTCATTTTCCCCTTTGATTGCTTGTTGTTGTTTTTTGCTTGTAACTTTGCACTATATATATAGTGCACTATATAAAAAGATGCCACTTTGTATGGGAGTAACAGTTCTACATTGATTGGTGTTACTTCTGAGACAGAACATCCAAGAACAACAACAAAAACAATGACAAATTCTTGCTCAGAAAAATATCTGCATGAGGAGAAAAGGCTTTCTTTTTCTCTGTTTTTTTTCTGTCAAGAGTAAGCGACTGCAAAATTCCCATTGCTAGCATAAATTATTCTATATAAAGCATGGTGATAGTCAATAGCATAGAGGATTACAACATGTTAGGCAAATTCAGTGGACAGAAAGCTGTCAGTGATACCTGCCTGAGTAACACTATCATCTGTAAATTTCAGCTGTAACATACCACTGAGAAATAAATGTAAGCATTTATTTCACACATCGGTCAGGCAACTTGGCTCATGGCAACAAATGCCTATGCTGATTTCTTAGTTTACAGCAATTAACATCTGAAATTTATAATGATGTATATATAGTTAATGAATTCTAATCAGTAATTCTGATGACCACTTGGTGAAGTTGCATATGATGTGTGGGGGATGGGGCAAGTACTGCCTCCATGTTTTACTTGCAGGCTTGCTGGAAGGATCAGTTTCTTGGATACTATTGGAACCAGGATGCTGGATTATATAGTATCATTGACCTGAGTCAGCAGGACCAGCTTCCTTCCTTTAATAGCCTAATCTCCACTATACTATCCTGTGAACTAATTAATGCAATGTGACATTTCTGGAATTCTACTTTCCTGACAGTAGCTATTAATCATTTTGACCCATTGGTTATCTGTCCTTGGCAGTTGAGAGTGTGGTTTTTCACAAAGATCAGCAGATTGATCAATGACATTTTTACTGCTTCGGTAATCAAACACAGCTAGTATTGGCCATATAAATCCATGTGGTGAAGTAGGAAAAGCCTTTAAAAGGAGACTAAGAGCTGGAAGATGGAATAACTGGGTTGCAGAAGCTAAACAAACTCTTAAGATACACTTCATCAACTGTGTTATCTAAAAATCTGAAGTAAACGGGGCTTATAAAAATGCAGACAGAGCCCAAACAAAAAAAATAGCATACGATATGAAATCATCTGGTGGTTCATTAATTGCAAAAGTGCTTCCAATCAGGAGTTTCTAGTTTTAATATAGAAGGCAACTATTTTGATTTGTCGCAGCTGTTAACTAGCATGATTGACCAAGTAAAGTGGTGAATACTTATTTGCTCCCAGGCACATCTTTCTTCCACCAAAATGGCAGCCTGATGTTAAGAGTCTACAAGTATAGCACATGAACATAGCCACACTGAATAGTTTATATGCAGTGACTTGAGGTTTTTCTCCATAATGATGTGGAATGTTCGGTGTAATTTCAAATTCAGTGCTGTTCTGTATCTCTCTCTCTCTCTCTCACACACACACACACACACACACAAACACACACACACACACACACACACACACTTAAAGAAGTAGAATCCCATAAAACTTTGTGGGAATATGTAATGTTATTGATCAGTTTTCCGTACACTGTGTCAGAATCAAATCAAATGGTTACCTGTTTTCTTGTTCATTAAATACTTGGCTGCATTGCTGGAGTAAAAGTCTCATATCATGTTGTAGTAATTAAATTACATGTTAGAGTACATTTATTCTTGGACCCCTATTAGAGGTTAAGTGTTCTGTAAGTATATTAAAAGTAGCATTATTACTTAAGGCACATTAAAGTCACTGACAAATAATAATGGGTGAGCTTCTCTTCCTTTGGCCCTCACACTTGAACTGTATATGTCTAAAAGACTGCATCTCCTTCTGTGAGACTGCTGAGGCTTTAAGATAATCAAGGGAGGCCTTTCTCTCAGTCCCACCACCCTCATAGGTGGGGACATGAGACAGAACCTTCTCTGTTCCCAGACTCTGGAATTCCCTCCCATGGGAAGCTGGGTTGGCCCCATCATTGCTGTCCTTCCAGAAGCAGGCAAAGAAATTTCTATTCAGGCAGGCTTTCCCTTAATAACTGGTGGTCTGAGAGGTGTTTTTAAATGAATGGTTGTGGTCTGTTGTTTTAAATGTGTTTTATTACTGTTTTTAATGTAACAGTTGTTAAATTTTTTAAAAAAATATTTGTATACTTACTGTTTATAGCTTCTGCATATTGTCTTTTTAATGAAGTAAGCTGCCTTAGGTTCTTTTAAAGGAGAAAGTTAGGATGAAAATATTTTAAATAAATATATAAATAAAATAAATGCTTAGGCCACTAATTATAAGTTTTATCCATTTAAAAACTGCTTACATTTGTTCATAATAATGTGGAGCTTGAATGATTTGTGATGCCAGATGAAAACTTTGGTACAAAATTGAGCAGAGAGTAGCATGTTGCCTAACTGACCATGCAATGCTTCCATTTTGCATGTGTGTAGAATGTCACAATGCCCTGAACCCAGATGGATGCTAGTACAGCTTGGATAAGTTATTTTCTGGATTACACCCCCCCCCCCATTCCTCCAGCAGCCATGCTAGCTGCAGATTCCTGGAGACACTCACAAAAGTAACAGATGGCTGCCGTCCCACGTCCACATTGTGTAATACAGACAGCATGTCATTAGGAGATGGTATTATTTAAGTTCTGAAATGCCCATGATTGCCCTAGCAGGAGATTTTCACCTGTAGTTAGCTTGGTGTTTTGATTTGTCATCAAGTGGTAAACTAAGCTTAATTTGGAAGTCTAATTCTCACATGCAAATGTCTGCCAGAATCATCCCTCTGAAGTGCCATTGTGATTTCAGTTCTGAATGATGTGCAATATATATTGTGACTCATAAAGATTTCTGCAGCTGTTTCTTAAGCATCTACCTAGCCAAATATGAGGGTGCAGATACACTCGCAACACAAACTACTGTTGATACGAAACCAGCAGGGGCTTTTTAAAATATCACACTTGTTAATTTGATTCTTTTCAAATCACTTTGACCAATATAAATGATTCTGTCAGATTATTTGGACGGCAGGGGCACTGCAGTTCACACACACCCATTTTTATTATTATTATTATTCATAGTTTATTGCTGCATCACTTCATCTATATGAAGATAATTTTGGATAATTACAGCCGTCATACAGCGATATACCAATTAGGTTTTTTGAACAGTCAAAAATTTGAGGAACACTGCAGTCTGTAGATTGAAACATAAATGAAGTTATTTCATGCATTGTAGCTTCCCAAAGCAGTGTGAAATATCAAAAGTATGTCGAATTAATTTACTTCAAAGTGAACGCGCATACCGATCTAAATCCCACGTGACTTTACATCACTAGAGAATCCATTGGGACTGATTTTCATACAAATCAGAAGTGTGAACAAGCCCTGAGATGGGTGGTAAAACAGAGAACTTCTGATTATGGCATCCTAGCGACATGAAACATTCCCAATGGAGAACTGCCTGATGTCAACATGTTTTTTTTTCTTGTCCTTCTTATTTGTAGTTTTTGGCTCTGTTTTTATTTGCCAGTTTATTTAATTATTTTTAATAGTTCTGCTTGCTATATATTTTTCTCTTCAGATCCTACTAGTTTTGATGCAGTAATACAAAATAAACATCTGAAATATGTTTCAACAGTATGCATTCACCAATTTGGTCCAGAAAAGAAATGGAACTCATATCAAAAGGAAACACTGCGGGTCCACAAGTATTTGAAAAAGGACAGATGCAAAATAAGCTGCTTCTGAACAGGATTGCTTCTGGAAGGAGTAGCATCTCCCTTCTGCCTTGCTGCAAGGCTGAGAAATTAGCTTTGGGAGGGGCAGGTGATCATATAAGCTTTATAACAGCTTTCCAGGGGGATTTTGGAAAGCAACCATGGTCTTCAGCCCAACTCTCCTGTCAGCATGTGGATTGCTGACAATGAAGTAGGGGTATAAATGTAAAGAAATCTCATGTTTCTCATTTCTCATTGAGACAGGCTACCTCAACATGTTTGCTGTTGAGACAGTTGTTGAGCATTATCCAACTGATCTCCAGTATGAAAAATCAGACAAGGGCTTTGCTAATCTGTGCAAGAAGGCAAGACTTATCCCTCCCCTTCCTTATAAAACACACACAAATACATCTCACCAGTGCATAAAATCTCTCAGAGGCTTAGTAAAAAACAATTCTCACTATCTTATGAAGGGGGGAAATTATCGCATTGTTTCATTTGCTCCATAACGATGAAACAAGTCAAGAGTTACATCTCTAGAAGAGCTACACGGTTGCCAGGATATGGATTCAGATTAAAGCTTAAAGCTAGATATTTGTTTGGGTGAGGGGGTTAGAAACATATAGATGGGAGGCTGTTGTTTTGATTAGAGCACACTAACTTCCATATGTAGACTTCTACTTCTAGCAATTAAATTCTTACAAAAGGAAGCAGGGTTCTTTCACTTAGCTGAAAGGACCAAACAATGTTGCACCATTGTAAGTGCTTTAATGTCACTCCCCTAGGTGAAAGGATATAAATCCCACCGGCACAGGAAATTACTTTCCCCATCCCCATCTTTCCCATAGTATCTTACTCACCTGCATTTCTCAAATGTTGGGAAAGGCTATTGGGGGGGAAGAAGAAGAGTTGGGAGTGGAAAACCTCTGGACCTCCTCATGCAGGTATGTAACAGCAACTAGCTGCAAAGACAGTGCTTCTGCACCATGTAAAGTGCAGTGCTACTGTGCACTTGGAGTTGCAAGAGGAGTTGTACATCAAGAGATGTTGACATTGAGCCTCCAGCTGATTTGCAGGAGGACTCTTTCTGCAACTTGTATTTTGGATTCCTTCTTCCTCTGTATTTAATATATCATAATCTTCTCTAATCGTCCCCTCCAATTTCATTTTATTCTCATATTGTTGCCAGTCACTGCCAACTCTTTATGTACCTGGGGAGAAATTGTTATTTATTTATTTTTATTTTATTTATTTCATGTATACCCCGCCTATCTAGTCAATTGTGACCACTCTTCCCTTGGGTCTTAGCCTGCTTGTTGAGGGATGTGTTTCTATGAGAGGGAGAGTAGTGGGGAAGACTGGGAGAAGCTATAAGAAACATAGGAAATATGGTGGGGGTCAGCAGTTATAACATGTAAAAAGTAAGGGCAAAAGGATCTTTCTTGCCCTTAAGCTGTCTCCAAATTTAAATAGCTTGGATAGCTTTGGTGCCAGGTCCCCTGGGTTAAAAGTGCTGCTGCCAAATGGGAAAACAATAGGCATCCAAAATTTGATCATACATGCAGATCTGGCTTGTATTACAGAGACTTGGGTGGATGAGGCTGGGGATATTAATCTCACTCAGCTTTTTCCACCACAGCTTTCTATTCAGCAGCAGGCAACATGTGGAGGAAGGGTAAATGGAGTTGCATTAGCCTATCATGTTTCTATTTCCCTCACCAGATCTCACATCCTCCAGTTTTTGGGTTTGAATGTATGTATCTGAAAGTGGGAGCCCAGGACAGAGTAAGGATTCTGTTGGTGTATCGCCTATCCTATTATTCAACAGTCTCCCTTCCTGAGATAGCTGAGTTAGTCTTGGGGGTTGTGTTGGAGTCTCCTTAGGTTGTTCTGGTGGAGGATTTCAATATCCATGCTGAGGAAGCTTTTTCAGATCAGGATTTCATGTTCTCCATGATTACCATGGGTCTGTCCCAAGTGGTATCTGCCCCCACCCAAACTGCAGGGCAAATATTATATCTGGTTTTCTGTACTGGGGTAGGTGTTGGTGATCTGGGTGTAGAGGAACTCTCTGTAGTTCTCATATCAGGGATACATCATCATCTGATGGGGCTTAGACTCACTGGAATTCAGCATTTGCAGGACTGAGGGACCAATTAAGATGGTCTGCTCCTGGAGGCTGATGAATCCAAATAGTTTCCTGATGATTTTTTAGGAGTTTCCCATTGCCTCAGCAGGTGGAAATATTGAAGCCTTGGTTGATCTTTGGAATGGGAAAATGACCAGGGCTGTTGACACAATTTCTCCTAATCATTCCCTCCTTGAAGTAGAGTCAAACAGGCTTCCTGGTTTACTGGAAGCTGGTGGTGATTAAACGAGTTGGACAGAGACTAGAGTGACAATGACTATTTTCAGTGAATCCAACTGAACATAGGGTAGGACCCACTGAAAGGCTGATTTTGTGGCAGTGCTGGCTGTGAAGAATTCATTATTTTCTGCGACCATTGCTGGGGGCAGGGGAAGAGCAGTAAAATAGTTTTACATTTTAAAAGTCATAGCTCAAAACTCTTTTGTCGAAACTTCCTTAAACCTGGCACAGAGGAAGACCAAACTATCTGCCACATCTGTGCCAAATTTGATGCTGATCGAAAGTCCAATTTCAAAGTTATATATTTTCTTTGTTTGGATGACCCATTTTTAGAATTGACTCATAGAATCTTTTTTGCTCTTCTGCATAATAACAGAACTGCACTCTTGTGCAGTGATAATATCTATAACGTCTTATATTCTGCTTCATCCATTATTGAATCATATGTTTGAAAAGATTGTCACATACTTGATTCAAATTATAAATAAGTACTTACAAAGAATGAATGTAGTTTATTTTATTTGAAATTTGTACACATAGTGAGCTTTTTGCAAAGTACTGTCAATTTGTTTCTACACAAAGGCAAATATTTGGTTGAATGGTCCTTTGAGTAAAACTTTCAATATCTGAGGATATTGAATTATACTACTCTTATTCAGCTGCTTTTTTTAAGGGCAATCAGGGCTTCTTTAGATTGCATAGTCTACTTAGCCCTTTTTGCTGCATAATAGAAACACATTGAAAGCAAGATATTTTGCAGACTGCACTAAATTCAGTTGAAATCAATGGGACTTCAGTGAATTGTGTGGCCTTTCTTTGCTCTCTGTGTTGTCTTTATATAGCCAATGTAACAAGATGCACCTGCAGCATCCTCATTTTATCACATTCACAATGGGATCTTTGATAGACTGGAATCATATGCCAAAGGAGAAAGCAACTGTAAATCAGGGGGGGGAAATCATGAGCTGTCATGTCAATTCTAGCATTTAGTGACCCTTTCCAGCATTTTTCAGGCAGAGAATACACAGAAGTGGTTTACCATTCACTTCTCCTGGGAGCGTCCTGGGACTGCACAGCTTGCCCAAGGCCACACAGCCTGGCTATGCAGGGAGATACCTAAACTACTGAGCTAATCCAGCCAGCCAACACCAGGAAAAAGGATGGCTGAAAAGCAAAAGCATATCAAAGAAGACATGCCTGGAGGCAGCACAAGAAATCATTAACATAGAGAGATTATAGTCCTAATACTTGAAGTATTTTAGCACACTTAACACATTTATCTTATTTTAATGCCAGGCGAAGCTGCTTACCTAGCCTTGACAATCTGGAGACAAAATGTTTTAAATTAAGATATGCATATGATATATCAATTAAATATGCATCACTTGAGAGATCCTCTGTCAAAATGTAATGTATTTCTACTGTGTAACCTGCACAGGTGAATGGGATGCCATTCCCCACAATTTCTTTGAGGAGAATGAAGAAATGTTCATTACCTGAAATTATGTTAAATGTAAGAACCCTTTCTTCTTTTTGTTTAGCTCTCTTATCCCTCTTTACACTTAAAAAAAATCTCCTTCATTCTTCTGCTCCACAACATCTTGTAAAATCCTTCTTCTTTCTTTAACATCTCTAATTTTCTTTGTCATACTTAATATCCCCTGATATCCACACAGCTTCATCTATCTTCACTTATGTAAGAACCGGTTAAACGTGAGATTTTCTAATTTTGGAGAAGATGTAATTCTCTTGGTATATGCTCTCATACCTTAGCCAGGTGACAGCTTTTCAAATTTCTCAAACAGAATGATTTATGGCTTTAAGAAGATGCCAAATACAAGATATCTCAGTGATTTTGCAAAATATATTTGATGATTACTGATGATCTGGAGCCCTGAACAGAGCCTACATGCATGTAAGCTGTACAAGCTTCATATATGCACCACATATCACTT
Source organism: Pogona vitticeps (assembly GCF_051106095.1). Lineage (NCBI taxonomy): Eukaryota > Metazoa > Chordata > Lepidosauria > Squamata > Agamidae > Pogona > Pogona vitticeps. Next base: position 151,672,705 of record NC_135787.1, on the reverse strand, counting down.
ATTCCAGGGTTCAATGCAAGCTGAATTTACAGCTTCTGGATTTAGATCTTTGCATCAATGCATGGAAGTCAATGATAGGGCCAGTGGATGTGATTCTACTTCTACAGCCAACATGTTTGTCCAAAATTGTCATCTGACAAATGATAGTGATCTTGTTCTCACCTTAAACATGCCTCATATGGAGCCAGTTAAGCACTGGGCCTTCCTCATTCCTCTTACAATCTTGCTGAGAGCCAGAATAAGCAATGTCTGGACTGGAGCAACCTCCCAGTACCATTGGAGGAGCACACACATCCTACCACCACTCCCCAAACCTCCCTGTAGTTTTCTGACCCATCAAGAAAAGCATTACATTTTCCATTTAAAAGGCATTTTGCCCTCCTTTAAAATGATTCATACTCATCCTGTAGCTATAAATAACAGATCAGCACTTTGAGGAGGTAACCAGGAATGTAAATCTGATTGTAAATAAAGCACATATGGTACTTGTGCCTTTTTTCCCAATAAAAAGGTAACATACTGCTTCTGTCCAGCAGAAGCAGGGTACTTGGTGGAAAAAGGGATGAGGGAATTGATGAGGGAATCAGCCATGAGCCTACCAGCCAGGTGTCATCTACCCCTGCGTGAGCTTCAGGGTAACGAATGAGGAAACTCTGCAGAAGTTTATGTTCAGCATTTCCCTCTCTAAATGGCTATCAAATCTGGATAAGATGTTTATGTTTTGCAGCAGTAGGAAGGCACCCTAAATAACATCTGATACAATTGTTAACTTGACTGAAAAAGAATCTAATGCTCCAAAGTCCTCAATTAACCATTTTTGCTTTCTGGACTGTTAAAATTCTGCATTTTTATGTTAATTTGAATGTAGCACTTTACTTCCTCTTCTGACTTATTAATGTACTATGTGCTTCAAACACTGGTTGTGTTACGCACCGTCAAGTTGGAACTGACATATGACTGTAATAGGGATTTCAAGGTAAGTGAGATATTTAAGGAGTGGTTTTACCTGTGCTGCTGTTCCTTCAGTGAGTTTCCATGGCTGGGCAGAGATTTGAACCCATGTTTCCTGATTCTGACCCCTACCTCAGTAACCAAGTGCTTCAAGTTATTGGGGTATCCAGCTGGAAACCAATGAATAGGTACAGTATTTATCTGTTTTTAACACTATAATTTAATGTGTGTTTTCACTGTTTAATTCACTATCTAATTTAGATATTATGTGCAACTCAGTTAAAATCTAAAATTTAAAATACTAGGTTGGATCCAGATTGAGTTATGTTCTAGTCCCACTGATTTCAACACAAGCCATAATAAAGAACTGTGTGCTGTCAAGTCTGTTCTTATTTATGGTAATCTTGTCAGCATTTTCTAGATAAAGAGTATTCAGATGTAGTAGAGATGAGCAAACTTTCTGATGAAATGAACTGCTTTGTGTTTCATGTGATTCAGGATTTCCAGGAGTGGTAGAACAGCCCCCGTGTGGGTTAGATAAGCACATCTCGTCGAGAGTCTTCTTGTGATTCTTCTCCCCACCTCTTCCAAATTTGGTAAAGATTGTATTTGGGGCATCTGAGTTATAGCCCGCCAAAGCAGGTCCACCTAGGAAAGTGCTTTTTCGCCAGCTGGGCAGTTTCCCCAAAGCACCATGAAATAATCCATGAAACAGACCAATTTGTGGAGGTTGTTTTCTTTTCTTTTCTTTTTTCATTATCCCCCCAAGCAGGGCTTTACTTCTTCTATAATTATCCTAAGTCAGGAACCCTCTTTTTGTGCCTCATGGCTACTTTACATAGGAAATCTATACAGGGATCTTGTCAGCTTGTTATGTCTCCTGTGCTTAGCTTCTGAAGGTTTTCATTATGATGATGATAATTAATCACTTCCTCCTTCTTCCAAATGGCCTTTTAATATCTCTTCCTACTGATGTGTTTCATTACAGTACCTTTGATCAAGTCTTTTGCTTCATGTTTAGATAATTGAGCAAATGTCACACTATTTAAAGAGATATATTGAAAGAGACAATTAGTAAACAGCAAATGAAGCATAAACAGGGTCAAAATGCCCCTGTCAATGAGTCTTGTTTTTTCCTTTAACAGGAACAAATATGATTTATAAAGTAGTGACATATTTCCTAATTATAGATTAATTTCTGCATATATTTCATATTTGCATTTCACCTCTTAATTGTCTTAAAGGGCATATCTTATAGTATAAGAAAACAACTACAAATTTATTAAAGTAATATAGCACTGGAAATGGGTTGAAGAGACATTTTGCATCATAGTATTCTTGGGCAAAGTCTACATCCATCCTTGGATTTATTCTACATGAAATATTCAGGAGCATTTACTGGTTGTTGTTCTTGTTGTACCAGAAGATTTGTACAATCTTCTCACATAGCATGAACTCCCATACATTCAATGATATATGTTGCTCTATCTAGATGTTAGTTTTGATTGTTGCAGCTGCAAGTAACTAAAGGAAGCACTAGGATGTGATGGGAGCTAGGGCGGTTTTGCCAAGTAGGAGGACGTCTTGAAAATATGTAGTTACAGGTAATATAGTTTATCTGCTCTGTGGTTTAGGCATCTGGCTGAGGAGTCAGAGATTGGGAATGCAATTCCCCATTGTGCCTCCTGTAAGTACAGCCAGCCTGTATGGCCCTGGGCAAACTCCACAGCCCCAAGGCACTCCCTGAAGAAGGGAATAGTAAACCACTCCTGAGTGCTCTCTGTTTGGGAAACCCTGAAAAGGGTCACCATAAGTCAGAATTGCCATGATAGCACATGATAGCACTTAGTTTCTTTGGGGGTAATATGCCATATTACTTAAAGGTAATAAGTCAGATTCAGTGACTTTCAAAAGTTACTTTTAAAGGGCACTTAAAAGCATTTTAGATGTATTTTCAGGTTTTATACCATGCATTTATCAATCCTAAGTGGCACAGGTATTCTTTAGTTTTGTATTTTTAAAATATTTCCAAGGCACAATATCGGAATTGGCCAGTAGAAGGAACCACAAAGCATTTTCCTCTATTAGTTTGTTTGTTTGTTTGTTTAAAGTATTTTCACTCTGCTTTTCTCCTTAAGAAGGACCCAAGGCAGCTTACATCATTAAAAGACAATATTTAAAGTTAAAAAACAGTAAGTCTCGAAATACTAAAAAGGATCAAACAAATACCACAGTAAAAGGCAGGAAACAAAAGTAACACCAAAAACATGTTTAAAACAGTGAGGCACTACCATCCATTTTTAAAAAACCTGATTTTCCAAGACTTTTGACAACAATACAATATCATGGCAAGAACCCTGTAGGTAGATTATGCACTGTGTCATTGTTATATGTTGTCAAGTTGAAATTTACTCATAGGGATCCTCAAAGTACTTTCAAGGTAATTTAAGGAATGGCTTCACCCCCAGTGTGTCTCCATGACTAAGCAGGGATTTGAACCCAGGACTCTTGAGTCTGTCACTCTATCCACTACACCACACTGGGTATATGCAATTTGTGCATATATAGGTTACATTTCTTAACTTACTGCAGTGACATGTCACTAACAAATAAGACACTGATCACAGCATAAGGTGCATGTGTGCTACACAATCAGACATGTGTCTTATAATGTGACTGGCAGCCTGATAGCTGCTGGCAACTTGCTGCCATGAGCTATGTAATTTGACTTACACCTGCATAAATCCCCAACAGGGTACTGGCCATTATATAATTAATTACTTGCACAGTTAGAGCAGTAGTAATTATAGCTGCAACCTGGCTGTCAAGACGTAATGAGTAATGTTCATTATTTCATTACATCAAGTTCCTTTTAAATGTAATGTTCTGAGCTCTGAAGAGAAGGCAGCTGGATGTCCATCCTTTCTGCCTTGTCTCATTCTGTTGCCCACACATTCACTCAGTTCAGTTCGTATTTACTCCTGGCCAATCCTATTGTTAAAAAGAAGTGTGGCTGTTAATATGCAATATCTGGTGTCATGTTTTCATTCTAGTGTGGGGTCAATAGAAGTTGAATCCTTGACTTCAACAGAAACAGGATCACATAATTAAGGACTTACCCAGACCATTTGAGAGCAAAGTTATCAGCCTACAAAAATATTTGAAATTTCAAATTCCCTACCGATTAATTTTAAGGGTCTATTTAAAGGTCATTGATCACAAAAGCAGCATCATTGAAAATGAAGTTTCCTAGAGTGCAGTCTACTTAGTGTCATATCTAATTCAGTCAAACTGAGGGACAAAAATGCTTTAGCCAGATGCAACCATTCCTGCCGAAAGCCCAAGTGAACTTCAACAACCTGGTGTTTAATTTTTCTCCTCCAATTTATTTTAAAACATGGCTAGTAGTCTAAAATGAAATCAGCCTTTTCCACCTTTATCCTGACACAAAATGCTTCCTGACAATAATTAAATAGAGGAAGTGTATAAGGTGTCAGCTAATGAGTGGAGCCATTTATTTTGGTACTCACATTCATTTGCGCACTAGAATTTCCTATTCTTAATCATCCACAAGGATTACTGTTATTGTTGGAATGTTTTTTAAAAAGCTGTTTTGCTAGTTAGAATCAAGGGTGTAACCAGAAAGGAAATCAAGGAGGGAGCCCACTCCACATGACTTTAAAGTGAATATCAATAACCTCCACTTTTTATTGATAGTTTCAGCACATATCCACATTAATATCCTTCATTTTTTACTTCAGTTTTTATCATATTTGTGTTCCACCCTTCCTCTGGAGCTTAGGAAAAATAATCTATATGAAGTCATCCCTTTTTAATTTTTATTATTTTATTATTTTGTATTTTCCTTTTAATGTCAATAAACCATAAATCTGAGAGGGTAAGAAAACACATTTATAATCAGTTTGTGGTCACCACCAGAGAGCTAGGGCCAAAGACCTCCAAAGCTATGTTCTCCAAAACTTACATGGATGGGTTTTCTCATTGAATAGACTGAACTCCATAAAACTGATGGATAGATGGCTGCATAAGTAGGATATTGAACTAAAAGACCTTTAGATCCCTTCTGCCTTTGTTTCGTTACCCATGATACATGATTCTATGTATAGATATGATTCTATGTAGCATTTAGACAATCTTCCATGAGTGGACAAGGATGTCATGGTAACTTAGAATTCAATTATCAGCTTGTATCACTCCCAAGATATCTTTGTTCTCATATGTCATCAGGTTCGAATTGATTTATAGCAATCTTGATAAGGATTTCAAGGTAAATAGAGTATTTAAGGAGTGGTTTTACTAGTTATGCTCTCCCAGCGAGCTTCCTTGGCTGAGTAGAGATTCAAACCCAAGCCTCCCTCACTCTATCTGCTACACCACACTGAGTATCCAAAGCTTATTTAGCCCACTCTAAAACATGCCTAGCAATTTACATTAAATTCATGGCACAGCATGGTGTCTGTCATAACCGACTTTTTTCAGTGTGCCATTTGAGAGAGCAAGTTGTTTCTGAACAAGAACACAACCTGGTTTCCGCCTCCTTCCATGCTTGGCTTATCCAGTCAATACAAATCAGCAATGTAAAAAACACTCTTAAAATTCTTCATTTTCACTCATTTAGACTGTCTTGATGAGGCACCAAGAGATAGACTCTCCAAGCTCCATTTGCCAGGCAACAGCAAGTCAAGGAGTCCTATGTTATCTTAACAAGTGCCCTAATATGCCCACAAACACTTTGCAAACCTAGTGTCCTTTCCTTTGAGAAGCAAAGTATAAATACATCAAGCACAGAATAATTAGAGGATTGTTTCAACATTGTACAAGGAACTCTTCCTATGTCTCTAATCCATAAAAATCCATGCAACAAAACAGTAGCCATCATGAGCTGCTGGATAACTCAGTAGTTTAGGTATCTGACTGCAGAGCCACAGATTGGGAGTTCAATTCCCCATTGTGCCTCCTTCACAGGCACTGGTCCATAGGGTCCCTTCTAGCCCTGCAGTTCCAAGATTATCATATTATTATTATCTTTTTGCACAATTTGCTTGGCTTGTGCAAAAAAGAAGTTCTCTTATTGAGATTCCACAAAACACTCTGCCCTCCTTTGGGTGTGGAGTGTAATTGGTTGGTACTTCAACTTTGTGTATAAGGTTGGGACAAATGAGGATATGCATTCCTCATACAGAGGCACACAGACAGAACTTATTTTGTGGTTCTTGTGGGTTTTTCGGGCTCTTAGGCTGCGTTCTGAAGGTTGTTCTTCCTAACGTTTCGACAGTCTCTGTGACCGGCATCTTCAGAGGACAGCACTCTGTGCTCTGGTGTAGTTTGCTTGGGAGTGGAGTATTTATGGCTGTGAGGTAGGCTTTTGTCCTATTCAGGAGATGGGTGATTAGTGTGTCTTGTTGCAGGTGTATTGTTATGATAAGGAGAAGAGATTATCTGTCACTGTGATTGATGGGTGTCATTAGCTGGTCTTTTGTGTGTAGTGATCCCCTGTCCTTGTGGCTGGGTAGAATTCATTGACCTTTTGCATGCTGTATTTTTCAGAGCTGGAAGCCAAGTTTTGTTGAGTTTCAAGCTTTCCTCTTTTTTGTTGAAGTTCTGCTGGTGCTTGTGGATTTCAATGGCTTCCCTGTGCAGTCTGACGTACCGATTACTGGTGTTGTCCAGTATTTCAGTATTTTGAAATAGAATTTCATGTCCAGCTTGTTTTAGGGCGTGTTCAGCTACTGCAGATTTTTCTGGTTGTTTTAGTCTGCAGTGTCTCTCATATTCTTTGATTCTGGTGTGGATGCTTTGTTTTGTGGTTCCAATGTATACTTGACCACAACTGCAACGTATCCGATATACTCCTGCTGATTTCTCTGCTTGTTTTGGCACCATCTGGCTTCCCTTTCCCTTTATGCTTGTTCCCCTTGAGAAGAGTACTATCAGAGTGAAATGAGCATGAGGTCTTATGTATCTTTTAAATGTGCTTGAATATGTATATATACAGAATGTACAATGGCATAATCATTGTCTCCCAAGGATGCTGTGTCATGGTGTACATCTTTTTCTCATACTGCATGAATCTCATCTGACTGAACTCGGTAACTACTCAAAGAAAGAAGTTTCCTAAAGTGTTCTGGACTTTGGTTTCCCATAAAGCAGTCATTATTGCTTCTATAGCTTAGCATTTGTAAATTTAATAGAAACATTTGCTTTGACAAATCTTGAGGAATTGCCTACTAATTTATCAGATTTTGTGGATATTATCTAACAATCTTCTGGACAAGCTAACTTCTTGCCATCTAAGAGGCTGTTTCAAGAATTGTTTTTGTAGTGGTTCTGATTGGAAGTATCTAATTTTTTTGTGGCTGTCACCTCATTTGCATAATAAGAAATTATGAAAGCAGAGTTGCAAAGTAGCTGCAGTGGGTGGGTCTAAATTACATAGGGCAGCACTAGAGGAGAGTGCAGTGGCCTACAAAATGATAAAATAAGACTTAGTAGATTCTGCATAAATCACTCTTTAAAGCATCCCTTTAGAGAGCTGTGCATCACATCACTTCTCCCTATTACATCTCTTGTTTGCAGACTTGAGCTTCTTCTTTCTGTTATAGACCCCAATATCACATACCCAGTAGCCAGTTTCTGTATGGTGATACTCAGAACTCGGAAATTATATGGTAATTAGATATTAGATTTTAAATTGTCTTTTAATGTTGCATGTTGCATGTTGTTATAAATTTGGAATTTTGGAAATTTGCAAAGGTTTATTTTTGCTGTATGATTGGTCTAAGGCCCGTAACAATAAACTGAACAGTCATTGATTATGCAAATAGGTACTCTCAAATATAGACCAATATCTGGCCAATACAAGGACTTTCTACCTAAATCTGTTTAATTTTTATTCATTTCCAGCAGCAACAGACATATATCTAATGGGAAAATGGGTGCCATGAAGCTGTAAAGTTCACTTGAGAGTTTTCTAGAATAATCAATCACATCTGCTCAAAACTACACTAATGCACAGTTTGGTGTGTGTGTTTAAAAAAAAACCTATAAAGAATACCATTCGGAGAAACAGCCCCCATCAATAAATGCTTAAATTGATCCAAGGCAAATTCTGGCCATCTGAAATTGCTGCATGTTATGCCAGACATGTGGAGACCAGCTGAAATCATTTCTATTCCATATGGTGGCTTCCTCATGATGTATGGATTGGATGGTATGAATCATGTAGAGAATCACCAACTTGACATCAGCAGCTTTGAGGAATGTCTCAGAAACTACAGAGCCTCTGGTGTTGGGTTAGTCGGTGAAGATAAATGACATAGTTACCAAGACCACACACTGAGGTGGGAGAATGTTTGCAGTACATGGATAATGTTTGCAGTAACTTTTGTGTAGGACCATCGTACATGGACTGAACTGTATTTTCTGCCATTTGACTGAGAAATATCTCCTCATTGCTGCAACTTCATTAACAGTTGGAGTACATACACATGAACCAACTAGCCAATTATATAACAACCAAAGTCCTCCTCAGGAGACATAAATGGCCAGGCAGGACTAAACAAATACTATGAGTGCAATACACTTCCCGTGTTTCCCTGAAAATAAGACAGGGTCCTATATTAATTTTTGCTCCAAAAATTACACTGGGGCTTATTTTCAGGAGATGTTTTATTTTTTTTCTGTGTACAACAATCTACATTTATTTAAATACAATAATGTCATCTTGTTGTTGCTGCTGCACAATGGTGGAGGGTGGGGTTTCATTTAACTGGGTCTTATTTTTGGGGTAGGGCTTATATTATGAGCATCCTAAAAAACCATACTGGGGCTTATTTTCAGGTTAGGTCTTATTTTCAGGGAAACAAGATACAGCATCTTCATATTGAATCAGAGAGCTGTTTCCATTTGGATATGGGGAGCTGATGGGTGCTTGTGCTTTACAGCTGCCTCACATACAAAGAAACCTATTTGAATTTATCTTGCTTGCCCTGAGATTTATCTCTCTATTTGGAGACTGAGTGAAATTGTTATGCTTCCCTCAGTCACTCACCCCAAGACCTGGCAATTATAGTCACAAGGTGCTTTGCTTGCACTATGGGGCCTGAAGGCTACACACTTATCTTCCACTCCATCACAACATTTGATTTCCACACATGCTTCGTTCTTTCAGACACGGCCCAAAATACTTTAAATATGTTATTAAGGTATACTTTCTGTACTCTGACTTTCATGACATCCTTGTCCATGTGAAATGCTCTTCACTATCTTGATAGTGCAAGCAAGACATGATTGAAAAAAGCAGAAACTAAAATATTTGCATTTTAATAAGGCATCCTAGCTCCCTGATATATGGAATCTTATGTGATGAAAATAACTGAGGAAGTCAGCCTATTAATCTTCATAAACAAACATGGAGGCCAAGCAAAAGTTTTGGATGCATTCATTATTCATTGGCCATGATCAATGTGTTCATTCTGGGAATAACACTCCTGTTTTATCACAGTCTTTGCTTTATTCCACCTAGACCAAAGAACTGAAAATGCTGCAGGATGCATGCATGATGAATTATAACTGCTCAGTTCATTGTTGTATGGTTATCTCTCTCTGCTAGAAATTATCTGAAACTGTCACAGAAGATCAGCCTGTACCTCTTGCTCTGTTCTTTTCCCTTTCTTAAATGAGCAATTTTGCAATTTTATATGAGATGTAGAGATAAATTACTTTTTTAATGTGTTCATGTTTTGTTAGGAGCACAGAGTTATTTACTATGCAGATTAAATTTTTCCTGGATAGCTCATTGATTTCTGAAAGTATAGTAAGAGAGGGTACCTTATGAAAGCTTCCTGTTTTAGGATTAGGGTTGTCACTAGAGATATGCATGAACTCAACCACAAACCAGGAAAAAAAACATGAACCAAGTTGGTTCGTGGTTTGGTTCGTGGCTTGGTTTGTGCAACCCATTTCACTGACATGAAAAGAAGCACTGAACTTTTTTTCTGCTCAGCGCTTTGTTTTGCTTTGGCAAAATGGATGCTTCCCCAGCCCTCCTTCTGCTGCCCCCATCACCTCCCTACCTGGTCCCGCCAACTGGTCCTCCTCCTCTGCCATTGTCATCATCATCCCACTGGTGATGGTGTGACCTGCAAGGAGTCTGGGCAAAGAGTCTTGTGTTCTGCACAGGTGCCTGACCCTGAGCTGATTGTCCTAATCAGCTAGGATGTGGTACACGTGCAGAAGGCAGTGCTTCGATTCCTTGAAGGCCACACCACCTCTGTCGCTGCTGCACACCTGCTGCCATCATGCCACTGCCACACTGCCACCACCTGCAGCAGTGTAGTGGCACAACCTATAAGGAGTCTGGACATTGCCCTCTGTGCATGCACTTGACCCCAAGCTGATCACCTTGATCCATGGAGGGACAGAAGAAATGTTTATGCCGCAATATTGTGAAGTGTCCAAGCTGTCTTTTTCAGGCATTTAACAGTATTGGGAGAACTGAAAAGAGAAGGGAAATTGACAGCTGCAAACTCCACTTTGGTTTCATCCCAGCAATTGCACATGTTTTGAGCAATTGCACATATTATGAACAAATCAAACCAAAACAAAAAAAAAGTAGCCCCTGACATGAACCCAGAAAGGGATGGGTAGGAATGCCCTGGGGATGGGCTGGTTTGCGCTGGCACTTACGTTGTCTGATTGTGAAAGGAGCAAACAGCTGATAGCCATAGTGGGACAAATGCCCATATATTCACCTCCTCACACTTAGTAGTCTGGTCTATGAAGTGTGAAGGTGTAGGCTAGGAGCTTCATTCTTAGGCTCAACTGCTGGAGTAGTTGATTTTATTTCCTTTTTAAATTATTTATAGAGATTATAGACCACCTAACTTAGTGGAAAACTACTCGGGGTGGTTTACATAATTAAACAAGCATACAACCAGTTAAAATAATAAAACAACAAAAAAGCATAATATGACAAGCTAAACAGAAATACATGAAAGGCTGTCATACAGAGGAGGGGCAAGATCTGTTCTTGATCATGCCAGAGTGCAGAACACGTAATAATGGGCTCAAGATACAGAAAGACAAATTTCAGCTGAATATCGGGGGGGGGGGAACACTTCGTAACAGTTAGAGCAGTATGACAATGGAACCAATTACCTTGACAGGTGGTGAGCGCTCCAACACTAGAGGCATTCAGGAAAAAAATGGACAACCATCTGTCAGATCTGCTTTAATTTGGACCCTGTATTGAGCATGAGGTCGGACTCAATGGCCTTATAGGCCTCCTTCCAACTCAATTATTCTATGATTCTATGACCTGACATCTTATAACATATATCAAACCAAATTATATGAAATATAACATAAGAAAATGTGCATTATTAGAGTAAAAATAATCATTGTAAATTTAAAACTTCAATAAAGTCTTAAAGCAGCAGATGTTTCATGCACACACAGAAACTTTCACTGATGCAGAAGGGCTGAAACACATCTGGCCACCCTCGGTCTGCTCAAACATTATGTTCGTGAGCTGTATGTCTTTGCGCAGAATTGTCTCACCCTGTGCTTTAACTCCTGGCTCATAAAGACCTCACAGTGCCCATGTTTCTGCTTCAACTAATGATTAATACATTAAATAAATTGGTAGTGCTTACTTTCTCCTCACACAGGTGTTTAATGTGTCTTCCCAGCTAGCTGTTTACTTTGACACTTTGCGACAGCAGTTAAAATACTTTGTCAGCCAGAGCTCCCCCTTGCACTCATAGATCAGGAATAAGTGACGTGAATAAAATGTGGAAATGGAATAGACATTTTAAAATCTAAAAACCAGAAAGGAAACCCCTCATAAATTTGCCTTTTTCAACTAAGATGTAGCAGTTCCATTCTGTACTGAAAGAACAATGGGCAGCAGAAAACGGTGCTTATGTAGACAAAGGTAAGGATTTGTTTTTGTGTGTGTGCAATTGTGTGTGTGTGTGTGTGTGTGTGTGTGTGTGTGTGTGTGAGAGAGAGAGAGAGAGAGAGAGATTAATTCGTTTATTTTCTTTCATTTTCCTGTTTCTACACACTGTTCCTTTTGTATAACATGAAAGGGAAATCCTCTGTGGTTCTTTAATTTCAGGCTTCTCATGCTTATTTCCTGATGCTAATCCAAATTAAGCCCTGCAGAAGCCTTAAAAATAACTCCAAAAAAGTAGATGGCAAGGCAGCAGAAAATAAATCTATTCCAAAAGTCATCAATGCTACATGAGAAAAAAAAACTTAGTATTAGACATACGCAAAAACAAAAGGTATCTCATCCACACACCAGCCATGCACCCAGCAGAACAGATACCTTCTGGGCAATTTTTTAAAAAAAAAAAATAGAAAGGAAGCAGTTGTCTGGGATTCAATACAGCAAACAATAAAAGTAACATGAAACCGTCCCAGAAAACGCACTAAATATATATCTTTAACTGAATAAATACACAGTAAATTAACCAAATAACAATTTAAAAAATCAGTCAGACAGGGAAAACATCCATGCACACACACACACACACACACACACACACACACACACACACACACACACACACACACACACACACACACACACACACACACACACACACACACACACACACGGAAAAATAGCACACACATCGAAAAATAGCAAATTTTTAAAACCACAAAAAACACAGCCCCCTCTCTGAAAAATTAAAAAAAGGAAACAAACAAATAAAGACAAAATATAAAACCAGGGCCTACTACTAGAATATGAGGAGATTTCTGTACCCCTTACTGACTATGAGCAGCTGGCAAACAGTCCAAGATGAAGGGATGTTGCTCAGCAGCACACAGGAGTCCCATTCATAAGGAAGGACTGAAAGCAAACAATTCTTTTGTGGATATGTATTCCTGAAGGCTTTTGTGGATAGTTTTGCCATCACTTCCTGAGCATAGGATTGCAGCCTACATTGAGAGCATAGTCTCATATTTAACTGGAGGGGGCATCTTCTATTCTATACTGTTCACACTTGTTAAAAAACAGCCCTGGCAATTGATTGATGCTTAGGTGACAAGTGGTTAACTGATGAAGAAAGGAGTCAGCTTCTGGGGTTTTCCCTTGCTTGGTGTCCCTTTATAAACAGTAGTGAGCAGAAGAGGGTATCCTGTAGACCAGAGGTCCCCAACCGCGAGTCTACGACTCAGTGCTGGTCTGTGGCCTTAACTGGACCGGGCTGAAGAGACAAACCTCCTCCCCACCCCCACATGCACTCCCACCTCACACAACCCCTTTGTGCATGTGCCCACTTGCCTGCACCCATGTGAGTGCTCCCCCACTCCTTTGTGCATGTGCACAAGTGCCCCAAGTGCCACGCTCCCCTTTGCGCATGCGCACAAACGCCACATCACCATTTGTGCAAGTGCAAACCTGCCCGCATGAGTGCCTTCCCACTCCTACGAGCACCCACGTGCCCACGAGAGAGAGCGAGAGAGAGAGCACTCCTTTGTGCATGCGCACGAGCACAGGGGGTGCCACGCCTTCCCCAACCAGTCCACAGGGTTAAAAAGTTTGGGGAC